>NW_027507903.1:286968115-287368347 GCF_037356315.1 Lithobates pipiens | reverse complement strand
TGATAAAACACTGTGCACACTACCAGATTTTCTCCTTCATATTTACCAAAACCATGTAGTACAAGGGCCTGCCTGATTGCATACAAATTGAAACGCCTACGGTTTGACCTCATATGGTTTTAGTAAATCTGAAGGAAAAAAATCTGATTGTGTGTATGGGGCTTTAGGGTTTTCTTGTTTCCTCCTGCTGCACCTACCCTGCCTTTAACCCCTCTGCTTCTTCTCGGCTGCCTCCATCAGTTCCTCGAAATCTCCCTTCAAAATCTGTTCCTTCTGTTTTACCATCCTTCTGCTCTTCACTTCTATCAGCTGCATCCACTACCTACAGCCCTGTACCCACATACAAATCTTCAATGGCTTAAACCAAAAAGAAGCGGAAGTTTTTCCCAACCCATACCATCCTGCCATCACCCAGTCCTGCCTCCACACCAGCTAATCTACTCCAGTCTGATGTCTCGGTGCCTGCCTTCTAGTCTGATGTCTCGGTGCCTGCCTTCCAGCCTGATGTTTCATTACCTGCCGTCCAGTCTGATGTTTCCGTGTCCACGTTCCTGCCTGGAGTTCCGGTGCCTGTGTTCCGGTGTCCCAGTCTGGGGTCCCGGTGTGCCAGTATGAAGTCCCAGTATCCCAGCCTCAGCTTGAAGTTTCATGCCCGTGTCTTAGCCTGTCATACCAGTGCCCTTCATTCGGCTTTCTGGGCCAGTGCCTGGCGCCACTGGCCTGGGGCCTGTTACTCAGCTTGCTGAGCCAGTGCCTGTTACCCAGCCTGCCGTTATGGCGCTCGCTGCTTGGCCTGATGTCCCAGTGTCTGCAATCCAGCTCGAAGACCCGGAGCCTGCTGTCCAACCTGATGACCCGGAGCCTGCTGCCCAGCTCGATGGAGCCTGCCACCCAGCTCGATAACCTGGAGCCTGCGGTCTACCCTGATGTGCCCATTGTCTGCCCCGATGTGCTTGCTGTCTGGTTTGATGTGTCAGCTGCCCAGTTCGATGTGCCCACTGTTCAGCTTGATGCTATGGACTATTCACTGTTACATGTAGTTGGAGCGCTCAGAGGTCGATTCTTTGGGGGGTGGTACTGTCAGGAAAGGTTTCATCCGCTGGTAATATCTATCATTTGGCATGCAGTACTGAGGTCCACCAGCAAGTGTCTCCTGGCAGTTTGGAACTGTCAGGAGAACTTTCCCCTGCTGGTGTTATCTCATCTCATCTTTGGGCCGTAGTACTGGCGTCCACCAGCGGATGGATCCTGGCAGAGTGGAGCAGACAGCACCTCCTGCGATCAGGTGTCACCTGAGGCTAATTGCAGGTGTGCCTATAAATACCCAGCAAGCATTCACATGTTTGCCCTGGTATCATCCTTGCACCCTGTACCCGAGCCTGAGCCTGAGCCTGAGCCTGAGCCTGAGCCTGTACCCAATCCCATCCTGATCCAGATCCTGTCCCTCCTCTGTTCCTGTTCCCTTGTAGCCTGATCCCATCCATCATCTCCCTCTCCTGTCCTGCTCTTGTTCATCTGCTGTGTATGACCCTGGCCTGGCTAAGGTTTGTGATTCAGGAACCGCCGTTTGTTATCTGCTGACCTTCTGTGTATGACCCTGGCCTGGTTAACGTGTTTGATTTTGGTACTTCCCTCTGGCTGTATATATTATCTGTTTGTGGGTTTCTGTTGGTCAGTTGAGCACTATTTGTATTTGGGGTGTTTACTTGTTTAATACTTATCTGTAATAAACTTTATATTATTCATCTTACATCTGTTTTGGTTTCTCTTTGCAGTCCACACAGTCTGGTCACACCTGTTCACATGACATATAATGTGTGATATTACCACCCCCCCATATCACATCATATACTTATATTATCCAGGAGGACTATATATACTATGTAATATTACCACCCCCTCATATCACATCATATACTGATATCATCCAGGAGCACTAGAGGAGTATATGTACTGTATGATATTATCACAGCCCACATATCACATCATATACTGATATCATCCAGGACTAGAGGAGTATATATATACTGTGTGATATCAGCACCCCCCTAATATCACATCATATACTAATATCATCCAAGAAGATAAGAGGAGTATATATATATACTGTGTGATATTACCACCCCCCCCCCCCCATATTACATCAAATACGCATATCATCCAGGGGGACTAGAGGAGTATTATGGAAAATTGTTATCAAATACTTAGTGTAATTTCCTTTCCCGGCATACCCTCACGTCAACACACCATGGGTTAATCCTCTGTAGGTAACCCTAAGGATCACCTCCAATATATAGAAGAAAAGACCCACCCTCCTAATCCCCGGTTTTCTTTAACTAGATAGTGACCGGCAACTAGGGCGGGAAAGTTGTGCTGACGTGAAGGTACGCCAGGAAAGGAAAATGTTCCCGGCTACCTCACGTCAGCAAACCATGGGATTTCACTAGCAATAAAGAAGGGTGGGAAAAAACAAAAGGACACTTTATTTCTCTTGTAAGGCTGCCGAGACCCCCGCTGTCCCGAACTTTGCAGATGCTGTGGCCTGAATATGCAGGCTATAGTGGCGCGCAAAGGTTGTGCAGGAACTCCAACTGGCAGTCCTACAGATGTCTTCTAGCGGAACTTTAGCGTATGCTGCCCAGGAGGCTGCCATCCCTTGCGTTGAAGCGCCCGAGGCCATTAGGGGCCCAGACTCGGCCACATGATGCCGATAATAATGCAGATAATAATACTGGTAACGGCACCCTGTGTGTGTGTGCTCTCCCTCCAGTGTCCCCCTGTGTGTGCTCTCCCTCCAGTGTCTCCCTGTGTGTGCTCTCCCTCCAGTGTCCCCCCTGTGTGTTCTCTCCCTCTAGTGTCCCCCTGCGTGTGCTCTCCCTTCAGTGTCCCCCTGTATGTGTGCTCTCCCTCCAGTGTCCCCCCTGTGTGTGCTCTCCCTCCAGTGTCCCCCCTGTGTGTGCTTCTCCCTCCAGTGTCCCCCCTGTGTGTGCTCTCCCTCCAGTGTCCCCCTGTGTGTGTGTATGTGCGCTCTCCCTCCAGTGTCCCCCCTGTGTGCGCTCTCCCTCCAGTGTCCCCCCTGTGTGCGCTCTCCTTCCAGTGTCCCCCCTGTGTGCACTCTCCCTCCAGTGTCCCCCCTGTGTGCGCTCTCCCTCCAGTGTCCCCCCTGTGTGCGCTCTCCCTCCAGTGCCCCCCCTGTGTGTGCTCTCCTTCCAGTGTCCCCCTGTGTGTGCTCTCCCTCCAGTGTCCCCTTGTGCGCATTCTCCCTCCAGTGTCCCCTTGTGTGCATTCTCCCTCCAGTGTCCCCCTGTGTGCGCTCTCCCTCCAGTGTCCCCCTTTGTGCACTCTCCCTCCAGTGTCCCCCCTGTGTGCGCTCTCCCTCCAGTGTCCCCCCTGTGTGCGCTCTCCCTCCAGTGTCCCCCCTGTGTGTGCTCTCCTTCCAGTGTCCCCCTGTGTGTGCTCTCCCTCCAGTGTCCCCTTGTGCGCATTCTCCCTCCAGTGTCCCCTTGTGTGCATTCTCCCTCCAGTGTCCCCCTGTGTGCGCTCTCCCTCCAGTGTCCCCCTTTGTGCACTCTCCCTCCAGTGTCCCCCTGTGTGTGCTCTCCCTACAGTGTTGCCCTGTGTGTGCTCTCCTTCCAGTGTTGCCCTGTGTGTGCTCTCCTTCCAGTGTCCCCCTGTGTGTGCTCTCTCTCCAGGGTCCCCTTGTGTGTGTGTGCTCTACCTCCAGTGTCTCCCTTTGTGTGTGTGCGCTCTCCCTCCAGTGTCCCCCTGTGTGCGCTCTCCCGCCAGTGTCCCCCTGTGTGCGCTCTCCCTCCAGTGTCTCCCTGTGTGCGCTCTCCCTCCAGTGTCCCCCTGTGTGCGCTCTCCCTCCAGTGTCCCCCTGTGTGCGTTCTCCCTCCAGTGTCCCCCTGTGTGCGCTCTCCCTCCAGTGTGCCCCTTTGTGCGCTCTCCCTCCAGTGTCCCCCCTGTGTGTGTGTGCGCTCTCCCTCTAGTGTCCCTCTTTGTGTGTCTTCTCTCCCTCCAGTGTCCCCCTGTGTGTGTGTACTCTCCCTCCAGTGTCCCCCTGTGTTTGCGTGCTCTCCCTCCAGTATCCCCCTGTGTGTGTGTGCTCTCCCTCCAGTGTCCCCCTGTGTGCTCTCCCTCCAGTGTCCCCCTGTGTATGTACGCTCTTCCTCCAGTGTCCCCCTGTGTGCGCTCTACCTCCAGTCTCCCTCTGTGTGCGCTCTCCCTCCAGTGCCCCCCTTTGTGTGTGTGTGCTCTCCCTCCAGTGTCCCCCTCTGTGTGTGTGCTCTCCCTCCAGTGTCCCCCTGTGTGTGTGTGTGTGTGTGCGCTCTCCCTCCAGTGTCCCCCTTTGTGTGTGTGCTCTCCCTCCAGTGTCCCCTTGTGTGTGTGCTCTCCCTCCAGTGTCCCCCTGTGTGGGTGTGCTCTCCCTCCAGTGTTCCCCTGTGTTTGCGCGCTCTCTCTCCAGTGCCCCCCTGTGTGTGTGTGTGTGTGTGCTCTCCCTCCGGTGTCCCCCTGTGTGCTCTCCCTTCAGTGTCCCCCTGTGTATTTGCACTCTTCCTCCAGTGCCCCCCTGTGTGCGCTTTACCTCCAGTCTCCCAGTCTCCCTCTATGTGTGCTCTCCCTCCAGTGTCCCCCTTTGTGTGTGCGCTCTCCCTTCAGTGTCCACTTGTGTGCGCTCTCCCTCCAGTGTCCCCCTCTGTGTGTGTGCTCTCCCTCCAGTGTCCCCCCGTGTGTGTGTGTGTGTGCGTGTGTGCGCTCTCCCTCCAGTGTCCCCCTTTGTGTGTGTGCTCTCCCTCCAGTGTCCCCCTGTGTGGGTGTGCTCTCCCTCCAGTGTTCCCCTGTGTTTGCGCGCTCTCTCTCCAGTGCCCCCCTGTGTGTGTGTGTGTGTGTGTGTGTGTGTGTGTGTGTGTGTGCTCTCCCTCCGGTGTCCCCCTGTGTGCTCTCCCTCCAGTGTCCCCCTGTGTATTTGCACTCTTCCTCCAGTGCCCCCCTGTGTGCGCTTTACCTCCAGTCTCCCAGTCTCCCTCTATGTGTGCTCTCCCTCCAGTGTCCCCCTTTGTGTGTGCGCTCTCCCTCCAGTGTCCACCTGTGTGCGCTCTCCCTCCAGTGTCCACCTGTGTGTGCTCTCTCTCCAGTGTCTCCCTGTGTGTGTGCACTCTCCAGTGTCTCCCTGTGTGTGTGCGCTCTCCGTCCAGTGTCCCCCTTTGTGCTCTCCCTCCCCAGTGTCCCCTTTGTGTTCTCCCTCCCCAGTGTCGTCCATTGTGCTCCCCCCAGTGTCGTCCATTGTGCTCCCCCCAGTGTCGTCCATTGTGCTCCCCCCATGTCCCCCTTTGTGTGTGTGCTCTCCCTCCAGTGTCCCCCTGTGTGTGTTCTCTCTCCAGTGTCCTCCTGTGTGTGTGCTCTCCCTCCAGTGTACCCCTGTGTGTGTGCTCTCCCTCCAGTGTCCCCCTGTGTGTGTGCACCCACCCTCCAGAGTCCCCCTATGTGTGCGCTCTCCCTCCAGTGTCCCTCTGTGTGTGCGCTCTCCCTCCAGTGTCCCCCTGTGTGTGCGCTCTCCCTCCAGTGTCCCCCTGTGTGTGTCGCTCTCCCTCCAGTGTCCCTCATTGTGTTCTCCCTCCCCAGTATCCCCCTGTGTGCTCCCCCCACTGTCGTCCTTTGTGCTCCCCCCATGTCCCCCACTGTGCTCCCACCAGTGTCCCCCATTGTGCTCTCCCTCCCGAGTGTCCCCCTGTGTACTCCCCCCCCCTCCAGTGTCCCCCTATGTGCTCTCCCCCCTCCAGTGTCCCCCATTGTGCTCCTCCCACAGTGTCCCACTGTGTGCTCTCCCCCTCGTGTCTCCATGTGCAGGTGTGGCTTGAGTGTGGGGACACAGGGGGCCCCATGAGTTGTCATTCTGCCCTTGCCAGGAAGAGTTAATTCTTGACGTTGCCACCTCACCCCTTTTGGCACCCACTGGGAGAATAAAAAGGTTATCCACCTTTCTAATAGGAGCAGGTATTTTTAGATACATGGCCAGCAGGCTCACAGATCCAGTGAGCTGAAATCCTCTGTTAGTGCAGATGAAGGTATTTGGTCAAAACTTGGGAGGATTGCCTTCCAAATATTATGGAAGGTAGATGCGACCTTAGACCTCAGACTTGGAGCAGGTCGGAGAATGGCTTTTTGTGGAAGGATCACACACGCCAATTCTGAAATTCCCCTTGCCGAGACTATGGTGACCAAAAACACAATCTTTAAGGTCAGGGACCATAAGGAGCAAGAGTCTGGAGGTATAAATGCAGGTTGTGTGAGTGGAAAAATGGAAAAGAAACTGCGCTACGGTACTGGCGATGCTGTCTAATAGAGTGTACCTACAATTAAAGGGTTTCTATGAGAAACCAATGGAAGCTGCAACTCTCCTGTAAAACATAAATACAGTGACAAAAATGTATAAAAATAGAATCTCACTAAGGCCCCTTTCACACAGACGATCTGTTCAGGTCCGCCTGTCAGTTTTTCAGACGGACCTGAACGGCTGCTCCATAGAGGTCTATGGAGCGTTGGATGTCAGCGGTGACAAGTCCACTGACATCCGCCCCGCTCCGATCCGAAAAAGTGTGACAGCAGAAAAAGCTATTTTTTCATCCGTCATCGGATCGGGTGGCGACGGACACTGCGGTCCGTCGTCACCTGATCTCCCATAGGGGGGAGCGGCGCTGTGACAGGTCTGTCCCTGCGCAGTGTGCAGAGACAGACCTGTCATCTTCCTGCTCAGCAGAGATCACTCCGGCGATCCCCGCTGAGCAAGTGGATATCCACGGGGCGGATCAGCACTGATCCGCCCCATGTGAAAGGACCCCTAGCCAGTGAAATGTGAACTATGTAACTACAAATGACCTCACTTGTGTGTGAAAATCCCATCAATCGCAAAATTGCATGCGGTCAGCATGAATCCAAAACAGAAAGGAGGTAGAATGAGCTGTGTTTAACAAACCAAAGACACTGCAAAATTAATGAAGTGTGCATATTCTCACGAATCATTAGTATAAAAGCTATATACAAATAAATATTAAAAAGTGATAAATTACATAAAATATACAGTGAAAAATATAATATAACAACAAAAAAGTGAAAATAATTGAAAAAGTCCAATGATGTGCAAAAATCACATGTAAACCATACACCCGTGTATGACTAAAAATGGTGATCTAAAACCAAAGTCCACCCATCAAAAAGAAATGATTCTTCAGATCCAAAATATGAACAATGTGAAATCCACCACTGCTGTGTGAGGAGTTACTTCTTGCCAGAAGTCTATGATCTCCTGTTACAGAGGATCACAGAAAGCATGTAGCAAAAATATAGGGTCTCCCAGGTGTTCCAAGTACTCTCATTGGCCTCCCGACCCCTTGTAGAATTTGTCTCGTCTCCACAGCGTGAATAATTAGCCAGAGCGCTCTTCAGCTCATCTCACATAAACCCAAACTCATGGGCATGTAGGCATGGCATGAAAAGATAGAGGCTCTGAATAGTGTAAAACCTTCAATTTATTTGTAAATATAAAACTTCATATTGCACTTACAAGAACGTTGAATTGAGAAAGCCTTAAGTCTGGTGTGCCGGCCAACATACACACAGACAACCCGCCCATCCAGGATGCTTCAGCGCCGAAAACACTAAGTGACATCAGTGCGTCGCTCCGCCCTACGCATTTTGTAATAGAGTTACGTCATCCAGGGGTCAACTTTATTATTTTGAATTGGCTGTTAAAGCACCACAATGCACCTGACCTCAGCTTCAGCAATCAGCATGGCACAGAGGCAGGAAATTTTCTGCAACCCTGGTCTCCCTTCGGCTGTGTCAGAGCTGAGGAGGAGTCTATGAGTTCCCTTGCAGCGCGCTGTCAGTTGCCGGTATCCGGAGACCTGGGTGCCCTTATTGTGATATCAGCAACAGGGCTCTGTAGTGTGATGTAAGTTTACCTCTGATTGGCAAAGTGTGTGGTGCGTGGGGCAGTGCGTGTAAGCAGTAGGAATGAGCTTGATGTTTGAGTCGAACATAAGTTGGACTCGAACAATGAGTGTTTGCCCATTCACCGAACAGTTCATACCTAAGACTTTGTAACACTAATTTGTCACATGACACCGGGGAGGGAAAATGGTTAATTGGGCCCAATTTGGACATTTTCACTTAGGGGTGTACTCACTTTTGTTGCCAGCGGTTTAGACATTAATGGCTGTGTGAGTTATTTTGAGGGGACAGCAAATTTACACTGTTATACAAGCTGTATACTCACTATTTTACATTGTAGCAAAGTGTCATTTTTTCAGTGTTGTCACATGAAAAGGTATAATAAAATATTTACAAAAATGTGGGGGGTGTACTCACTTTTGTGAGATACTATATATATATATATATATATACACTGTGTGATATTACCACCCCCCTTAGATCACATCATATACTGATATCCAGGGGGACTAGAGTATATATATATATATATATATATATATATATATATATATATATACTGTGTGAGGACATGTAGATGAGGTGGGCGGGGTATATGTTCTTTGAGGTAGGTGGGAGGAGGTGGGTGGGGTATATCTTGTATGAGGTGAAGTGTGGGAGGAGTGATCGTGTGATGAAGGGGCGGGGAATGTATGTAGATGAGGTGGGCGGGAATAGGAAGTGAAGTGTGGGAGGAGTGATTGGTGTGATGAAGGGGTGGGGAATGTATGTCGATGAAGTGGGCGGGGATGTGACGTGTGAGAGGAGTGATTGGTGTGAGGAAATTGGATGGTGATTGGTTGGGATGAGGGAGAAGGAGGGGGAGGAGAGATTATCGGTGTGATGAGGTAAATGTAAAAAATGTTTCATTATTCTCCTCTGTCACTTGACCTCTGCAGTCTTCCCGCTAAGGATGAACTTGGTGTTCAAATCGAACGCATGTTCGACTCGAACACCAGCTGTTCACCCGTTCGGCGAAGCCAGAACACTGTGGGCCGTTCGAGGCAAATTCGTGTGGCTCTCACGGCCCACAATGCACTGCGCCATCGCAGTGCATTGCTGGCTCATGATCATAGCTCTCCTCGCTGCCGGCACTGTGATTGGCCAAGCATGCGGGGTCACAGTGCATGCTTGGCCAATCACAGTGCCGGCAGCGAGGAGAGCTATGATTGGCCACAGGCAGGATGCCTGTGGCCAATTATAGCTCAGGCTGTTTAGTACACGCCCCACACTATATAAGGCCGCCAGCTCAGTATACACCTGTAGCTACCTATATTGCTGTTCTCTAATTGAGCCATCTGCAGAAGTTAGTGGGTGTTGTGTGCTTCCAGCGCAGTATACACCTGTAGCTACCTATATTGCTGTTCTCTAATTGAGCCATCTACAGGAGTTAGTGGGTGTTGTGTGCTTCCAGCGCAGTATACACCTATAGCTACCTATATTGCTGTTCTCTAATTGAGCCATCTGCAGGAGTTAGTGGGTGTTGTGTGCTTCCAGCGCAGTATACACCTGTAGCTACCTATATTGCTGTTCTCTAATTGAGCTATCTGCAGGAGTTAGTGGGTGTTGTGTGCTTCCAGCGCAGTATACACCTGTATCTACCTATATTGCTGTTCTCTAATTGAGCCATCTGCAGGAGCTAGTGGGTGTTGGGTGCTTCCAATGCAGTATACACCTGTATCTACCTATATTGCTGTTCTCTAATTGAGTCATCTGTAGGAGTTAGTTGGTGTTGTGTGCCTCCATCGCAGTATACACCTGTATCTACCTATATTGCTGTTCTCTAATTGAGCCATCTGCAGGAGTTAGTGGGTGTTGTGTGCCTCCAGCGCAGTATACACCTGTATCTACCTATATTGCTGTTCTCTAATTTATCCATCTGCAGGAGTTAGTGGGTTTTGTGTGCTTCCAGCGCAGTATACACCTGTAGCTACCTATATTGCTGTTCTCTAATTGAGCCATCTGCAGGAGCTAGTGGGTGTTGTGTGCTTCCAGCGCAGCATACACCTGTATCTACCTATATTGCTGTTCTCTAATTGAGCCATCTGCAGGAGTTAGTGGGTGTTGTGTGCTTCCAGCGAAGTATACACCTGTATCTACCTATATTGCTGTTTTCTAATTGAGCCATCTGCAGGAGTTAGTGGGTGTTGTGTGCTTCCAGCGCAGTATACACCTGTATCTACTTATATTGCTCTTCTCTAATTGAGCCATCTTCAGGAGTTAGTGGGTGTTGTGTGCCTCCAGCGCAGTATACACCTGTAGCTACCTATATTGCTCTTCTCTAATTGAGCCACCTGCAGGAGTTAGTGGGTGTTGTGTGCTTCCAGTGCAGTATACACCTGTATCTACCCTTTATTGCTGGTGTTCTCTAATACAGCCATCTGCAGGAGTTAGTGGGTGTTGTGTGCCTCCAGCACAGCACAATATACACCTGTATCTACCCTTTATTGTTGGTGTTCTATAATAAAGACATCTGCAGGAGTTAGTGGGTGTTGTGTGCCTCCAGCACAGCACAATATACACCTGTATCTACCCTTTATTGCTGGTGTTCTCTAATACAACCATCTGCTGGAGTTAGTTGGTGTTGTGTGCCTCCAGCCCAGTATACACCTGTATCTACCCTTTATTGCTGGTGTTCTATCATACAGGCATCTGCAGGAGTTAGTGGGGGTTGTGTGCCTCCAGCACAATATACACTACCCAATAGCTGTTTTTTCCATCTCCCTGCAGGCCATTGCCATGTCTGGAAGGCCAACAAGTAGAGGCAGACAGGCAGACAGGCAGACAGGCACGAGCCAATAAAAGAGGGCAAGCAGGCTCTGTGTCTAGAGACAACAGTGCTGGTCGTGGACGAGGTGCATCGTCATCAGCACGTGGCCATGGGACACGCTTGTCCTTATTTTCGGCAGCTGGAAGTGTTGAGCTGCATCATGCCGAAGACTTGGTAGAGTGGATGACCAAGCCCTCTTCATCCTCCTCATCCTCTCTCACCCAGGCTCAGGGTACTAGCAAAGCAACTGCCAACGCATCCTCTTCCCTCGTCTCAATATCATCATCAGTCACTCCTTCCCTAGACCCACCATGTCCTCCTGAGGAGTCCCCCGAACTGTTTGAGCACAGTGTTGGGTACATGCTCCAGGAGGGTTCCCAGTGTTTTGTAGGCTCTGATGATGATACTCAGTTAGAGGAAGGCAGTAGCGTGAGTGCAGAGAGAGGGGATGCTCAAGAAGGACAGCAATCTTGCAGTCATGTTCCACAAGCTGCAGCATACTGTCAGGTTTGCTCCAGTGATGAAGAGGGAGGGGATGATGAGGTCACTGACTCCACGTAGGTGGCTGGTAGGAGAGAGGAGGAGGAGGCACATCTCCAAAGAGGCAGGATGCCCTCCGGGGGCCAGCTCAGGGGCAACACACTGACTGAATCACACCGCAGTGCTCCGCCTGTGCAGGGCACTGCCTCTGCTCGTTATTCTAAAAGTTCTTTGGTGTGGGCCTTTTTTGAGACGAGTGCATCAGATCGCACCGCTGCTATTTGCAACATATGTCTCAAGCATATCTCGCATGGCCAAAACATCAGCCGCTTGGGCACCACATGCTTGACCAGACATATGTTGACTTGCCATGCAGCTTGTTGGCAAGTTTACCTCAAAGACCCACACCAAAGAACAAAGCGGACCTCTCCTTGCTCCTTATCAGCTGGGATCTCCAACCCCACTAGACCTTCATTCCTCTCTGAAACCTGCACTGAGAGGAATGAAGGTGTAGAATTAGGTGTGTCACAGCCAAGTGCTTGCGGGCACTCTGCTAGCAGTACACCCACATCCGATTGTAGCAGGCAAATTTCCCTGCCCCAGCTGCTGGACCGTAGAAAGAAGTTCACTCCCAGCCATCCACATGCCCAGCACTTCAACTGCTGCCTTTTCAGTTGGTAGACTCGGCCCCCTTCCGTGAGTTTGTGCAATGTGCGGTTCCTCAGTGGCAGGTCCCCAAACGCCTCTTTTTCTCACGGAAGGCGATTCCGGCTCTGTACTGGCATGTGGAAGGCAATGTCCTTGCCTCGCTGGACAGGGCGGTCAGCGGTAAGGTGCATATTACCGCTGACTCATGGCCCAGCAGGCATGGACAGGGACGTTACCTGTCTTTCACGGCCCATTGGGTCACTCTTCTGGCAGCAGGGAAGGATGCAGGACAAGGTGCAGTAGTGTCGGAGGTTGTTCCACCACCACGCATCCAAAATGCTACTACTGGTTGTGACACACCTCTCTCCTCCATCCCCTCCTCTTCTTCTTCCTCCATGGCCTCTTCCAGTGCTCTGTCCTCAGAACCAGCGGTGCTCCGTAGGCGTTCAAGGGGCTATGCAAGTACGCAGGCAAAATGATGCCATGCCGTGCTTGCACTGGTTTGTTGGGGGGACAGGAGCCACACTGGGGCAGATATTTTGTCAGCTCTGCAGGGGCAGGCCGAGAGGTGGTTGACGCCATGCCAGCTTAAGCTAGGATTGGTGGTTTGCGACAATGGCACCAACATCCTCTCTGCCCTCCGACAGGGACAACTGACCCGTGTGCCCTGTGTGGCTCAAGTCCTTAACCTGGTGGTTCTTGGGCAGGAACCCGGGCTTACAGGATGTCCTGAAGCAGGCCAGGAAAGTCTGTGTGCATTTCCACCGATCATTTAATGCCAGTGCTCGGCTAGCTGAGCTCCAAAAGGAGTTGAACCTGCCCAAGAACCACCTTATATGTGACATGCCCACCAAGTGGAACTCAACGTTGGCCATGCTGCAGTGGCTGCACATGCAGCAGAGGGCCATCAATGAGTAACTGTGCGACTATGGCACCAGGACAGGGTCAGAGGAGCTTGATTTTTTCTCATCACGCCAGTGGGGCATGATCAGGGATGCATGCACTGTCCTGTCACTGTTTGAGGAGGCCACAAGGATGGTGAGCAGTGACAGTGCATGCAATCCTGTTGGAGCATACTCTGCGTGGAATTATGGACAGGGCACTTGAGGCAGAACAGAGGCAGGAAGAGGAGGACTTCCTTGCCTCTCCAGGCCCCCTTTATCCAGACAGTGTTCCTGCTGTCCCACCCATCACACAGTAAGAGGAGGAGGAGGAGGAGGATGATTGTGCCAGCATGGAGGTGGAGCCTGGCACTCAGCATCAGCAGCAGCAGTCTTGTAGGGATGATTTACAGACCCAAGAAACCCGTGGACTTGTACGTGGCTGGGAGGAGGTGGCTGTGGATCATGTTGTCCTTAGTGACCCAGAGGACTCCGGACCGAATGCCTCAGCTAACCTATGCTGCATGGCCTCCCTGATCCTGCAAAGCCTGCGGAAGGATCCTTGTATTCTTCGGATCAAGGAGAGGGACCATTACTGGCTGGCCACTCTCCTTGATCCACGGTACAAGGGTTAGGTTGCCGACCTTATCTTGCCGTCGCAGAGGATGAGACATCTCCGGGAGGCCTTGCAGAAAGGTCTGTGCAACGCGTTCCCAGAGACTGGGAGGCTACAAACTCCTGGTCCTGGACAACATGTTGCTGAGGCTTCAGTCAGAAGGAGCGGTGGAGAAGATGGCCATCTGACCGATGCGTTCAGACAATTTTTTAGTCCGCAGCCCCAAGGTATGATTGGTTCCAGCAACCATCGCCAGCGTCTGATTTACATGGTGCAGGAATACCTAGGGGCAAGGTCAGACTTGGACACCTTGCCCACCAAAAATCCTCTGGCTTACTGGGTCTTGAGGATGGATCACTGGCCAGAGCTTGCACAGTATGCAATTGAGCTACTGGCCTGTCCTGCATCCAGCGTTCTTTCGGAACACACCTTCAGTGCTGCTGGTGGCTTTGTAACTGATCACAAGGTGCGCCTGTCCACCGACTCGGTTGATCGACTGACCTTCATAAAGGTGAATCAGTCTTGGATCACCACTAGCTACCAAGCACCTGAAGCTGATGTAACCGAATAATTTTTGTTTGAAATATCACATCCCTTCAAGACTGCCTATGCTGATGCTGAGTGACTGTCCTGTTATGTTGACTGTCTATCCTCTTCCCCCTCCGCTGACATCTTAGAAGACCATTTTTGGTTCTGGGTGATGCCACCAGCCCAATTTTTCAGCCCCTGTTTAACAGGGGCGTGTAATTACAATATTTGATGCAA
Source organism: Lithobates pipiens (assembly GCF_037356315.1). Lineage (NCBI taxonomy): Eukaryota > Metazoa > Chordata > Amphibia > Anura > Ranidae > Lithobates > Lithobates pipiens. Next base: position 287,354,198 of record NW_027507903.1, on the reverse strand, counting down.
TGCTTGGCAGCAGGGCTCATTCCTGCACTACAAATAGAGTATATGGGAGAGGTTGCTGTGTTGTGGCACCAGCACCAGTGCCTAAGGCCCAATTTTTCAGGCCCTGTTTAACAGGGGAGTGTAATTACAATTTTTGATGCAATTCTTTGCAGCAGGGCTCATTCCTGCACTCCAACTAGAGTATATGGTAGAGGTTGCAGTGTATAGGCCCAATTTTTCAGCCCCTGTTTAACAGGGGAATGTAATACAAATTTTGATGCAATGCTTTGCAGCAGGGCTCATTCCTGCACTCCAACTAGAGTATCTGGGAGAGGTTGCAGTGTTGTGGCACCAGCAAGCAGTGCCTAAGGCCCAATTTTTCAGCCCCTGTTTAACAGGGGCATGTAAATACAATTCTTGATATAATATTTCACAGCAGGGCCCGTCCCTGTGCCCACCGAGAGTAACTGTGAGGACTTATAGTGTTGTGGCACCAGCACCACCACCACAACCACCAAAGGCCCAATTTTTCTACCACTGTTCAACAATGGCATGTAATTACAATTCTTGATATAATCGTTCACACCAGGGAGCTCCAGAGCCCACCAAGAGTCACTTTGAGGGCTTACAGTGTTGTGGCAACACCAACACCTTGTTCCGCCATTTCTGCAGAGCATATAGGGCAGGCCCCTACTTTCAAACATCCAACTTACAAACGTCTCCTACTTGCAGAGGACAACAGGAAGTGAGATGAAAAAAGACAGATGGCAAAACAAATTATACAGGGGTGATAACCCTTCCCTATGTTTTCCAAAAAGCTTAAAAATAGATTTTTTTACTGGAGCTACACTTTAAAAATGTACCAGTTCAAAATTACAAACAGATTCTACTTAACACAACAAACCTACACAGTCCCTGTCTTGTTTGTACTTCCTGTATACTCCTTTTCTGAGTATATAGGGCCTGGGGGCCCCACGCCTTTCCTTTTTAAAAAAAAAGGTGTACGGGGTTCCCCTTAATATCCGTACAAGACCCAAAGGGGCTGGTAATGGGCAGGGGGGGCAACCTATGCCATTTTTCTCAATGATTTTCATCCATATTTCCAGGACCAGATATTACATTAAAACCGCAAGCAGTTTTAAATGACTTTTTTTCCCGTTAAATGTAATTTTGTGCAGGGACTGTTCTAAACACGGGAAACACGTGGCACTTCACAGGCATACTATAGACACCCCCCAAGCATGATATTTAAAGGAATATTTCACTTTTTTTTTCACTTTAACCATCATTAATATCAGCGCTCCCGAAAAAACTTCAGTTTTTTAAAAACATTTTAAGCATTGTCCCATGTACCTCAGGCAGGACCCAGGTCCCCAAACCCTTTTTAGGACAATATCTTGCATATTAGCCATTAAAATTAGCACTTTTTATTTCGAACGTTCGAGTCCCATAGACTTCAATGGGGTTCTAAAGTTCCCACTCATTTTTGGTCCGTTCGAAAGTTCTGGTGCGAACCGGGGGGTGTTCGGCTCATCCCTACTTCCCGCTCCCAGGAGACTCGGTCAGCCATTGGCTATCTCACCTGTCAGTATAATGAGGGGGAGGAGTCATGTAGGAGGACTCTTCTCTCTACACACGACACTGCGGAGGCAGATGTACGAAAGGAGGGGTCTAATGCAGTGATGCCATAGCTCCTCCCATCTCATACACACCAGAAGAGGAGAAGATATGAGAGGAGGTAACAAAACATGTCACCCAGTCACCATCCGTGTCCTCAATACACACATTTCTCTCACTTCCTGTCCTATATAGCACACCGAACATCCCCTCATCACCACCCACCAATCACGAAACATAAATACCGGACAGAGGTTCTAATCCCCCCTCCCCCCCACACACACCCTCTCATCTCTGCTCCGTGATTGGGCACAGCAATCATCCGAAGCCACTCTCAGCCAATCACTAACAGCCTAGACCTACTGATCATTCAATCACAATACAGATCTGTGCGATTTATTTCTGCAGACGTGTCATCATGATATATCTCCCATTACATCCCATAATAACATTTCATGTTATTACAAGAATTACAAAATATCCAAAAATAAAATCATTGCATCTCCACCAATCAGATCCCTTCTTTATCATTTATCTCTCATTATATATCACACATCCAGCTGTGTGTGTGTCTCTCTCTCTCTATATAATATATTATACAGTCAGTATTGGAGATTGATGTCTCATATTTCTCCTCTCTCTCAGTGTAGAGTGATGATGATATCACACATTCAGTGGGGGGTGCTATGTCTCTCTCTCTCTCGCTCTGTATTATATTATACAGTCAGTATTGAGAATTGATGTCTCATATTTCTCCTCTCTCAGTGTAGGGTGATGATTTCACACATCCAGTGGAGGATGCTGTGTGTGTCTCTCTCTCTCCCTCTCTCTATAATATATTATACAGTCAGTATTGGACATTGATGTCTCATATTTCTCCTCTCTCTCAGTGCAGGGTGATGATGATATCACACATCCCGTAGAGGGGGGCGCTGTGTCTCTCTATATACCGTAGAGCTGTGACGTGTGTACTCTCTGTATATACTATATCCCCCATATATACCCAGATATAGAGGTGTGGCATGTGTTGTCTCTGTATATACAATATATCCACTGTCCTATATATCTCTATATACTATATCCACTGTATATTCCCATATATAGAGGTGTGATGTGTGTACTCTCTGTATATACTTTATATCCACTGTCCTATATATATCTCTATATATTATATCTCTCATATATACCCAGATATAGGGGTGTGACATGTGTACTCTCTGTGGGGTTCTACAAAGTATTGACTCAGGGGAGCGCTATACCAATGACCCCACACTTTTCACATATTTATTTGTATCATTTTCCTTCCACTTCACAATTATGTGCCACTTTGTGTTGGTCTATCACATAATATCCTAAAAAAAATACATTTACGTTTTTGGCTGTAACATGACAAAATGTGGGAAATTTCAAAGGGTGTGAATACTTTTTCCATGCACTGTAAATCCCCACTCCCCCCTCCCCGTTTTTTTAGAATGTGTGTGTCTTGTTTCCCCCCAGACAACAGTATTATAGTGACAGGTATTGCTGTCTTGCAGGGCCCTAAAATGTAAAACATTCCTCTGGTTTGGACTGCTATGTGGGGTCTCTGTCGGTAATATTCCCTCTCACTTCCTGTCCTGGTGACAACATATATATTACAGGGACACAGACAGAAATTTAACTCTGGCTGGGGTTCCAGACTTTCCCTACTCTACTTAAGAAAAGTAATTTTCTTGCATTTGGAGGGTCTGGTAGAATGTTGTCAGCAGGACAGGAGGTGAGGGAAAATCTCACTAACAGAGCCCCAGTTAGCAAAAAAAACCTTTCCCACGCTTTCCTACTAGTGATGGACGAACTTCCGACGGGACGTTTCGCGAAAGCGAAATGCGAACGGACCCAAACGTTCGCGAAACCGAACGTTCGCCGCGGGCCCCATTGACTTCAATGGGAGGCGAACTTTGCAAACCTTCATGTCGAATTTGCGGCCACGTGGTAATTATTAGGGGGTAAAACGTAGTCCCACCATCTGGACAATGACATAATACATGTATGAGGTGAATTTGGGATCGATAACTACAAGCATTTTTATTTTATTTGGGAAATTGTTCTAACAATTCAGGACTATGGAGCTAATGAAGGCAATGGAGGAGAGGGAAGGTCAGGGACCAGGGTAGGCAAAGAAGAGGGTGCAGGAGATGATCACCAGCAGCGTGACATACCGGAATGACACATGCACCGTGATAGAGGCATCTGACAGCAGCACCGTAATACAGAGCACTGACAGCAGCACCGTGACATACAGCGCTGACAGCAGCACCGTGACATACAGCGCTGACAGCAGCACCGTGACATACAGCGCTGACAGCAGCACCGTGACATACAGCGCTGACAGCAGCACCGTGACATACAGCGCTGACAGCAGCACCGTGACATACAGCGCTGACAGCAGCACCGTGACATACAGCGCTGACAGCAGCACCGTGACATACAGCGCTGACAGCAGCACCGTGACATACAGCGCTGACAGCAGCACCGTGACATACAGCGCTGACAGCAGCACCGTGACATACAGCACTGACAGCAGCACCGTAAGCAGCCCCAGGAGGAAGTCAGCACAGCACAGGGATGGTGTGATCCCCTCATAATAAGAACCCCCAGGAGGAAGTCAGCACAGCACAGGGATAGTGTGATCCCTTCATAATAAGAACCCCCAGGAGGAAGTCAGCACAGCACAGGGATATCATAAGCAGCCCCAGTAGAAATATGACACCGCTCAACCTCTTCAAAGAGGAGGGTAGGGGCATATAGTACGGTGTGCTTTTTTGGGTCAAGGAAGTGAGCCAAATGAATTAAGAAGGTCTGTGTGCTTGATTAAAAAAATAGTTTATAGACATATACATGGTCTACTGGTCACATGTGTTGAATTCCTCCGAGATCCATGCCTCATTCATTTTTAGAAATGTGAGGTAGTTAACACTGTGGTGAGCTAGGCGAGTACGCTTATCGGTCACAATCCCCCCTGCTGCGCTGAACGTCCTTTCGGACAGGACACTGGATGAGGGGCAAGCCAACAGTTCGATTGCAAATTGGGCAAGCTCTGGCCAGAGGTCAAGCCTGCCCACCCAGTAGTCTAGGGGTTCATCACTCCTCAGAGCGTCCACATCGGCCGTTAACCCAATGTAGTCGGACACCTGACGGTCTAGGCGTTCCCTGATGCTGGATCCGGATGACACCTGTCGATGGGTCGGCTGAAAGAATGACCTCATATCCGAAGTCACCAACACATCTTCAAACCGGCCTCTTCTTGCAGGCGCTGTTGGATTGGTACCCGCAAATCCTTCTCTGGGAGTGGGAATTGCTCCTCTGCCAGCGCACGCAAAAGCAGAATGCAGCATTTCTCGAAGCAAGGCCTGGAAGTGCTGCATTCTGACAGCCCTCTGCGACGGCGGTAACATTTCCGCCATTTTGTGTTTGTACCGGGGGTCTAAGTACGTTGCCACCCAGTACTGGTCCTTGACCCTCATGCTTTTTATACGGGGGTCCCTATTAAAACACTGGAGCATGAAGGCCCCCATTTGCACTAAAGTGGAAGCGGTGTGGTGGCCTGGCTCCTGCTCATCATCCAGGATAATGTCGTCCTCTTCATTCTCCTCTCCCCATCCTCGCACAACAGGGATCCCAGAAAGGTTTAAAGCATGCTCTTCTTGCTCCTGCTCATCCGCCCCGGCACCATCCTCCTCTGACTCCTCATCAGACTCCTGTTGTTGACTTGTCTCAGATAGAGTAGCCCCCCCTGGGAATTCATCCAGCATTGCGACTTCCTCATCTTCCCGCTCCTGCTCCTCCACAGCCTGATCAATGACACGACGCAATGCACGCTCCAGAAAGAAGGCATAAGGTACCATGTCACTGATGGCCCCATGGCTGCGACTGACCAGTTTGGTGATCTCCTCAAATGGCCGCAGAAGTCTGCATGTGTCGCGCATGAGCAGCCACTGGCGCGGTGAAAAAAAACCCAGCTCCCCAGAACCGTTTCTTTCGCAGAGTTCATACAGGTAGACGTTAACTGCACGTTTCTGCTGGAGCAGCCTATCAAGCATATAGAAGGTTGAGTTCCATCGCGTCGGGCAATCGCAAATAAGACGTCTGACCGGCAGATGGTGTCGCCGCTGAATGTCAGCAAGGCGAGCCATGGCCGTGTAAGATCTTCTGAAATGGGCCGAGATTTTCCTTGCCTGCCGCAAGATGTCCTGGACCCCAGGGTATTTGACAAGGAATCGCTGCACGACCAAGTTTAAGACGTGTGCCATGCACGGCACGTGCGTGATTTTGCCCTGTTTCAATGCGCTAAGCAGATTGGCACCGTTGTCACACACCACTTTACCAACTGTCAAATTGAGCGGTGTTAGCCACTCATCTGCCTGTGAACGCAAAGCTGAAAGGAGTGCCGGGCCAGTGTGGCTCTTTGCTTCCAGGCACAACAGACGCAGCACGGCATGGCAACGTCTCACCTGGCATGTGGAATAGGTTCTGGGGAGCTTGGGCGGTGCAGTGGAAGAGACGCTAGCAGCGGAAAAGGAGGAGGCAGCTGAGGAGGAGAGGGAGGAGGATGGAGTAGGAGGAGGAGAAGAAGAGTCAGGCCTGCATGCAATCCGTGGCGGTAAAACCAAATCTACACGGGTGCCACGGGTTACATGCTTGACGGCCGTCAGAAGGTTCACCCAGTGGGCAGTAAAACTGATATACCTTCCCTGCCCGTGTTTGCTAGACCACGTGTCTGTGGTCAGATGTATCTTGGCACCGACACTGTGTGCCAGAGATACATTCACTTGCCGCTGAACATGGCCATATAGCTCTGGGATGCCCTTCTCTGAGAAATACTTCCTTCCTGGGACCTTCCATTGTGGTGTTCCAATGGCCACAAATTTGCGAAAGGCCTCCGAGTCCACCAGTTTATATGGCAGTAGTTGGCGGGCTATGAGTTCTGACAAGCCAGCCGCCAACCGTTGGGCAAGAGGGTTATCCGGCGTCATCATTTTTTTACGCTCAAACATTAGGCCCACGGAAGCCTGCCTTTTTGCAGAAAAATGTGAGCTTGGCGTGATGGAAGGTGGAGTGGAGGACAATTGTGAGGAGAGAGGAGAAGGAGAAGTAGAAGACGAGGCTGGACGGTGAGAGCCTGCAGTGTGGCTTTGTGTGTTCCGTTGCTCCCACTGGGCTCGGTGATGGCTGCTCATGTGCCTTCTTAAGGCGGTCGTCCCTAGGTGAGTATTGGGCTTACCGCGACTAACGCGTTGACTGCAAAGATTGCAGATGGCAACGCTATTGTCAGCAGCGGACACGTTAAAAAAAGCCCACACTGCGGAGCCATGTGCCGGTGTCCTGGGAGCGCCAGATGTGACCGTACATGGTCGATGACTCGCTCCTGATACATTTGCAGTCTGCTTTGTCCCTGCTGTGCAATGTAAGTCATTGCTGCTTCTCCTCCCTATCTGCTGGTCCATATCTCCCTCTGAACTCCCCTCCTCTTCCTCTCTTGTGGGCACCCACGTGACATCACTAGACACGTCATCATCAACGTCACCTTCCCCACCGCTATAAGTAGAGATCTCGGAGTAGGCAGCAACACCGGGGACCAACCTCCTCCTTGGGCTGATCTGGGTACTGGCGTCAGACTGCTGAGTAGCGCTTGTTGCTACCTCCTCTTCCTGATCCAATACCAAGAGTGGCTGCGCATCAGAAATGTCCTCTTGATATGGATCGGAAAATAATTCCAGTGACTCAAGCGGAAGGTATGTGGTGGTGGTGGTGGTGGTCGTGTTGTTGGTGGTAGTGTCTTTGGGGGTGCACATAGCAGAGAGTGAAGAAGAGGGTGCAGATCGAGAGGATGAGGAGGGTGCAGAAGAGTAAGGCTGAGCGAGCCACTCAACCAAGTCTGGTGCATCCTTTAAAGTAATTGAACGCACCTTCTGCAACTTCCCACTTTGGCTCAAGCCTGTTGCTCCTGCCCTACCCCTACCACCCCTGCGGAAGGGCCTGCCTCTTCCTCTGCCTGTCATTTTTTAAATGACCCTGTGACAAAACTCTTAGTCCCTATACCGATGAAGGACTGCTGCAGTATAGGGCAGCGGTCAGCAGTGGTGCACGTCAACCCTATCTATTGTGGACCTATAGCGGTCCTTACAGAACAGCAGACTGTACCGCACTCAAGCCTATGTACCGTAGCACCCTATACCAAGTTACCAGTCCTTATAAGAACTTTTGTGGACCAAGCAGGTTGTGTATTAGTGTTTAGCAGACTGTACGTCAGTCCCTATACCGCTGAAGGACTGCTGCAGTATAGGTGAGCGGTCAGCAGTGGTGCACGTCAACCCTATCTATTGTGGACCGATAGCGGTCCTTACAGAACAGCAGACTGTACCGCACTCAAGCCTATGTACCGTAGCACCCTATACCAAGTTACCAGTCCTTATAAGAACTTTTGTGGACCAAGCAGGTTGTGTATTAGTGTTTAGCAGACTGTACGTCAGTCCCTATACCGCTGAAGGACTGCTGCAGTATAGGGCAGCGGTCAGCAGTGGTGCACGTCAACCCTATCTATTGTGGACCGATAGCGGTCCTTACAGAACAGCAGACTGTACCGCACTCAAGCCTATGTACCGTAGCACCCTATACCAAGTTACCAGTCCTTATAAGAACTTTTGTGGACCAAGCAGGTTGTGTATTAGTGTTTAGCAGACTGTACGTCAGTCCCTATACCGCTGAAGGACTGCTGCAGTATAGGGCAGCGGTCAGCAGTGGTGCACGTCAACCCTATCTATTGTGGACCGATAGCGGTCCTTACAGAACAGCAGACTGTACCGCACTCAAGCCTATGTACCGTAGCACCCTATACCAAGTTACCAGTCCTTATAAGAACTTTTGTGGAACAAGCAGGTTGTGTGTTAGTGATTAGCAGACTGTACGTCAGTCCCTATACCGCTGAAGGACTGCTGCAGTATAGGTGAGCGGTCAGCAGTGGTGCACGTCAACCCTATCTATTGTGGACCGATAGCGGTCCTTACAGAACAGCAGACTGTACCGCACTCAAGCCTATGTACCGTAGCACCCTATACCAAGTTACCAGTCCTTATAAGAACTTTTGTGGACCAAGCAGGTTGTGTATTAGTGTTTAGCAGACTGTACGTCAGTCCCTATACCGCTGAAGGACTGCTGCAGTATAGGGCAGCGGTCAGCAGTGGTGCACGTCAACCCTATCTATTGTGGACCGATAGCGGTCCTTACAGAACAGCAGACTGTACCGCACTCAAGCCTATGTACCGTAGCACCCTATACCAAGTTACCAGTCCTTATAAGAACTTTTGTGGAACAAGCAGGTTGTGTGTTAGTGATTAGCAGACTGTACGTCAGTCCCTATACCGCTGAAGGACTGCTGCAGTATAGGTGAGCGGTCAGCAGTGGTGCACGTCAACCCTATCTATTGTGGACCTATAGCGGTCCTTACAGAACAGCAGACTGTACCGCACTCAAGCCTATGTACCGTAGCACCCTATACCAAGTTACCAGTCCTTATAAGAACTTTTGTGGACCAAGCAGGTTGTGTATTAGTGTTTAGCAGACTGTACGTCAGTCCCTATACCGCTGAAGGACTGCTGCAGTATAGGGCAGCGGTCAGCAGTGGTGCACGTCAACCCTATCTATTGTGGACCGATAGCGGTCCTTACAGAACAGCAGACTGTACCGCACTCAAGCCTATGTACCGTAGCACCCTATACCAAGTTACCAGTCCTTATAAGAACTTTTGTGGACCAAGCAGGTTGTGTATTAGTGTTTAGCAGACTGTACGTCAGTCCCTATACCGCTGAAGGACTGCTGCAGTATAGGGCAGCGGTCAGCAGTGGTGCACGTCAACCCTATCTATTGTGGACCGATAGCGGTCCTTACAGAACAGCAGACTGTACCGCACTCAAGCCTATGTACCGTAGCACCCTATACCAAGTTACCAGTCCTTATAAGAACTTTTGTGGAACAAGCAGGTTGTGTGTTAGTGATTAGCAGACTGTACGTCAGTCCCTATACCGCTGAAGGACTGCTGCAGTATAGGTGAGCGGTCAGCAGTGGTGCACGTCAACCCTATCTATTGTGGACCGATAGCGGTCCTTACAGAACAGCAGACTGTACCGCACTCAAGCCTATGTACCGTAGCACCCTATACCAAGTTACCAGTCCTTATAAGAACTTTTGTGGACCAAGCAGGTTGTGTATTAGTGTTTAGCAGACTGTACGTCAGTCCCTATACCGCTGAAGGACTGCTGCAGTATAGGGCAGCGGTCAGCAGTGGTGCACGTCAACCCTATCTATTGTGGACCGATAGCGGTCCTTACAGAACAGCAGACTGTACCGCACTCAAGCCTATGTACCGTAGCACCCTATACCAAGTTACCAGTCCTTATAAGAACTTTTGTGGAACAAGCAGGTTGTGTGTTAGTGATTAGCAGACTGTACGTCAGTCCCTATACCGCTGAAGGACTGCTGCAGTATAGGGCAGCGGTCAGCAGTGGTGCACGTCAACCCTATCTATTGTGGACCGATAGCGGTCCTTACAGAACAGCAGACTGTACCGCACTCAAGCCTATGTACCGTAGCACCCTATACCAAGTTACCAGTCCTTATAAGAACTTTTGTGGAACAAGTGAGTTGTGAATGTTTAGCAGACTGCAGCAGAAGGGCAGCAGTCAAGTATAATATCCTTTCTATATTTGGAAGAAAGAATATTATACATGTACAAGCCTATTACTGTACCACTGATACCAGTCCTGAAAAGAACCTTTGTGGAACTAATAATAACAGCAAGTCTTTAAAATTACCCTCACTGCCTGACAACACTGCTTCCTTCCTGTCCCTATACAAATTGGCAAAAAAAGAGAACGATTAGTGGTTACTGGAACAGCTCTTTTGTGGACCTTGATAGTAACAGCTAATGATGATGATGATGATGATGATGATGAAAGACTAATCTGGCTGTCCCTGTAGCATACACCGTCCTTTCCCTTTCTCTAAACTAACAAAAGACACTCAGGCTGCTGCAAGAATCAGCAGCACAGCAAACCTATCAACACCTAACACCTATACCAGTCCTGAAAAGAACTTTTGTGTACCAAATAGCTAGTGGTTTATCTCTCCCTACTCCACACAGGAACCTGTCCCTATCGTAACAGAAGAAAGAATGTAAAATGGCCACCGGATCGGGTGTATTTATAGGTTAGGGGGAATGTACAAGTGTCCATGTGCTGTCATGTCTCAATTGGCTGTCCTGTATCACATGATAAACGTGTCACCAAAGGTTAAAGTTCTTGTATACATTAAACACGTAAGTCCGCCGCGGCGAACGACGGAAAAAGGCGTTCGAACGTGCGGACCGCGAATGTCGGAAATTCGCCGCGAAACGACCGCCGGGCGAACCGTTCGGCCATCACTATTTCCTACACTAATCAATAAAAATATTTTGGCCGGACATATACTTTGTATGAAATGAGTGTAACTACTTCACCTCCGGAAGGTTTTCCCCCCCTTTATGACCAGGCCATTTTTAGCTATTTAGCGCTGTGATACTTTAACTGGTAATTGCGCAGTCATACAACACTGTACCCAAATGTCATTTTCTTTCACAAAAATAGAGATTTATTTTGGTGGTATTTGATTACCACTGACTGATATAAAACGTATCTAATACACAATTAAAAAGTTTATTCATACATTTTGGCCAAAATATATTCTGCTTCATGTCTTTACTAAAACAAATCCCAATAAGTGTATATTGATAGGTGTGTGAAAGTTATAGCGTCTACATATTATGGGATATATATTGGAGTTTTATTTTTGTTGTACTAGTAATAGCGGTGATCAGTGACTTATAATGGGGACTGCGATAGTGCGGCAAGCAATCTAACACTAACTGACACTGCGTGAGAATTGACTAACTGACATTACCAGTGACACCAATACAGTGATCAGTCCTAATACTATACACCAGTGAGCGAACCCTGGCACCCCACATGTTTTGGAACTACATTTCCCATCATGCTCATGCACTCTGCACTGTAGTTGAGCATCATGGTAAATGTAGTTCCAAAACATCTGGGGAGCCAAGGTTCGCCATCACTGCTATACACTGTCACTGTACTAATGACACTGGCTGGGAAGGGGGTAACATCTAGGGGCGATCAAGGGGTTAGATAATGGCCTTACAATATGTAATGTGTGCATTATGTGCTGCTTTTACTAACAGATCTCTCTGTTTCTTCATTTCAGAGTTGGAGGAGGAAGCAGAAATCCCCACCACTGAAGATGGAATGTCCTGGAACATCGCACCTGCTGGTTGGAGTATGGGTGTAATTTTCTTGCTTGGGGGAGTATGGGTGTAATATTCCTGCTGGTTGGAGTATGGGTGCCATTTTCCTTCTGGGGGGAGTATAGGTGTAATATTCTTGCTGGGGGGGAGTATGGGTGTAATAATCCTGCTGGGGGGGGGGTGTTTGGGTGTAATATTCTTGCTGGGTGGAGTATCGGTGTAATATTCCTGTTAGGGGGGAGTATGGGTGTCATTTTCCTGCTGGGGGCGTATGAGTGTAATATTCCTGCTAGGGGAGTATGGGTGTAATTTCTCTTATATTCACCGACTGACACAGCTCCTCTCTTAGCAAATGGGTTGTTTCGCCACCTTTAGGAGAATACTAGGCATTACATGTTATGTAAAACACAGAACGTTCCGGTTCCGCCCAAGGGGCGGTCCCTTAGGTAACAACCTAGTGAAGGAGAAGGACCTAGGAACCCTAACGGGCCCATCGGTCCGTGCTTTTTTTCTGCAGAAGCTTGGCTTTTTGCGCAAGATGATAGATCCTGTGATCTGCTATCAACAGCCGGCTGGGTGACAGGCGGTATACCCTTATCCTTGTAGTCTCCCCAGCCTGGCCATCGAGCATGTGCAGGTCGCAGCTCCACACTAGGCTGGCCACGACGAAACCTCAGCTCCAGAGGTGGTAGGTGAGCTTTTATGCTCCGGGGCACACATATGACCGGGCTACTGATGTCTGCATCACAGTGTGCCGAGGCCAGCAGCCAGCCTGTACTGATCAGAGAGTGGGTCTGTAATGGAATATCTCCCAGCTCTTCAGGACTGGTAAGTACAGCTCTCCCTGCCTCAGTGAGGCTGAGCAGCTGGGCATTCCCTGGGAGGTCAATTCGGGGGTCCCTCACCTCCCTCTCTTCTCTCCTTGTCCCTATCTTCCCTCCCCCCCGTAGGGGATGCTGCATGTGGCTGCTGAGCGGTGTGTGTGTGTGTCTGTACAGGGGCTCTCCGGGGGGCTCTCACTTGTGGGGGGGGGGGGCTGTGCTGGCTGACTGTGTCCTGAGTCCTGTTTCTCATGTCCCTGGAAGTGCCTGTGAGGCTGTGCCTGTGTCCCTTGCAACGCTGATCACCGCTAATTGTTCAGCTCTGTCCCTCATGGTTTCAGCATCAGTGGCCATCGTAGGTGTGGGCAAGGGAAAACATGCTCTCCTGGGCTTCGGCGGCCATTTTCCCTGTAATTTGTCCTTATACTGGATGCCAGTGGCCATTTTTTAGAAGCTTGAACACGTTTTTCAGCTTTCAGAATGTGTCCCTGTGCTCTGGCGGCCATTTTCCCACTGTTTTATGTCCTTATTCTGGACGCTGGGCGGCCATTGCCTTTGAGCCTGAGCACATTGCAGAGCGGTTTCAGCGCAATTAGCAGCAGCTTCCACTGACACAGAGCAGATTCCTCTGCACCTGGGAGCCAACAGAAACCACAGGCACTACCTGCTGGATAGCGCAGAACCTTTCAGGGTGGTGAGTCCTACGGGAAAGAGCCCCTCAGCCAGCAGCAGTAAGAAGGGTGGGACTGTCACTGTCCTAAGTCCCCTTCGGGGGGCAGACAGGGTAGGGTCAGCATGGCTTCCGAAACTGGTGTTTCTTCCCCTGAAATCCAGGCAATTGCAACCGGTTTGCCTGCGGAATGCACAGTGCCCCTGGACACCTTGTCGGCGGTCCTCAATTCATTCGTTGCCAAGATGGAGGCAGTGTGTGGGCGCAAAGGTGCTAAAAAATGGCCCCTGTCCTCTGGGGAGAGCTCTGACGCAGACTCGGGCCCTGCTGAGGCTGGTGACCCCTGTTCTGTCATTTCAGATGACGCTGACCGGGGCCATTTTGGACAGTGAGGATGAGGCCCCGTCCAGGTCCGTGCACGACAAAGCGCTTGTTGGAGCACTTATCACAGCTGTGCGTGATACCCTGAAGATTCAGGAGCCAGCAGATCCCTCTGCTGATGTAGCGGTCCCGTATCTGACTTATTTTGACAAGTTCATTTACAAGGAATGGGGTCGCCCGCAACGGACCTTTTCAGTCCTCAAATACATGGTGGTGCGTTACCATTTTGAGGAGAGCCTTCTCAAAAAGTGGTCGGCTCCTCCGGTCGTGGACCCCCCAGTATCCAGGTTAAACAAAGTAACCACGATCCCGGTAGAGGGGACTCCTGCATTTAAGGATCCCACGGATAGGAAGGCCGAGGCAGTGGCTCATTCCTTGTTTTTACGGTTGCGGGATCAGCCGTGCGACCAGTACTGGCATCCGGACTTGTGTCACAGACACTAACTGAGTGGGCGAAACGATTGCACTGCGAATTGGGAGAACAACAGGCTTCTCCTGTCTGCGTGGAACTAGCAGACCAACTAGTGCAAGGCCTTAAGTATGTTTGTGACGTGGCCCTGGATACTCTTCCCATGTTATCCAGGGCTTCAGTGTCAGCAGTGGTGCTGCGGCGCCTGATTTGGTTGAAATGCTGGTCTGCTGACCAGGCATCCAAGAAAGCCCTGACGGATCTTCCCTTCCTTGGCGACCGGCTTTTTGGAGCCTGTTTGGATGACATTATTAAAAATGCCACAGGTGGTAAGAGTACACTACTCCCACAGGCCAGGAAGGTTAAGGAGCCACGCTGTAGGCAAGGGCCCTCCTTTTTCGCTCACAAACGGCTTTTTCATCCGCCTGGAGCTTCGGCAAAACGTCCCCAGCCCCGACAGGATGACCACAGAAGGACAGAAACGTCCCTGGAACCCCAAGCCTAACAAGCCTGCAAACAGAAGTGCTACCGCATGAAGGTTTGCCCCATCCATGACTCGGGTGGGAGGTCGCCTTCTGGAGTTTGCAGCATGGTGGTCCTCTTGACTGTCTGACCAATGGGTCTGTGATCTGATTTCCTACGGCTACAAGATAGAGTTCCTCTCTTGGCCACAAAACAGATTCTTCCCCTCCAGCATACCCGTTCTCCCAGCTCGTTGGGAGGCCCTCTGACAGATTTCCCTCTCTGTCCCTCTAATAACAGAATCCCCTACCTCCAGGATGTGCCTATCCTTTTCTTTAAGCTTGTACTCATCTTCATGGGAGGAGATATTTCCATGGCTGCCCTGATATTTTGGTGGATTCTCAACATGAACGTCACATTATGCTGGAGTGTCAATATGAATGTGACATTCAGGTGGTGTCCCAATGTGAATGTCACATGCTGGTGGAGTCTCCATGTGAACGTCAAATGTTGGTGGAGTATCCGTGTTAATGTCACATGCTGGTGGAGTCTCCGTGTGAATGTCACATGCTGGTGAAGTCTCAGTGTGAATGTCACATGCTGGTGATGTCTCTGTGTGAATGTCACATGCTGGTGATGTCTCCGTGTGAATGTCACATGCTGGACGAATCTCCATGTGAATGTCACATGCTGATGGTGTCTCCATGTGAACGTCACATGCTGGTGGAGACTCCTTGTGAATGTCACATGCTGGTGGAGTTTGAATGTAGCTTTCATATTCTGTCTCACTCACTGTAGTCCTGCCTTGTAAACGGTGTGTCTGCAGTAAATACCACGTACATCTGCAATAAAAAAGAAGAATCAGATTTAGCACCTTCACCTACATTATATATATGTATATATATTTTATACAACATCAAATTATGGAGAGAAAAGTTAAAAATTCCAGTGCAAGGGACAATAAATAACCCCAACATGACAGGGACACAGGGATGACTAATGTTGGCCTTCATATACAAATTTTGGTTGCCTGGCAGTTATGCCGACCCACTAAAATGAATTGAGTAAAAAGGGGGACTGATTCTTCATTTTCTGGTGCGATGGAGTAATCTGCAGTGCTTCTGTTTCTTATTATTAAACACCCGGCCTCTTTTATTGTCATCCCTTGAATTGTTGCGGTGGCTTAATATGGAAGAAGCTGGGACCGGGAACCGCTGCATTGCAGATTACTCTGACGCCCCCCAAAGTGAAGAAATAGGAGTGAGCCCTCATCAATGTTCATGACAATCCCTATACATGTGTACATATGGGGGTGGCCCCTCATCATTGTTCGTGGCAATCCCTATACATGTGTACATATGGGGGGGATGACCCCGGATCAATGTGAAAGAAGGATCCAATGAAAGGGTTTCAGTTATTTTGTATCTATCAATAGTTTTCAAAGAATTGTAGAACAGAATGGGATTTTAATGGTGTCAAAACACACAAAAAAAATTTGTTGTAAAAACATCTTTATTGGAGTCCAAAGTTTTAAAAGAAATGGGGGGACAATGAATGTTGTCCACATTTCATAAAAATGAGAGTGAAAAGAGAATAGTTTGTATAGAGAGGGACGATGGTGGGAGGAACGGCAGTGCTGTGGGAACTACTTGGAGGATATTAATAGATAGAGATCTGCTGATGGAGCTGGTGTCGGTCTGGGCATTGGAATGTAGAAGAATATAGATTGTGGGAGGGGCTTCTAAAGGGGATTTATTAAAAAAATCGCGTTGTACGATGACCTTGTCATTTCCTTTTTGGGTGATTGGTGGAAATATATCTATTCTAGAATATATCTATTGGATGAAGAAACACTGATTTGGTGGTTTTTGGTGATAGAATAACGTGTGATTGGCCCAGAGGTCCTCAGGGTTCTGGGGGGAGGGACATTAGCACCATCACTGGCAGGGGAGCACTTTTTGAATTGAAATTTAAGGATAAAAGCACGGGGGATGGGATGATGTGTGATACAGTATACTGATATCATCCAGGGGGACTGGTGGATTATATAAGGCTGGGACAAGTGGTTGAAAAATAGACTGATCAATGTAATAAATTATACTGGCAGCGAAGGAGTTAACACTAGGGAGCGATCAAGTAGTTAACTGTGTTCCCTGGGTGTGTTCTAACTTTGTGGGGGCTGGGTTCATTGGGACAACACAGAGGTGTTTATTTACTAAAGGAAAATCCACTTTGCACTACAAGTGCACTTGAAAGTGCATTTGGCGTAGATCTGAGGGGGACATGCAAGAAAAATAAAAAATCAGCATTTTTGCTTGCACATGATTGGATGATAAAATCAACAGAGCTTTCCCAATTTTCAGAGCTTCACTTTGGATCTACAGCGACTGCACTTACAAGTGCACTTTCAAGTTGCACTTGTAGTGCAGAGTGGATTTGCCATTAGTAAATCAACCCCAGAGATCACTGTTGCTGATCACTAGGAACAGCAGATCTCCATGTTGTCCCCTGTAAGAATGGGGAGCCACCTTGTTTACAAGATCCCCGTTCTGCCTCTCTGTACCGCGATTGTGGATGGCCAGCAGACATCGAGTGCGCTGAACCCGCATGCGTGCCTCCCAGGCTTGGAGCGCTCGCCCACACTATCACATGCACAGACTGATGTACAGGCATGTCAGTTTGCTTAGCTGAGTTGCCTTTTCGCAGTATATCTTCGGAAGGCGGTCGACAAGTGGTTAATATTCACTAATGTTTTCCTGCTTCTCCTCCCGGCCAATCAAGAAGCAGGTCCTGAGACCCGATTGGCCGGGAGTCTTTGGACCCCCTTCCTGTTCGGCAGGGAGGAGAAGCAACAGCCTTTTTTAAGCTGGAATGACGCGGCCTCTTAAGGTAAAGCCACTGATTTCCGCCATCCATCTCCATGGGGGGGGGGGGGGGGCAAAAACTGATTGCTGCTGTCCATCTCCCTGTGGGGGAGGAGACAACTGATCGCCACCGTCCATCTCCCTGGGAGGGGGGGGGGGGAACAACTGATCACCGCCATCCATCTCCCTGGGGGGGCAACTGATCGCCGCTGTCCATCTCCCGGGGGGGGAACAACTCATCACCGATGTCCATCTCCCTGGGGGGGGGGGGGGGGGCAACTCATCGCTGCCATCCATCTCCCTGGGGAGGAACAACTGATCGCCACTGTCCATCTCCCTGGGAGCTGATCTCCGTCATCCATCTCCCTGGGGGGACAACTGATCGACGACATCCATCTTCTGGGAGGAACAACTGATCTCTGCTGTCCATCTCCCATGGGGGGGGGGGGGGGGGGCACTGATCGTCGCCGCCGTCCGTCACTTTTTTTTCCGTTTAATCCAGAATGCTAAATGAAAAAAGAACTGAGGAGCTTGCTTGTACTAAATATGCAATGTTAGTACAGAGATCTCACTCCTGAGCTATTGTGTTCTGACAGGGGGACTGTAAACAGCAGTCAGCACTCTCAGCCATTGGCTGCCATCGCTGATCAGATGCCGGTTTTCCAGTATGCCCATCCGACAGAGGATGACCATTGGACCCGGCTTCTGTCGGACAGGCATATGTACACACGGGCTAGTTTCTGTTGAACCACTCGATATTCGGCTTTGTGTACCAGGCTTTAGGGTTTAAACAGGTGGTAAAGAGATGACCAGTATAGGAGAAGAGGTGCAGCATGTGCTGATATGAGAGTTAGGCAGTAGATCTGTATAGTAAAGCGTGCTTATATCCAGGGAAAGTGAGTGATCAGCAGCCATGTAAGCTGGGATCTCCTCCCTGCCCTCCATGGACTGCGGCTCCTGTCACAACGTGTGTATACAGGCGTGCTGTCATCGCTCTCCTCCAATCACAGCGCTGGTCCTCGCTGCTCGGCCAGCTAGTGGCAGCATCCCTGTTTTTTTTTTTCTTGTCCTCCGACAACAAGTAGCTCATCCCAGCATCGCCTTTAAGGCTGGGCCACACCTCCCAGATTGGTGCAGAGACGGTGTATCGGGTGTGGGAATTCCATCACTTTCCTCCCCTGCCCATCGCCGGCCCAGCAGGATGGTGTCCTGGATCATCTCCAGACTGGTGGTGTGAGTATGGCAGAGGGGCATGCTGCATGTCAGTGCAGGTGATCGGCATGTGTGTGTGTGACATGTCACCCTGGGCCCCTCCATCCCGGGCTGCATGGAGGATGGAGAGTACATGGAGGGGCCCAGGGTGACATGTCACACGTCAGATGCTGGACACCAGGATGTAAACAAATAGATCGGGCCTTCTTCTTATGGAACCGTGCCACTAGGGCAAGGCTGGGGCATCTAGGGACACAGCCCCAGGGGAGGCTCTGCACTCTAAACATGACTGGAATCAGGGGACATAATGGTGATGATGATGATGAATGATCATGGCATACCCGATAATAAAGACAATTGAATTACTTCTACCTAATTAATTAGAGGATCCTGTGATTTCAATAATTAGTGATCCAGTAAACCATTTGTCTGACCTTCATGGCATTGCTGCGCCCCTGTCTATGCTGGGATCATAACCAGTAGCAGGAGGCCATCACACTAGATCTGATGTGTTTACTGTTGCAAGGATGATTTTTTGATTAGTTGCCATGGGTTACCCAATTTAGTCCATGATTATTTCCCTCTGCCCTCTATAGGACTGACTTTTATCATTGGAGAAAGGAAAATGAGATTGGAATTGTTGCCAATAGAAAACTATAATCATATAGGAGAGTCGAGGGAGAAGCCTGTTTGGTTGCTATGGGTCATCTTATTTTGCTTATTTAATGTTTTAAAGGATAAGGCCACCCTAACATTAAAGTTGTTGTAAAGGTTCATGTTTTTTCACCTTAAAGCGGTTGTATAGTCCAATTTTTTACTTTAACCTACAGGTAAGCCTATAATAAGGCTTACCTGTAGGTAAAATTAATATCTCCTAAACCTGTACGGTTTAGGAAATATTCCCCTCGCAATGAGCCGCTGACTTCAGCGGCGCATGTGCTCTGGGAATTCTTGGCTGAAAGTCCGGCAGACGCCAAACCCTGCCGGGAAGGAAACTCTGGCGCGCATGCCACTCACAACGCCGGAGCCACGATACCTGGAAGACACGGCGAGGGAACATGTCAGCTCCCTCGGCGTGGACCGAGTGAGATGCTGGTGCCTCGTTTTAAGGTAAGTATTTCATATTGAGCTAGTATGCGGTGCATACTACCTCATTATGCCTTTTCCCTTGTAGGTGTAAAAAAAAAAAAAGAAAAAAAGTCAGTGGGTTTACTTCTGCTTTAAATGGGTTTTAAGTCTTCATGTTTTTGCACCTTAATACATCCTATGCATTAAGGTAAAAAAAACACCTTGCACTCTCCAGCCCCCCCCCCCCCCCGTGAGCCCCCCCGTTTTACTTACCTGAGCCTCGAATTTCCATGGGTGCCATTCCACGTTATTCTCTCCATGGCTGATCGGCTCCTCTTTGGATAGATTGATAGCAGTAAAGACATGGGCTCCCGCTGCTCTCAATCAAATCCAGTGACGTGGCCGCCGGGGGGCAGGGCCGAGTCATACACTCGGCGGCTATGCACGCAGAGTGTATAACACGGGAGCCTGCAGGCAAGGTAGCCCCCTCGGGAAAGAGCTTCCCAGAGGAGGGTTATCTATTGCGGGGAGGAGCCGAGACAGCCGCCGTGGGACCCCAGAAGAGGATGTTTGGGGCCACTCTGTGCAAAACGAACTGCACAGTGGAGGTAAGTATGATATGTTTGTTATTAAAAAAATAAAAACTGAACCTTTAGTGTCCCTTTAATGCATTCTATGAAGGTGAAAAAACACTTGTTGGTGACCAGCCGCCCAGCCCTCCCCCCCCCCTGTTTTACCTGAACCCTCAAACTTGATCTACAGTGACACGCTCTCTCTCTGCCCTGGGTTCTCGGCTCTTGATTGGATAGATTGATAGCAAGTGCAGCCATTGGATCCTGCTGCTGTCAATCAGATCCAATGATGCGGACACCAGGGGGCAGGGCCAATTCCTGCATTCGGTTTCTATAGACGCTGAATGCTGGACTCGGGAGCGTGCCCGCAAGATAATTCCCCTTCTCTTAGGGGGGACCCTAGAAGATGAGGTTCGGGGGCCACTCTGTGCAAAACGAGCTTCACAGTGGAGGTAAGTATGATAGGTCTGTTACAAAAAAAAAAGAACCTTAAAGCCCCATACACACTACCAGTTTTTCTGCTGAGTTTTTCCTTCAGATTTACCAAAACCATATAATATGAGGTCAAACCTTAGGAGTTTCAGTTTGTATACAATCAGGCAGACCCTTACACTACATGGTTTTGGTAAGTCTGAAGGAAAAACTGATAGTGTGTATGGGGCTTTAGTGTCACTTTAAAATCCCTGCATCTACAGACATCTACAATTTAACACTAACCTATCTAATCCTGGCAATACACTATATGAAAAATTGCCCGAACTTTGGTCATTTAGACAGTCTCTTCGTTTTTCGGTCAGTTAATGGGCACAAAATTCATGATCGTTGGGATGTTTTTGAGCCTAAAAAAAACGAAAGACGAGTTTGGAAATTTTCTCCCAAACGCCATCCGAACTGTCTGCACTAGGTATATGTAAAAAAAAAAAAGAACAAAAAATGCACTCATTTATGTCCACTGAACGATTTATCGGTCATTACATGATGGCACTATTGTTTGCGCATACAGGCAGAATGTTCATTTTTCAAAAATGTGTTCGGCCGATTTTTCAGATAGTGTATGGCCAGCATAACCCTGTAAAGAAGAAATGAGTATACATTCCTTTTTTTGAAGCCGATCTGACCTGATCCCACGCTGAGCTGTCAGCTGTGGAGGTGGGGTGCAGAGGACACAGCCAACAACGGAAACCCCTATAATAACTCTATGGGTGATGTCACTCCCCATTCATTTCACAGCCGTTGTCAGCTGTGTCCTCTGCAGAGCTTCCGCCACTGGAGATCGGGTCGGATCAGCTTCAGTAAAGGTATTTATAGTGGTTTCTTCTTTACAGGGCTAGATAGGTTAGTGTTAGATCGTGGATGTCTGTGGATGTAGAGATTTTAGTGGTAGGGTGGACTTATTATCCTTTAATTAAAGTGGAATTAAACTCACTGATCTGTTTCCTAAAACAGTGACATTCAAGGCATGCCATCAATAACTGTCATGGTTACCAATGTGCTTATGTCTGCTCCCAACCAAACTGTCAAACCATCTAATAGTTGGTGTCAAAACTGATCACATGTGCAGCATCATGACAACTGCAGACCAAACAGAGGCTGAGATGGCAGCTTCCTTAGCTGTAAAAGGATAAGAGGGTTTGGTTGCAGTTTAATCCGTTTATATGGGGTTGATTAAAGCTAGCCATACATTATACAATTTTCTTATTCAATTTCCTTTATATTTACCTTCAACTATGTAGTGCAAGGAATTGAAAAAATAAAAGAAAAGTATTGCGCATAGAAAACTGTTAAGCTGCCAACACTTCACTAGTCATATAGTGCAAAAAATATATAAACCAATAATGTGGCGTTCCAAAAGAGAACAAAATAAAAAGCATAAATAGATATGAACCTGGAAAATCCAAGGTATATGAATATAGTGAGTAAACAATGTAAGTAGTGCAAGTTGAAAGTGTTTAAGTAGTGCAAGTTGAAAGTGTTTAGGTTTGACCTCATATTATTTGGTTTTGGTAAATCAATCTTGTGTGTACAAGAAAATTGTATAATGTATGGCCAGTCTTACTAAAACTAGAGCAATCAGAATCTGGTCCAGCTGTGCATGGTAGCCAATCAGCTTCTAACTTCAGCTTTTTCAATTAAGCTTTGACAATAAGTCCCCCGTTCACATCGGCACAATTTGACAGTTCAAATCACATGTCAAATCGAAGCCTATTGCCAGTAATAGGAGCATCCCATTAGGTGCGACGCTGACTTTGCGGCACACCACCGATTTCCAAAAATAGATCCTGCACTACTTTTGGCGACTTCAGGGTGATTTCAATAGACATCTGTGCAGGAACCCGCACAGATGCCTTTCAAGCCACTCCTGAAGTCAGACTGAAATGCGGTTTTGAAATTGTGCAAGTTCAGATGAACTCACAAGATTTCAAAGCCACATTCAGTGTGAATGAAGACTCAAACCTGCAAGGTGATTGGTTACTTTCACAGAGCTGTACCAGATTTTGCACCCTCCAGTTTTAGTAAATCACCCCCTATGTCTTTTCAGCCATCTCCCCTTTGTATAGAGTGATGCCATACACCATTGAACTAGTGGTATTTGATGGTTCCTTGATTTTATTTCTTGGCTATCTTTTTAGAATAAATAATATATAGTTAACATTTAAAGCGGAACTTTACCCATAACAACTTGAAAAAAATAATGTTCTTTAGCAAGGAACATACATTTCACAATAATAATTATGCTACCAATATTAGTGTGTGTTGTAAATTTCCTCCAACATTGCATTTGTTTCTTCTTGCTGAAGGCTGCCATTTTGCTGAAGCCCAGAGCCCCTGAACAGCAGTAAATCATAAAGCATAACTAAACCTATCGATTTAACAGTTTCAGAAAAGAGTTACATTCCTGAAATGCCAGGATAGCCGACTGTTCCACTTTATTGTGTCCTTAACCAAACTGTCAAACCATCAAATAGCTGATGTCATAACTGATCACACGTACAGCATTATAGCAGTTGCAGATCAAACAAAAGCAGCTTTCTTGGCCATAAAGGATACAAGAATTTAATTCCACTGCTGTCAGCAGGTCGGCATCTACAAACTCAGCAGTGCCTAAAAATAGAGTGCAATTCAGTGGAGGTCCATGGCAAAAACACCCCTTACATCAGTGGTCAATAGAAAGAATCACTCCTGCAGATAGATACATAGAAGAGAGTAGAGCTGGGCGATTTTCTCCAAAAAAAAATCTGCGATTTAAAAAAAAAGAAAACTCAATTCGAATCATGTTTTTTTTTTCCCAGCCTTGCGGACTAGGCCGAAGCAGCGGCCTCACCTAAAAACTCCTGCCTGCAGCTGACCGGTGTCAGCGCCGGTCCTGGGAAGCTGCAGGAGTTTTAGGTGAGGCTGCGGCTTCAGCCTAGTCTGCAGCATCCGGCCTTTTAGATTTTTTTTTTCTTTCCTCAGGACTGGAGCTGACACTGTGCCGGTCCTTAGGAGCTGCATGCAGGGGTTTTTAGGCGAGGCCGCAGCTTCGGCCTAGTCCGCAAGGCCGGACGCTGCAGACTAGGCCGAAGCCGTGGCCTCGCCTAAAACTCCTGCCTGCAGCTCCCCAGGACTGGTGCTGACACTGCGCCACTACAGCGACGCTTTGCCGGTGCTTTTAACCCCTTTTCGGCCACTGCGAGTGTGAAAGTGCCCTTATACTCAGTTGTGACATGACACTACTTGTATATTAAGACATCGCTTGAAAATCAAAAATATATTAAAAAATTTTGCTTGTCTTGCAAAACGCTCTCAAAACAAGGTTTTACTTTGTATATTTTTTCTAGTTTCCAGTTACTGATTTTTCCTGAAGTAGGCCCAAATTACAACATATCGCGGCCATAAGTCACTTCCAAATCCTGTCAGCCTTTGGCCATGGCATTCATAAATTCACATACAATGTACCTTAACAATATGTTGGATGGTACATGTTTAAGGATGAAATTGTGAAAATAACGCGGTCTAGTATGCACAGACTCGTATTATATCTATCCTGGATTAATGGCCTGCTTTGCTGGGTAAATAGAATTTGCTGAGTTGAACACAGCCTATTTTACATTTGTTTGATTTGTCGATAAAAGCTGTCCAGAAAAATCAACTGCTCTTCCAAATTTGAAATAAGGACCCAGACAGATTTGTCTAGTAAATACCTCTAGATTGACGTATCAGGAATACATTATACAGTAGCAGAATATTAGATACTGATTTTTTGTGAATCGTAGCATTTAATATCTTTAGTTTTATCTTTATGCACTTCTGAATTTAATTTTTTATCGTTTTTCCTGCATTGGTAAAAGCTTTGTTCACCCAGTTTTACTTCCACTGTATGTATTACACATACAGTATAAAGGAGTTAATCTGACGTGTTAAAGGCGTTTGTCTAGTCAGCAGAAATATTTGCTCTATCCCGGTAGCTAATCTATTTATTTTTTCAGTGACAGAAGAACGATTATGGCTGACACATCCTTGTCTAAAACACATGCTCTTTAACCACTTAAAGTGGTGTTGCACAAAAAAAAAAAAAATTTATGAAAATTCCTAAAAAAAAAAACATGACAGGTCCCAGATGACTGCGCGGCCAATCGCGGCGCCGCTTGCGCATGTGCAGTGGGTGCCCGGCTGTGAAGCCACAGCCGGGTGCCCACAGTTAGAATGCCGGCGCAGTCGAGCGGAGGGGGGAACGAGCGGGGCTTCGTTCCCCTGCATCGCTAGACCCTGGGACAGGTAAGTGTCCAATTATTAAAAGTCAGCAGCTGAAGTATTTGTAGCTGCTGACTTTTAATTATTTTTTTATTTTTTTAAGGGGAATTCCTCTTTAAGGACTGGAAGGATTTACCCACTTCCTGACCAGGCAATTTTTTGCGATACAGCTCTGCGTCGCTTTAACTGACAACTGCGTGGTCGTGCGGTGTTGTACCCAAACAAAACGTATATCTTTTTTTCCCCACAAATAGAGCTTTCTTGTGGTGGTATTTGATCACCTCTGCGGTTTTTATTTTTTGCACTATAAACAAAAAAAAGAGCGTCAATTAAAAAAAATGTATATTTTTTACTTTTTGCTATAATAATAAAAAAAAGTAAAAAAAAGTCTTCATCAGTTTAGGCCAATATGTATTCTTCGACATATTTTTGGTAAAAAAAAATCGAATTAAGTGCATATTGATTGGTTTGCGGAAAAGTTATCGCGTCCACAAATTATGGGTTAGATTTATGGCATTTTTATTATTACTATAATTTTTTTTTTTTTACCAGTAATGGCGGTGATCGGCGATATTTAGTGGGACTGCGACATTGTGGCAGACAAACCTGACCCTAAGTGACACTTTTTGGGGACCAGTGACACCACTACAGTGATCAGTGTTAAAAAAAATGCACTGCTTCCTGTATAAATGACACTGACAAGGAAGGGGTTAACACTAGGGGGCGATCAAGTAGGTTAAGTATGCCCTCAGGAGGTGCTTTATAACTGTGGGGGGGGGGGGGGGGGAGTGTTACATTGGAGGAAAACAGAGATCATGTTTGCATAGGCACACCGCTGCTCCGTGTCTCCTGTGAACGATTGGGCAGGTTGTGATGGCCGCCGGACCCGTTGATTGGCTCCCGCTGTGTCCAACCACAGCGGGAGCTGCGTTCTGGCAGGGCATGTGCACCCCCTACTCCGCGTGCACAAAATTACGTACCTGTATGCTTGCGCACCCGGGGCGACCTGCTGCGGTATATGTACAATGGGCGGTCCGGAAGCGGTTAAATTGGAACTGAATTAAAAAAGTGAATATGTGCCATTTTATAAGGAACTTCTATAAAGGTTAATTGTGCCTAAGCAGTATCCTGAAGATTTATCTTTTGTCCTAAATTCCTCCTAAAAATTAGCAGTGCACTTCTATCCCCACAGCTTCATAGTCATATATGCGTTGTATGAGAGGCACTGCTGCCTGGAACTGCTAGTCTCATGGAAAATGGTGACGTCACTACTGTGTTGCTCATTGTTCTCCTTGCTTGAGTGCAATCTGAACCTGAAGACCTGCACTATGCAACTCCCTGCTTATACTTTATTCATTTTGTGGCTATGTGCATTGTATACCACTCCATAGGATTGCTACCTCTTAAATATCCCCCTACTAGTTATCGGATCTGTAGTCATCAGGGGGCAGATCTGACATGAGGAAATAAAGCCTTGCTCCTCTATTGAGATGACCATTACTCATAGACACAGTGCAGGCATTAAGGCTGGATTCACACCTATGCAGTTTTACTGCTTTTTGCATTTTGCAGATTTGCACTACAGAACATGTTCCATAGTAAACCATGTTATATGGACTGTAGTGCAAAATGCAAAAAGCACTAAAACTGCATAGGTGTGAATCCAGCCTAAAAGTCAGTAAAATGGGGTAAAGAATAGCTCCAGTAAGCTCAAATCAATGCTGGTAACTATTCCTTTGCCCTCTGGCTTCCCTTTTTTGGCACAACTTCCACAGTTCAGGTCTTCTTTAAAACTGACCTCTCTCCTATATAAAACAGTGCAAAGCACAAACTGACTGAATTGTCACAGTGTTGCCAACCATCAGTATTTTGCTCCTGCCTGTAAATGCCAGTGACAGAAAAAATTTACCAGTTAAAAATAAGGCTGTGACGCTTTGTGAGCCTGCCAAGACAATACATGTTCCTGCTACAGTGTCTTCATGTGGCACCGGGCGGAGTGAGTCATGTGATGTCATGGTGCAAGGGAGCCAGATTCATGCATGCGAGTCTGCGGGGTGGGAGACTGTCAGTGCTGTTTGGACTGGAGTGGACTGAAGGGACCTCCTGGCATGGAGAGAGACTGTCACTGTGACTCAGGAGGGGACATGTCATGTAGGTGAAGTGTCATCATCAACTGTGTTGCACACTGCTCTCAGTGTCACTGTGAAAGACAATTTTAAGTGTGTGCCTGGTCATTCTAATTACTCACCCTCCTGAGCCCTGTCCCTGAGCTACTTACTATCTAAAAAATAAAATAAGAAATATGTTTTTTGCCTTAATATCTACCTTAAGGCTGGGTTCACACCGCTGCGATGCGGGAACGCCGCGAATCCGCGGCGTTTTCCCGCATCGCATACCTCCCGCCGGCAGTTCACACTGCCCTATGCGGACGGCTGGGGGTGTCAATGTTATGTTAATGACACCCCCAGATCCGTCGGCATATCGCAGTGCGATCTGCCGACTCGCACAGGAATCGGATCGCATGGTGTGAACCCCCATGCGATCCGATTCCGTTGCGGACCCAAAAAAGGGTCCCGTGCGAGTTTGCTGCGGGACCGCTGCGAGTTCAGCCATACTATCTGTATGGCTGAACTCGCAGCGCTATGGAGATCGGATGTGATTTGCTGTGCGAATCACATCCGGTTCTCCCCCCGCAGCGGTGTGAACCCAGCCTAAATCACATTGCTAATTGCATATTGTATGTGTTTTTAGCCTAAATACTGACATTTGCACTTAATTTTGTAACTTTTGAAAATGCCAGTAAAAACTTTGTGTCTTGTCAGTAAATTTCAATCTGGTAGATTGGCAACATTGATTAGGCACACTGAACGTTTTGCTAACTCTCCTGGACTCCTTCTGACTGGAGTGTTTTTGCATAAAAAAACGCTTGATGCTTGTAAACGCCAGTAACGCATTTAGGCGGATTTATACACGTCAAGCACTTGGACGTTAAAGCGGTTCTTCACCCTAAAGGGGAAGTTCCGCTAGTATTATCCCTCCCCCCCTCCGGTGCCACAATCGGCACCTTTCGGGGGGGAGGGGGGTGCAGTTACCTGGATAATCCAGGTAACTGCACCCACTTCTGGCCAGACCGCCGCATGGCTCCGCCCACCCCCGCATGGCCCCCCCCGTTGTGTTCTGGGAAACACACAATTCCCAGAGACACAGCGGGGAACCAGCGCAGCGCGACTCGCGCATGCGCAGTAGGGAACCGGGCAGTGAAGCCCTCTCGCTTCACTTCCCGATTCCCTGACAGAGGATGGCGGCGGTGGCTGCAGCGAGACGAGTGATCGCTCGTCATCTGCCGCCGACATCGCTGGAACCTGGGACAGGTAAGTGTGATATTATTAAAAGTCAGCAGCTGCAATATTAGTAGCTGCTGGCTTTTAATATTTTTTTTTTTTAGGTGCAGCTCCTCTTTAACTCATTTATTTGGCCAGAGTAATCATTTATTCTTGCCAATGCTCAAGTGCAAAACACGCCTAGCGCTTAGGAATGTTTAGACGCACTTACACGTATTTAGGCACGTCAGGTGTTTTTTTGCTGCACCTGGAAGCACTGGCAGTGGGTTTTTTTTTTCTGCAGTGGCAGATCAGGCGATTGGCATGCAGTGAGGCTATTTTTGGTGCCTATTGTACAGAATATGTGTTTGTCAGTGCAGAATACAGTGTTTCTTTAAATCTAAGTTTACACGCAACATATGTAGTCTTGTTAGTTCAGCAGGTATGATGGATTTTCTCTCCGTAAACATTGACTTTTCCAGGTTCTAATTTTTTTCCCAGTGAAAGGTGATTACGTGTTCAGGGACTATGAATTATATTTGTGAGAATTGTTAGCATTACACTATGTTTTAATTATCTGAGTCATTCTATTTATTTTATTTCTTAGACTGCTCTTCGGTACTTTATATCCAGCATATTCATCATACAAAGCTGTGAAGACAAAAAATGTGAAAGAATATGTAAGTTACAATAAATATTACTTCATTCCTCTATTTCATTGCAAAATAAATGACAAGATAATAGTGCAAAATATTACCAAGGATGTGTCTCTCTCTCTCTCTCTCTCTCTCGCTCTCTCTCTATATATATTACACTTTGCTATAATGTAAAGTAGTGAGTGTACAGCTTATATAACAGTATACATTTGCTGTCCCCTCAAAATAACTCAACACACAGCCGTTAATGTCTAAACTGCTGGCAACAAAAGTGAGTACACCCCTAAGTGAAAATGTCCAAATTGGGCCAAAAGTGTCAATATTTTGTGTGGCCACCATTATTTTCCAGCACTGCCTTAATCCTCTTGGGCATGGAGTTCACCAGAGCTTCACAGGTTGCCACTAGAGTCCTCTTCCACTCCTCCATGACGACATCAAGGAGCTGGAGGATATTAGAGGTTTCTGCGATTTACAGTTGGGGAAGCCCACTACCAGTTTGTGGCTCTCCCCTTTGTCTTGGCATCAGCACCCCGAGTCTTTATCAAGGTATTGGCTCCAATTTTGGCATTGTTGCAACAACGCGGGATCGCGATCGTAGGTTACCTAGACGATCTCCTCCTGAGAGCATCTTCCGCCTCAGAATTAAAGGAGGATGTGGCGATCACCATGCAAACCCTGCAGGAATTTGGGTGGCTGTTGAACCTAAAGAAGTCGGTGCTCATACCGACTCAGTGCTTGGAGTACCTAGGCTTACTGCTGGACTCCATGGGACGAGAGTGTTCCTCCCTTCAGACAAGCTGCAGACTCTAGGAGCCGTGGTAAAACTATGTTGAACTGCAGGTGGTCGTCGATGCGCTCTGCATGTGGGTCCTGGGTCTCGTGGCCTCCTTCGAGGCAGTACCGTATGCCCAGTTTCACACCAGAGTCTTGCAGAAGGAGATCTTGACAAAATGGGACAAATCTCCATTATCCCTGGATCGGCAGATTCAGTCAGGGACTCCCTGCTCTGGTGGCTGAGGTCCCCAGCACTTTGGTCCGGGAAGTCGTTCCTACCTCTACATTGGACAGTGATCAAAACAGACACCAGCCTGACCGGCTGGGGTGGAGTACTGGGAGTACAGTCGACCCAGGGCCTCTGGTCGGGGGAGGAATCCAAGTTGCTGAGCAATCTGCTCAAGCTTCGAGTGATCAGGCTATGCCTCTCCACATGGTCGATGAGACTAAGAGGGCGTCTGATCAGGATCCAGTCAGACAACGCCACGGCGGTGGCATATGTCAACCATTAAGGAGGAACAAGAAGCTTGGCTGCAGCACGGGAGGTCGCTCACATCCTTTAGTGGGCAGAGCGACATGTACGGGCCTTGTCGGCCATTTACATCCCAGGAGTGGAAAACTGGCAGGCGGACTACCTAAGTCGCCAGATGCTGGACCCAGGAGAATAGGCATTGCATCCGGAGGTATTCAGGCTACTGCCTGCGATAGGGCACACCGGACGTGGATCTCCTGTTTTCCCGTCTCAATTGGAAGGTGCGAGATTTGTATCCAGGACAAGAGATTCTTGGGCAGACGCGTCAGATGCGCTGGTGGAGCTGGTGGCTCCGTGAGGTCAGTAACGACTGATCTACAACTTTCCTCCGCTAAAGCTACTACCACATCTGGTCCGCAGAGTGGAGAACGAGGGGATTCCAGTAATACTGATTGCCCCAGATTGGCCTTGGTGCCCCTGGTACGATGACTTAGGGCCGGTTCACACTGCAGGCGATGCGAGGCGACACCGACTTGCCTCGCCGCGACCTGCCGCGACCTCAGCGGCAACTTGCAGATGACTTCTGTATAGAAGTCAATGCAAGTCGCCCCGAGGTCGCCCGAAAGTAGTACAGGAACCTTTTTTCTGAGTCGGAGCGACTCTAGTCGCTCCTCTCAGAACGGTTCCATTGTACAGAACGGGGGCGACTTGTAAGATAGCGGCGAGGCGAGTCGTGTCGCCTCGCATCGCCCGCAGTGTGAACCGGCCCGTAGTGTGCCTGGTTGTGGATGCTCCCTGGCGACTACCATTATGAGAGGACCTTCTGTGTCAAGGTCTGATTCTCCATCCTGCTTTACCATCGCTGGTTTTAACGGCATGGCTGTTAAGAGCCAGGTGCTAAGGGACCGGGGCCTGTCGGACTTGGTGATTTCAACTATGTTGAGAGCACGGTAATCTTCTTCTCAGAAGATATACCATCGTACCTGGAAGGCCTACATCTCCAAGTGTGAGGAGAAAGGTTGGCGTCCGCACGCCTATTTCGTTTCCAGGATCCTGCTGTTTTTACAGGGGGAGTAGACCAGAAAATGGCTTTAAGCACCATTAAGGGACAAATATCAGTCTTGGCAGTTTTTTTCCAACGAACCCTGGCATCTCATTCTCTAGTGAGCACTTTTATTCAAGGGGTCCGGCATGTAGTTCCTCCGGTGCGTCCACTGTTTCCCCCATGGGATCTGAACCTGGTGCTATTGGCGCTTCAGAAACCGCTGTTTGAGAACATCAGGTAAATTCCCAGTGTTGACTCTTTCTCTGAAAGTGGTTTTCCTAGTGGCTATTACTCTGGCCAGGAGGGTTTCGAAACTGGCGGCCTTGTTCTGCAAGTCGCCCTGTATGGTTATCCATAAGGATAAGGTGGTGTTGCGTCCACAACCTTCTTTTCTCCCGAAGGTGGTTTTGGCGTTCCACATCAATGAAGACATTGTGTTACCATCTCTGACGTGTTCCGGGCTCTAAGGGTGTATTTGTCTGCCGGGCTCTAAGGGTGTATTTGTCTGCTAAGGGAGCACTTCTGGTTGTGGGTGAAGTTTTTTATGCTGTTCCCACCCCTGGTTATGACACTGCTTGGGGACGTCCCTATGGTCCAGAATAATAGAGTGAACGTAAGAGAAAATAGGATTTTTGTACTCACCGTAAAATCATTTTCTCTGAAGTTCACTGACTGACACAGCACCCTCCCCTCCTATTGGTTTACGTTATACTGCTTGTTGACGTACTGAGCTGCAGGAAGCAGGCTGAGGGGATGTTACTGGAGGGACCGTCCCCCTGGGCGGAACTGTAAAGTTTTTTTTCACATGTATAATGCCGCGTACACACGATCTGACTTTTCAATTGTGTGTGGGCTCCAGCGGATTTTTTCTTCCCAAAAGTCCTGCGGACCTAGAAATAAGACTGGCTTCAAATTTGTCCGCCGGACTCGTCTTTTAGGGGACAATCCGTTCGTCTGTGTGCTAGTCCAACGGACTAAAACCAACGCTAGGGCAGCTATTGGCTACTGGCTATGAACTTCCTTATTCTACGTCATCACGTTAGAATCCGTCTGACTTTTCTAAACGGATTTGTTGGGGACCATAAAAGCTATATATAAATTACCAGTGGGACCATATGAAACCGGAACACAGGCCGCAATTGGCCCATGGGCCAGTCTTTGGACATGCCTGCTTTACACGTTAGTTAGAATAGGGCTTAGAATGGAGGTGAGAGGTTAGGATTCAATTAGACTCCCACTTTATACTGAGCTCTACCAGATAAGAAGCCACATGACACCTTTGGACATTGCTAGAACCTGAAAAGTAAATATTAGTAAATTTACCTGCTTACCCTGACACAAGTGAACTGGTTAGTTGTCTGTTAAGAGCAGTTCACCAGGGAAGGGGCAATCACCTACTGGCCCCCCTGGACACCAGGATGTCTGAAGAATCTGTCAGCATTGGGTGCCAGTGCTTTCAGAGTGAGACTTTTGGTATTTGGCCGAATCGTCCATGCTAACTTCTCCCTTACTAAAAGATACCAGCTCATGTGGCTAGGGTAACAGACAAGTTAGTTCTGGAAGGAGGTTGCTTATATTGGCATGATTTACTGTCATTCTATATATGGCAATATGTCTCAAAGGTTTGAAATATTATACCTATACACCTGTTACAGGCACGAATGGAAAGTAAAAGATAAAGCAATTCACATACCTAACATATTTTTGCATTATATTTAAAGAGTTATTTTTCAGGCTTTACCACTAAATGGATTACTAAGTCTCCCATGTATTGTAGAAAACATATGATATAGGATTAACAAACAAACCAATCTCCAATGTACAATATTTATATTATGGTAGTACTTCAGCAGCACCTTAAAGCAAACCATGTCTAAATAAAAAAATGACTGGTCTGAGGGCTTGCCACTCTGAACTCCACTGCTGCCGCGCATTTTGGGGAAACGGATGTCAGAATTACCGAAGTTGTGTGAGCTACAACAAAATGGCGCCCGTCCACACACTGCCACATCATATAGTGAGCTCATATTAATAAAAAAATGGCTTCAGCTTGGTCTCCTACCCATGGGAGACCCCCTTCTAACATGTTTTGCCCAGTAGGAGCTTAACCATAGAGGCCTCTACATTTAATCCCCTACTGGGCAAAGCATGCTAAAGGAGGTTTTCACATGGGTAGGAAACCAAGCCAAGCTGAAGCCATTTTTCTTTACTAAGAGTAGCTCACTATATGCCATGACAGTGTGTGGACGGGCGCCATTTTGTTGTAGTCCTCGACGTGCCTGACTAGCAAGTATTCAACTCGACCAGCAGCTGCTAACACCCGTCACCTGGGATAACAGATTGGAGAATTTGAGGGGTATTTATGTTATTTGGTCTTTGGTCTACAGAGTTGTGAGAGCATCTTAATGGTAAATGTAAGCGTCAAAGAGAATTTTTTTATATGACAGGTTTGCTTTAAAGTATTTATGTATGCAGACATTAAAGACCTCATCTTTTTCAAATATGTTTGCATTTAAAACAATATGTTGTGTTTTTATATAGTGCCTCTGTCTTTACATTTACCTCCTGTAATCACGGAATCATTGCACAACATTCAGTTTGAGGAAAATGAGAGGAGCCGAGCAGTCTTTACTATATGAAATAAAAAAAATATATATATTAATCTCATGGAAATGTGAATTATTTATATTTGGGAACTGACTGATAATGTATGTTTTACAGGTAAAATGGATGATGTATTGGATTGTATTTGCCTTCTTCACAACTGCAGAAACTTTAACTGATATTATCCTTTCTTGGTAAGTACCTGAATGTTTAGTAAATATTAATAGATTATCAGATCAATAAATGTATGTAGAAATAGTACTGTGTTTGTTATTACAGTATTTATGATGGATCATTTCTTAGCACAAAGCCGCTCTGTCAGGTCAACTAATTGGCTTCCATTCAACTTCCAAAGTCATCTATTATTGTATTTTATTGGAATTAAGCAAATCAATTAGATACATTATTATCTTGGCAGACAAATATATTGTTGGTAGTTAGAGAAGTGCATTATTTTCCAGACAATAATGACAAATACTATATGTATATATACTGTGTGTGTTTTTGTGTATATCTATCTATCTATCTATATATATATATAAAGACTGCCAAGAGGAAAAGAAAGGCATTTAAAAAACAATTTCTATTACACATACAGTATATTGTGTGTGTATATATATATATATCTATATATATATATATATATATCTCAATATATATATATATATATATATATATATATATATATATATATTTATATTTATATTTATTGAGATATATATATATATAGATATATATATATACACACACACAATATACTGTATGTGTAATAGAAATTGTTTTTTAAATGCCTTTCTTTTCCTCTTGGCAGTCTTTATATAGCTACAGCATTGATGTCAATCCAGGCATGAACCTGCGTATTACACCAAAAGGTGATAACTGGCTTTTCACTTGTGCAGGGTGTAACACCTGTACAGTGCTGCAGTCAGCCATATCCAGCACTGTTGTTACAGCATTAATGTGACTTTTAGCACTTTGAAGCTGCATTTTATAGCATTCATGTTGGTAAAATTAGGTTTGCCTTTGACAGGCTTGAAGAATCTATCTTTATACTGTAAAATAAGTTTCAGCGTTTGAAGCATTAATGGGAATGATCCCACACCTATGCATTGGGCTTATATAACTCCATATTTGATAAATCCTGACATTTAGTCACACTTAGGCCGGGTTCACACCGCTGCGATGCGGGAACGCCGCAAATCCACGGTGTTTTCCCGCATCGCATTACTCCCGCCGGCAGTTCACACTGC
Organism: Lithobates pipiens; assembly: GCF_037356315.1. NCBI lineage: Eukaryota > Metazoa > Chordata > Amphibia > Anura > Ranidae > Lithobates > Lithobates pipiens. Next base: position 287,318,961 of record NW_027507903.1, on the reverse strand, counting down.
CCTATGCGGACGGCTGGGAGTGTCAATGATATGTTAACCACTTGAGGACCGCCGTATTGCCATTGTACGTCAGCACAATGGCACAGGCAGGCATAATCACGTACATCTACGTGATTGCCTTCCAGCGGGTGGGGGGTCCCATCGGACCCCCTCCCGCTGGTTACGGCGGTCCGATTCGGTCCAGGAGCGCTCCGTGATGAGGGGATGGCCGTTCGTTTTCGGCCACCCCCTCTGGATCGCTCCTGGCCAATGAGAAGCTTCCTCCCCTGTGTATTGTTTACACAGGAAGGAGGAAGTGATGTCATTCTCCTCGGGGCGGTCTTTTTGACCGGACTACGAGGAGAAGAGTAAAAGTAAGTCTGCACGAACACTACACTGACATGTAGGTACACACAGGCACACAAACCCCCCCCGATCCCCCCCCCGATCGCCCCCCGATCCCCCCCCCCGCCCCCCCTCCCCCCCCAGTCACAGTGTCACTGATTGCATTGATCATTTCTTTACTGATCAATGCATTCAGTGTCAGTTGTGACAGTAAAAACTGTCAGGACAGTTAGTGTTAGGTCCAGGGTAGCCCCCTATCACCCCCCAATAAAGATTTAACCCCCTGATTGCCCCTAGAGTTAACCCTTTCACCCCCTTTTGCCAGTGTCACTAAGCGATCATTTTTCTGATCGCTGCATGTGTCGCTAGTGTCGCTAGGTAGCTAGTTATTTTTTTAGGTTCACCGCCAGGTTTTTATATCGCTAGGTACCCCGATATACTACCCAATAATGTTTTTAACCCCCTGATTGCCGCTAGTTAACCCTTTCACCCCCTTTTGCCAGTGTCACTAAGCGATCGTTTTTCTGATCGCTGCATTAGTGTCGCTACAGTCGCTAGGTAGCTAGTTATTTTTTTAGGTTCACCGCCAGGTTTTTATAGTGCAAGGTACCCCGATATACTACCCAATAATGTTTTTAACCCCCTGATTGCCGCTAGTTAACCCTTTCACCCCCTTTTGCCAGTGTCACTAAGCGATCATTTTTCTGATCGCTGCATGTGTCGCTAGGTAGCTAGTAATTTTTTTAGGTTCACCGCCAGGTTTTTATATCGCTAGGTACCCCGATATACTACCCAATAATGTTTTTAACCCCCTGATTGCCGCTAGTTAACCCTTTCACCCCCTTTTGCCAGTGTCACTAAGCGATCGTTTTTCTGATCGCTGCATTAGTGTCGCTACAGTCGCTAGGTAGCTAGTTATTTTTTTAGGTTCACCGCCAGGTTTTTATAGCGCTAGGTACCCCGATATACTACCCAATAATGGTTTTAACCCCCTGATTTCCGCTAGTTAACCCTTTCACCCCCTTTTGCCAGTGTCACTAAGCGATAATTTTTCTGAACGCTGCATCAGTGTCGCTAGTGTCGCTAGGTAGCTAGTTAACTAGGCTCCCAAAAAGTCCCCCACATGTGGTATCCCCGTACTCGGGAGAAGCAGCAGAATTTATTTTGGGGTGTAATTTGACTTCTGCCCATAGCATGTGTGAGCAATATATCATTTAGTGACAACTTTGTGCAAAAAAAAAAAAGTTTGTAATATTCCCGCAACTTTTGGCAAAATATAAAATATTCCATGGACTCAACATGCCTCTCAGTAAATAGCTTGGGGTGTCTACTTTCCAAAATGGGGTCATTTGGGGGGGTTTTGTGCTATTTTGGCATTTTATGGCCTTCGAAACTGTGATAGGTAGTGAGGAGTTAAATCAAAAATTTGCACCCTTAGAAATCCTGAAGGTGGTGATTGGTTTTCGGGGTGCCGTGCGCGACTAGACTCCCAAAAAGTCCCACACGTGGTATCCCCGTACTCGGGAGAAGCAGCAGAATGTATTTTGGGGTGTCATTTCACATATAACCATGGCATGTGTGAGCAATATATCATTTAGTGACAACTTTTTGTAAAAAAATTTTTTTTTTTTTTTTTTTGTCATTATTCAATCCCTTAGGACAAAAAAAATAAATATTCAATGGGCTCAACATACCCATCAGCAATTTCCTTGGGGTGTCTACTTTCCAAAATGGGGTCATTTGGGGGGGATTTGTACTGCCCTGCCATTTTAGCACCTCAAGAAATGAGATCGGCAGTCATAAATTAAAAGCTGTGTAAATTCCAGAAAATGTACTCTAGTTTGTAGACGCTATAACTTTTGCGCAAACCAAAAAATATACGCTTATTGACATTTTTTTTACTAAAGACATGTGGCTGAATAAATTTTGCCCTCAATGTATGACTAAAATTTAGTTTATTCGATTTTTCTTATAACAAAAAGAAGAAAATATCTTTTTTTTTCAAAATTTTCGCTCTTTTTTCATTTATATTGCAAAAAAAAAAAATCGCAGAGGCAATCAAATACCATCAAAAGAAAGCTCTATTTGTGGGAAGAAAAGGACGCAAATTTCGTTTGGGTGCAATATTGCATGACCGCGCAATTACCAGTTAAAGCAGCGCAGTGCGAAATTGCAAAAAGACCTCTGGTCCTTAAGGTGTTTATTGGTCCGGAACTGAAGTGGTTAATGACACCCCCAGATCCGTCCGCATATCGCAGTGCGATCTGCCGACTCGCACAGGAATCGGATCGCATGGTGTGAACCCCCATGCGATCCGATTCTGTTGCGGACCAAAAAAAGGGTCCCGTGCGAGTTTGCTGCGGGAGCGATGCGAATTCAGCCATACTATCTGTATGGCTGAACTCGCATCGCTACGGAGATCGGATGTGATTTGCACTGCAGTGCGGTGCGAATCACATCCGGATCTCCCCCCGCAGCAGTGTGAACCCAGCCTTAAAGTCGTTCTAAACGCAGAACATTTTTTTACCTTAATGCATTCTCTGCAAACGTCCCACTACTTGTGCTCGCCCCGTATCCCCCTAAACCCTTCCCTTACTCCTCCAGTGACACAGCGCTATCCCACCTGCAGCAGTGCTGCTCCCCTTTCCTGGTCTCACAAGAGACACTGAGATTAGTGGGAGCCATGGGCTAAAGAGGAGTGAGGAGAAAGAGGGGACGTGGCCTATAGATTGCGCACAGCTCGGCTCAGCTTTGATACAGTACTGTGTGGGCTTGCCATGTGTTTTGTTGATGCTTAAAGAGACTTTGCCTGGAGCGGGTGATGACAGGAAGAGCGCAAACATTCTGGGCTTTATGGTTTTTAGCTGGCTTTGCTGCAGTGTTTCAGTGCCTTAGATCTCTCACTGCATTTATACATATTGTATATGAGGGTGTATGCATAGAAGTGCCTAGACACTTTTTGACGTTACTGTTTAGGCAGAATTAACATTTCCAAATGTTCCCTAAAAGATAACAGATCTTCACGTTTGGAGTTCAAGGCCACTTAAAATAGAGCCATTCATTTTTTACATCCTCTGCTGGTAATTTACACACAATGCAAGCTTTTTGGAATTAAAACTCATGGGATTCCACTCACTTTCTGTTTCCTCAGTACTGAGTGGGAGGGTTGTCCTGCTGTAGTCACATGTTTGCTTCTAGTGTTGTAATAGGAGAACAACTGCCGAGAACAGCAATGAGCCAATCACATGAGCAGAAGTGATATTTCTGGGGAATTTTGTGCACTAGTAGTGTACAGAATGTCCCAATCCAGACCATGTTTTCATGTTTTTGCCATCTTCAAAAAAAATCATTGCTGGCTGCAGATTAAACTGGAACTGTCTATTTTATGACCTCTCAATTACAAAAAAAAGCCCGTTAAGCAACTTTGTATGTTATATCAATCTTTAAAGTGTGCCTAAATCTAAAAAATGTAATACATTGCAACTTAGCAGTCCTTAGATGTGGCGGCTGCATTTGTTTTTTTTCTTCAGCCTATTTCCCTTTTTGTTTTCACCTGGAAATGCTGTGGATAACCCACTTCCTGTCCCTTTAGTCCTACAGTTACTTCTCCAAGGTATCTATTGTGGGCTCCTTGAGGGTAGGGACCGATGTGAGTGTGCAATGTAGAGGGATAGGGACAATTGCAGACACTCACTCAGGTTGAACTGGATGGACTGGTGTCTTTATTCAACCTTACTAACAATCTAACTATGTAACTATGTATCGATGGAAACCACACATACTGGACTCCAAACATGTCTGCGTTTGTTCATCTCTATTACATGGTGGTTAGATGAGACTAATAGTTTACAAGAGAGAGGGATAATATTGATTATGCTGCCTTTTCATGGGCACTGAGTTTTTGGCAAGATAAACAGATATTTTCTGTACTTGCTACATTGTTCTTAGCCAAAAATAAATGTAAATACATATATCTGCACCCACTTGTGATTCCTGCTATGGGAATACAATAGATTCTTGCTACAGCTGGCACATATCACATGGTAATGAGGCCTTATGTTCACCTTAAACTTTGCACATTAAACACTACTGAGCAATGAGGAAATGTGTATGGTAGCTTTTGCTTGGTTTTGCACAGAGCAGCTACAAACCCTTTTACTCTGAGCTCCTCCTGTACCACCATCGAAAGCTGCTTCCTATTGTAGCACACCTGTGGGCTTGATCCTGAGCCTTGCTCTGTGTATCTATTGACACGCACAGCAGGGCTCAGTCCCGCTTCCCCCCCCTTGACTTACAGCAGCAAGGGCCAATGGCCAACAGTCCAGTGAGGAGGGAGAGAGAGAGCAGCACCGCTAATCTCAGACACAACACTGGATCGAGATTGGGCTTAGGGAAGTATTTTGGGGTTGGTAAGGTAACAGTTGCACATAAAAAGTTTTTTACCTTAATGCAGAGAATGCATTAAGGTAAAAAAAAAATCTGAAGCCTTTACAACCACTTTAACAGTGACGCTCACTTATTTGCTCCCTTTGGTATTTGAAAAATATATAATTGAAATAGTTTTAGCAATAAGTAAAACATACCTGTTAATCCTGCCAGAAATGCAGTGCTGTCCTGTGCTTTCTGCAGTCTTATCTCAAAGAGTCTTAACATCAATAACTAGGTTATCTCTATGAACTTCAGAACCCTTTCTTACCCCTACTCTCATCATGTGAATAACAGTGGGAGAGGTGTTTTGTAGCCTATAGAGATAACCGGGGCAGGGATATTAAGACTGTTTTAGATACTGCAGAGTCCACAGAACCTCTATAGTCCAGATCAGGAGTGGGCAGCTTAGAGCAGCTTACAGTCACAATACTGGTCCTTCAAAGATAGAGTCCAGTGAGTGTTGTCACCCTAGGACTGGAAGTATGTTACTTGGCAGGATCTCCAGATGAAAGCAAGAAAGCCTGAGAAAAAAAAAAAAAAATTCAGTCACCACAATAAGAGCTTTTAAGTTGCAGTATATTACAATTTTTGTTCTTGGGTTTAGAGAAACTTTACCATTGTTTGTTTAACACGACTAGAAATATTTGTATTTAGTGGAGCAGTACACTATCGTTTATAGTATATGTATATCGAGGTTTTATATATATATATATATATATATATATATATATATATATATATATATATATATATATATATATATATAAAAGGGCTGTACCAAAATGTAATGTAAAAGTGGGCATAACCTTTTTTAATAACTTATATAGGGCATTCAAATTTTACCTATTGTTATGCTGCATACACACGACCGGACTTTCCGGCAGAAAAGGTCAGACGGAATCATTCCGTTGGATATTACGATCGTGTGTGGGCTTCATCTGACTTTTTTCTTCAAAAATTCAAATGGACCTAGAAATAGAACATGTTTCAAATCTGTCTGACGGAATCAATTTCTATCGTGAAAACCATTCGTCTGTATGCTGGTCCAACGGACCAAATACGATGCTATTGCAGCTATTGGCTACTAGCTATTGAACTTCCTTTTCTAGTCCCGTCGTACGCCATCACGTTCAAAACTAACGGACTTTGGTCCGTTCATGTGTGGGCAAGTCCGTTCGGTCAGAAGTCCATCATAACTCCATTGGGAAGACCGTCTGACCTTTTCTGCCGGAAAGTCCGGTCGTGTGTACGGGGCATTAGAGTAACTCTTACAAGGTACTACCTAACATAGTCTCCATCACAAGTAATTCATTTTCATCGTTGAACCCCACTCTTAAATCCTCTTTGAAAAAATTCAGGTGTGCGCTGTTGTCCCCATTTCTTCAAGAACCACTTTCATCAAAGTGAAAGACTGACCGAACCAATGAACGTGGGAGGGCTGTGCTGTACAGTGGATGGGGAACCACTAACCAGTCAAATTTTCTTATCGCCTGATTTGGTGCCAATGATGTGTGTGTGGTTGCACATTGTCATGTTGAATGTGGATCGTTTTCAGATTCTTGTTCTATCTCTTCTTCCTAATGGCTTCTCTAAGCTTCTTAAGTGTCTCAATGTACCGCTTCCTGGTCGTGGTACAGCCACGTTCCAGCATATCAAGGAAAATTACATCCTGTCATCCCAAAAAACAGTCACCATGACTTTCTGTGCTTATTGTTGGCTCCTGAACTTCTTAGACCTTGGGAAAGAGTTGTGATGTTGTGATGCTATTCTATGGAGTGATTTTTTTGTTTCCAGATTATAAATATATGACCATGTTTCATCCCCTATTTCCAGATTAGCAAAAAAATTGTCTTCATTGGCATCATATGCTTACAGCAGATGAAAGCAGATTTTTACCCTTCTGCCCCTCAAATATGGTGTCATTACCCTAAGTTTACCCTAAGTTTTCCACCATTTTCTGTATAACTCTGTGACCACAGTCCCATTGTGCTAGCTCACAAATTTGTTTTGTTTTTAAATCTTTTAAAAATCATCCAGTTACATAAGAAAGGATACAGTTTCCCAGCATATTGCCCCAACAAAAACAAACATCCCAGCTAACCCAGGGTACTATAGTGTAAACTATCCCAGTAAAATACTGCACAGGGCAAACCAAAAATACAGACAAAAAGGACCCCATGTAAGGGCTCAGTACCAACGCCTCCTAATAGGGTGCAAGCAGCCCTAAAAAAAGAGAGAGGGGGGATCAAGAGGGAAATTATAAAAAAGAATAAGGAGAATAGGGGGGGGAGGAAGTGGGGGAAAAAAACTGCTTTAAACTCTTTAGAAGTCCTTCCACAATGAAGCTGCGGAAGAATTGGTTTTGAAGCATACTAGTTGCTCAGCTATGATCAAAAGAAAACATCATCAACTGTTTATATATGTCAGAGGTGGTAAACTCAATCCATAACACCAAAGTCTCATAAAACTGAGTACGTGTCTACATATTGGTACCGCCACTCCTCTGTCAACTGAATTTCTCGAACCAGAAGGAGCCAATCTCTCACTGTAGGAACCCGCAATGACTTCCAGTATAACGGTATCAAATGCAGTTACCAGTAATGAGGAGATGAGGTATCAAGGACCGTTTATTTTTACCCACAGATAAGTGGGTAGCATGAAATAATATCGTCTTTTAGCAGGTGCTGAGTGGCCGTGACTATAAGGTTTCTGGACCTCCACCTATAATGGCTTAATGTGGGGACAATCCCAAGAGATATGCAGAAATGTACCCCTCCTTCCACAGCCTTTTCAACAATATGAGGAGATGGAGGAGCCTCACAAATCCTGACTGGTCTATTTGCACAAATCAATTCATCCACTCGCTGATAATTCGTGTCAGTGGTCGCAGTTGATGTTCTCTCATTGTGTGGTTTGTCTTCAAGGCTGGTTTCCTTTTCTTTAAATTTGTTCATCCATCTGTGCACATTGCTCTTGTCAGTGGAGTCATCTCTATAAACACTCTGTAGCCTTCTGTAGATGTCGGACATCCTGGACCCCTCCTTGGTCAAGAACTCAATGATGGCACGTGCTTCTGCTTGGAATCCTTATTTACCTGTAAGGAAAGAGAAGAAAGAGTTACCGTACTATAGGGAGAGAGTTAGCTCGGCTATAGACGGTGCAAATTGCTTTCCTGCAACCACGGGTATCAGCTGAATATTGGCTGGTTACTGCTGTTGAACTGGCAGAGATTTGAACCATCTATGGCCGGCCTTACTCTAATTTGAACGACCTATGTAAGTTAATAAAAATGTTATGCCCAATTTTACATTACTTTCAGTACAGCCCTCCTATATATAGAGGTAGTGTATAAGGAATGAAATGAATTATTTCTTTGTTTGACAAATTCACGCTGTTGGTGTCAAACTGTTTGTTTTTTCTATTTGGTTTTACCTTTGTGCCTTTGTAAAGCATGTTCTTACTGTAGCTAACTTTAGCCTTTCTTTCTTTTAGGTTTCCTTTTTATTTTGAGTTAAAGATTGCTTTTGTTATTTGGCTTCTATCGCCTTATACTAAAGGCTCTAGTGTGCTGTATAGGAAATTTGTCCATCCAACACTTTCTAGTAAGGAGAAGGTAGGTCTCTAAGTTCCCAAATATACACTATAAAGTCTTAAGGAAAGCTTTCTCAAAAGAATAAAGCCTCGTACACATGATGCGATTGTTGGCAGGGAATTGTTTGTTGACAGACTGTTGTCCTAAAATCTGACCATTAGTACGCTCCTTTTGATAATTGTTGTCCAATTTTTGACCAACAAATGTTGGATGGCAGGCTAGTAAATCTTTGGGGGACAACAGTTTGATGTCAGATTTTTGCATGGTCAGTACACAAATCCGTCACACAAAAGTCGAAAACTACAAACGCGCATGCTCGGGATCAGTGCTCACCAAACACAACATTAGCAGAAGGGGCCCAAAGGATGGTGCTCAAGAGCTAAAATTCCTTGTAGTATGTCACTATGTGCCGTTAGTATTCAAGACAAGATCCTGGCACACACCCTTAAGACAAAATCAGATGCTCAGTTGGCCAAGAATTGCATCGTGTGTACGAGGCTTAAGGCTGGATTCACATTTCACACAGGTTTCCCCACATCCAATTCACATGACAGGAGATTGTGACCGGCTCTCAATGGAACCATGGAGCGCATTGCACAGGGGGTCCTGTGCGTTTTTGGCTCAGTTTTAGATCTCCATTCAGGCAAAAATTTGGGCCTGATTCATCCCTGAAATGAAGAGCAGGGATGCACTGGACCCCTGCTGTGAGCCGCATCTGTATTAGGTGTGAACCCAGCCTGAAGGTTATAAAAGCCCCAAAGGGGTGTGGGTGTGTTCCATAGGTTTGGAATTAAGTGTCTAACAGATCATATGGGTGTGATGTTAAGGTGTTAACAAGCCTTTGGTCATGTAGGGCATATAAAGAGGAGTGCGTAGTTGTGACGCCACCTTGTGTCAATAATTTACACACTTTAAAGTTTAAGACATGGTGTTGTCCATTGGCAATGCTTAATATTGCTATTTTTATTGTAATGATTACATATTTGGGGAAGTATACCATGATGCAGGATTTGCCTGCCTGTCATCTGTCCCCAGTGTTGATTGGAGCAGGGAGGTTTATGCTGCTGCCAAAGGTGAGGAACTTATTGCTGCTAGGATGGGGCCACATAACACAATGCATTCCTTGCCCTATTGTATAGATAGCCCTGTTTATCCATGTTGTATTACTGTCTTAATATCAATGACTTGCTTGTTTGAAGCTTGTTTTCTGTTACCAATATAAAGTTGGTAAAGCTTATCTCCAGCCATACCTTCAGTCTTACATAGTTTTACGGGCTCCTCCCCTATACTGACAATGCTTACTCTAAATTCACTTCACACTGTGAGCTTCTCACAGTGTGCATTATAAGCTACAGCATGTCCTGACCTATCCCTATCATTCATTGGATTTCAGTCATTTCAATAATGGAAGCTCAGCATCACATGTGGACCTTGCGCAGGTAGGTCTGCATTCAAATACGGTCTCTCTTGAAACGCCCATACTCCAGACTAACACCCGCCTGTCATAGCATTTTGTTATTTGCATAACCCCTCTCAGGAGCCTGACCTCTGCTTGCATTAGGGCTGAGGGCTTGTGGGGGAAGTACGCAGGCAAGGTACAGTGATGTTTTTAGAAAGTTATGTACAGCACCCTGCGGACCCCCTCCCAACCATAATCTGTCTGCATTGCATAAAGAAGTAAAAGGGATCAGGTCATTGGGTCTAGAATAAGTGATGTAATGGAAACACAAACAAAATTATAAATATAAGCTGCATGTTGATGATGAAGAAGGGATAGATTTACCAGGGAAGGCAAAATATAAGCAGATAAAACTTTAGCTTTAAAAAACAAATATCACATTTTCATGCATATGGCTTCTTCAAAAAAAACATAAGAGAACGGGCCACCATACCAACTTCTGATAGCAATATCAGATTCAGCATTGCAGTTTAGCAAATCAGTATGGGTAATAGATGTAAACCGCTGTTCCTGGAAATAAGACCGTCTTCATTGCCAGTCGTTCTGGTACTTTCATAAATATATAGCAGACATCCTGATATATGTGAAAGGACTAGCATTTATAGTGCCGTAAGTCAAATGTTAAATGCCTGTTTTATGGCCTTACAGGAAATTGATGAGTACATCGCACAGGCGAGGGACAAGAGCTATGAAACTATGATGCGTTTTGGTAAAAGAGGCTTGAACATTGCTGCTAATGCTGCTGTCACTGCTGCTACTAAGGTAATGATACATTCACATCAGTATTATGCTATCCCGAAAGTTGTAATGGCACGTAAACATGTTATTTTCCTGCAAATAAGTCATCTGTCTAGCTGTATGTGTTACCCTTCTCTAACCTTGGTATAGCCTAAAAATTGCAGTTTTATCTGACACGGCAGAACTGGTTTGGATACTGTGGTTGGATTTTGCTCCATGTGTATCAGATGTCCTCTGATAAGCCTTTTACAGTCAGTAAAATTGCGATCAGTCATGCAGTAAACATGGTTTAACAATATTATCTTCCACCCTGTAGCTCAGTAAGACACCGATTCTCTGCTGTTCTAAGAAATAAGATGGCATTTTTATTCCTTTAATCGGAACGAGCTCAGACATATTAGGATCCTAAACTGAACTTACCTTAGCAAGCCCACCAGGAAGCTGTCACCTTAACTGGGCCTGCAGCGGCACGTATACAAGGAGGGGTACATATACATGCAGCTGCGGGGCAAGAGATGCCTTACTCACTTTGCACACTTTGGGTTAAAAGAAAAGCAGGGCAGTGTAGTGCAAGAAGGTGTGAGATTTAAAATGGTCCACATATATATATAGTTGAAAAATGACAGTGATTATTTAAAAAGAAGGTGAGCTCAAGTGTATTTGAATCCTAATCCAAACCCACCTGAGCGATCCCACCAGGAAGCTGTCAGCTGTACTGAGCCCACAGCGAACTTTTACAAGGGGCGCACATGCGTGTGGCTGCAAGGTAAGAGATACCTCGTTTACTTATGATTGGGACAGCTCTTTGGCAGGCTTGTTTAGGTGGATATGGACTAGGATCCAAACATGCCTAAGCTCATCCCTATCCTTTTTGAGATCACATACACCAGCCATTGGTGTAATGTAAATCACTTCATTTTTATTTAATCTTGTTAAATTTGAAGTGATTGGTTGGTGGGAATTTCTTTTTTTTCTTCACACCTTGGGTTTAAAGAAAAGCAGTTAATACACAAAAAGGAATGTGTATTTCACTTCCTTTGTGTTGAGATCATATATTTATTTAGGTTTCTAAGTGACCCCGTATAACAGAAGATCAAAAAAGTTAATAAAATTACATTTTTTTTCCAGGTAAGTTTTCATGTCATATGCTCATTTCGTGTCTTCTTTCTCCGTTCATGGCCAGATATGTTATACACATTATGAAGGTGTAGCCGCTCACTGTGTCTTCTCTCTCAGGGTCAAGGAGTGTTGTCAGAGAAGTTGCGAAGTTTCAGCATGCAGGATTTAACTCTCATACAAGAAGACGATGCAGTGCATCTGCAGAGTCCTGAGCCTCGGCTACGCAGTGCTTCCAGTGGGCTGGTGGAAAGCATTGTAGATCCAGGTAGAAACATATTAATATTGCAGGCCTGTCAAAACTCTTCGCATTGTCACATTGTCATATTCCATAGCCTTCCTTAGCACTTGTGACTTGATGGAGGCATCCTCTTTGAATCACCATTTGCATAGCATGACGGAATTGTGCTGTAACTGCAGTTTGCAGAACTCAGGGCAGTTTTGCAATGTAAATGGTGCCACCGTGCATGAGGTCTTGAAGTAGAATCAAAGGCAAATTTATTTGTGTTATAACTCCGTCAGGATTTGTCTTGACAGCTGAGATTTCTATTCGCTTCCTATTCCATAGCCAAAACAGGAGATGAGAGGGAATCCCCCTAAATTGAAGGAATCCCTAGATGTCAGGGTCACCAGAACTAGCATCCTCATTGGAAGAGTCCTCCTCTATTCCTGTTCTTGGGACAACCCAAAATGTGGGATTTCCTTTCACTTTCACTTTTGATGATAAAGGTAAACATGACAAACAGAGAGGGTTAATCTCCCTGACGGAGCACAGACAGCAACAAAAACCTGACAGGTGTTCTAATCCATATCCACTCTATCCAAAACTAAAAGAAACATTTGCCTTTAGTTATACTTTAAGAGGTAAACATGTAATGAATTTCGGTTAGAAAAATGCAAATACTGATTTGCTGGTACAATGTCCTAATTGTTCCTAATATTCCTAATTGTCCTAATAGTGTAAATACAGCAGATGTATTGTGGCAGTGAGCAATTCCAGATTAAAATAAAACACCATATATAGGTCATTATTCCTGGAAGGACATTCAATATTGATTGTTGAAAATGTTTCTGTTGTTAATATCTTCAGTCATTCCCCTTCAATAGAAGTCTGTCGGACCAGCTGCAGTACACATGTCGGCCAGTTCAATAGAAACCACCGACATTTGGCCGGTGTGTACGGCTTATAGCTGTATCTAGCTGAAACGTGTCAACACGGTTTATACCGTGTTGTTTTAATCAAACTTGTTCAATAAAGAAGATTTTACAGTCCATAGATGGGTACAAGCTTTTGCATTCAGATTAGGTGCCCGATGTGTTCCTTATCAACCTATGATCAGTTGTTAGGATGCCAGAGCTGGACTGCATGGTGGGCAAGGTTTTAATGCTGCACAATAAAAACATTTGGCTTTGCATGGCACAAAAAGGCAGGCTGTTTGAGAAATGTTGGACAATTTTGGGCAAATATTAGGTATATTGCCACGACACCTTGGCTGAAGAAGGCTGGCATAGGTCACACATAATCAATGTAGTAAATATGCAGAAAATTATACATTTTAGTGTCAGGTAATAAAGAATGCCTGCATATCCTTTCTCTGTGGTAGTACATCAGACAATAAATAAGTAGAAGAACTCATGTCAAGTGGATCTTTGAAAACAAAAAGTTAACATATTACTGATTGCCTTTGGTTAATGTGCTTAGTCCTTACAGTTTTCACCAGTTTAGCAAACTGAAATCTGAAAGCTGTTCTTTGAGTTGATGTTCAACAAGCTTTTACAGTGCTATCTCATAGTGGGCAGTAGACCAGAGCTAGAATAAATTGTTTCAGGGCTAGAATTTAACTGTATGTTAGACTTTATAATAACAATACCATGTCATTTTTTTTAGTTTATGCAGTTCTAACAATACTTTTTTTTTGTCATTTCTGCTTTCATGAATTTTGAGTAAGTTCCCAATGTGTGTTGTTCTGTTGTGTAATGTTGCATTTTTTAAATTTTGGATTACCATAAAAATATTTTACCGTCATAATAAAAAAAAGATTATATTATTAACATAGGTATATACAGCAATGTCCATATAAGAACACCAGAAAGTATAAAGGTAAAGTATTGTTTGAGGAAAGTACAATGTATAGTTTATTCTTTAGCAATGTTGTTTAATGGAGAGTGGGTTTATTGATCTTCCAATGGTGCTATACAGATTATGCATTATATTTGTTTGAAGCATTGTATCTTAATCCAACAATAATCCAGTAAACGTGATATAACATTGTTGCAGTTAACCCCCCTAGCGGTAATCCAGAGTCTGGCTCGGGGTAGGAATATACTGATAGAAGCGGTAACCCCGAGCCAGACTCGGGATGGCTTCGCTCGATGCAGGGGAGGACACAGGGAGAGTTACTCACCTTGTCCCCTGGATCCAGCGATGTCCGCCGCGCTGTGTGATCGAGCTGTCCTCCGCTCGATTCACAGTGCCGAATGCCGCCGAGCTCCGTTCCCTGCGGCGTTACGGCTCACGGGAGCGGAGAACGGCGGCAAATTCAAAAAAATAAAAACACACAAAACACACACAGCACTGTAATCTTACAGATTACAGTGCTGTATTAAAAAATGCACACCCCCTTTATCCCTAGTGGTCTGTGCAATGCCCTGCATGCACTTTTATATTATAAATACTGTTTTTTACTGCCTGGAATTTGGAGATTGTCCATAGCAACCAAAAAGTGTCAATTTTTCAGTGTTTTTGGATTTGATTACATTATTGAATCATTTTTATTATTCTTTATTATATTATAAACTTTATCATACCCGGGATGTCTGCTAGACTCTGGTTTGAACAGATTTAAGAGCGTTATTCCTAAGAATTACAGGACTACAAAATAAAAGCCAGATTTCCGTGCAAAATAATTGTACCGCTTTCAGCACCTAATTCCAGACTGAATCATACCGCCAGGGAGGTTAAGAGCTAGTGACATTTATTCTATATCTGTAGTCGATCAATAAAAGGTTGTTTTGGTTGTTGATAAAACTGAATTGTTAACTAAAGCTGGCTATAGATAGATCGAAATTTAGCCAGTTCAGCAGGGACTGCTCATGTCAATCCATGCATGGCCACCCCTGTTCGACATAAGTTGATCAGTAGATCAGCTTCTGTCAAACAGAAATGTTGGAAAACTTTGCTTGATCGGCAGTTGCAGCCTCTGATCAGTGTATTCTGGCAGAGGAGAGTCCCGCTGTCAGAATATAATGTCTCATCTGGGAAGATTTTGCTGTATACTTCACCTGTTTGGATGGAAGAATCTTTTTTTTTTTTTCGTTCAGCCCACTAGCTGAATGAAAAAAAAAAGACCCATCTATGGCCAGTTTAAGTGGTGTTAGCATATGAACATACTGTAACTTCTAACACTGTAGATTACTTCAAATAATTTAAACTTGAGATACATGCTCTGAGGTTTACTGGTACATTATTACATAAGGGGGTAGAGTAAGAAAAGTGGGGGGGGGGGTGAAGGTAAAAAGACAAGGGGGGGAATTCATCAAGAGTCTCCTAAACACTCTTTAGAATTCTCTCCATGGCAGTAATGCAGAGTCGCATGGCTGAGGTGTTTTGTAGTGGGGTGGGCAGAGCCTGATGAGAAGAGACCAATTGTCCATCAGAACCTTGCTTTTGATTAATAGAACACACCAGTGGGCAGTCATGGAGTTGGGTGGGTGGAACCTGATGGGGAACTCACCAACTAGTTCCCCATTAGGTCTACCTCTAGTGTTACACACCATTGCTCAAATATTGCCAATGCCAAAGTTCAGCAATTAAATTAGCTAGTATCCCTGGCCTCCTTGTTTACATTCAGCTATTGGCCAGAGAATCTCCTGGTCGTGATGAGCCATCGGTTGCTAGAAAGTCACCAGCATCCAAGCAACCATGAGCCTTGTGGGGGAAGCTGTCATATTCGTGACAGGCTCCAAGCTCAAAATTCCCCACTCTGAGCACATGTTTTCCTGTGTACGCAATCTCTGAGTTGGTCCTAATTACTGTCAGTTCCTAATTTGTGAACTGGTGCTAATTCTTTTTTAATCTGTCACAGGTATACTGGCAGTAGTAAGGACAACCTAAAATTGTCACATTTGTTGGTACACAAACTTTGAGTGGAGGCTTTAGAATTTATACAGTATGTCAGCAGTGTGATACCATTGCTTAAACACCAGCACATTGTCTGAATGTGGTTGACCCATAGGCTTCTAAATGAATTCATGCAATGACAATGATTTACTAAATGTTCACTTTCAAAGTAAATTTTCACTTATCTTAGTGAATGAGGTGAAATTTTACTTTGCAAAGAATACCCAGTTGTGCACAAGGAAAATGTTTAAAAAATGTTTATTTTTGCTCTTACGTGATTGGAAGATTGAAATCATCACACCTTCGCCTCATTCAGTGAATACAAATTTACTTTACAAACAGGAAATTGCTGTACATTACAATGCTGTACTGGCTTCAATCACCTAATTATAGGCATGCAACAATCCTCTTTTGTTTTTTTTCCCTTGCACATGATTGGGTGTTCATTGCACAGTGAATGTACACTTTGTTCATCTCATTCACTAGGATAGGTGAAAATTAATTTTGAAAAGTGTAAATATTCTACTGCTTTAGTAATTCAACCTCACTGCATTGAAACTGGAAATGTTTGAGTAAGGGCGCTGTAGTACTAATTGGCAGGCTCAGGCTATCCTCTAAGGCCGCGTACACACGGGCGGACTGTTCGCCCAACTTTGTCCGCTGAACAGTGTTTGGGCGGACAGTCCGCTCGTGTGTGGGCTTTCAGCGGACAGTTTCAGCGGACAGTTTGACGAACAAGGTTTTTCGGAATTTCCGAAAAACTGTCCTCTGAAACCTTGTTTCAGCAAACAGTCCGCTCGTGTGTAGGCTTGTTCGTCAAACTAAGTTCCGCGCATGCTCAGAAAGGATTTACACGCTGAAAGTTATAATGCAGTGTATAGGACGTCGTATTTTTCGTCCCGTCGTACGTGCCGTTCACGTCATCGCGCGCGGTTTCAGCAAACTGTTCGTCCGTCGTGTGTGGCCATGTCCGTCCATGCTAATTTTGAGCGGACTGTTTGCCGAAACTGTTTGACGGACAAAGTTGGGCGAACAGTCCCCGCGTGTGTACGCGGCCTAAGATGTAACCAATGCAAGTATAAACTATAAATTACACTTTTCTGGCACTATGCTTTTACTTTATACCTCCTGGTGTTCAAAATCACTGTAATTGTGTTAATAGACCTCCAATAAGGACTAACTGGGGGTAGCTGTGAAAGTTGACAGTAGTATGTGAACATTCCTGTTTATCCATTTTGGCTTCTTGCCTGTGTAATGGTGTGATTCCAAAAATTTGCCATACCCACTAACCCCTCTGATGCTGGATATTTTTTTAATTGTACTTTGAATCTAGAGGTAGTTACGCTAGATTAACATGGCTTGGTTGTGTTCTTTCATTTACTGAAAAAGTAGCTATACACAAAACAATAAACAGTAAAAAACAAAATCACTAGAACAATAGGATTTTTATAACAGCTTACCTGTAAAAATCCTTTTCCTCGAGTACATCACGGGATGGGTTATATAGGCACCACTAGGTGATGGACACTGGCACACCCTAGACAGGAAGTTTAGCCCCTTATATAACCCCTCCCCTTACTGGGAGTATCTCAGTTTTGTAGCAAAGCAATATAAGTGTATTAGAAGAGGGGAGGGACCTCTTGTGATGTACAGAAAAGCTAACCCCTGCAAGCTAACCCCCTTGGGAGAGCGCTTCCCAGTGGGGGATTAGCTCTTGCGAGGAGGAGCTGAGACAGCCGCCGAGGGACCCCAGAAGACAAGGATCGGGGGTCACTCTGTGCAAAAGGAACTGCACAGTGGAGGTAAGTATGATATGATTGTTTAAAAAAAAAAATCAAACCTTTACAACCCCTTTAAGTAGTCCGCCTGCCAGTTCTCTACCCCTGGAGTGAAGATTGCTGATATGCACGGCACATGCTTTTCTGCCCAGATTAGGATCTGGTTTACTTCACCCTGGGCTGCACGACTCCTAGTGCCCCTTTGGTGATTGATATAAGCCACTACTCTGTCATTGTCGGTTTGGATCCTGACAGGACAACCCTGCAGGGCTAGGTAAGCCGCACAAATCTCTAGAATGTTAATGGGTAAGGTTCTCTCGGTTTTGGACCATTTTCCTTGGACAGTCCTCTCTTCCAGAACTGCTCCCCAACCCGAAAGGCTGGCATCTGTTGTTACCACCTTCCAGGTAACTGGTAAAAAGGATTTCCCTTTCCACAGATTCTCGGGTACCAACCACCAGCTGAGGCTCTGACGCACTATTGGTGACAAGAGCATTGGAAAATCTAGTGCCTAAACTTTCTTGTTCCAGGCAGACAGGATACTGTTATGCAGCAGTCTCAAATGAAACTGAGCATAAGGAACCACTTTGAATGATGCCACCATCTTTCCCAACAACCTCATACAAAGGCCAATAGAAGGACCCTTCTTTGCCCTGACTACCTGAACCAGCTCCTTTATGGCACTGATTTTTGCCTGGAGTAAAAACACCCTCTTCTGGGTTGTATCTATGACCAGACCCAAGTACTCTAGTCTTCTTACTGGTTTTAAAGAAGACTTCTCTAGGTTGAGGACCCAACCTAGGTATTCCAGGTAGTAGACTGTGGTGACCAAGCTTTGGTCTAAGCATTCCAGTGTCCATCACCCAGTGGTGCCTATATAACCCATCAGTGAATACTGTGGCTTTTTGTCCCGTGATGTACAAAAAAGAAATCAGCATAAGCATTTTTTAAAATAGATAAAAACTGATGTAACTAGCTGCATTTTTCAAACAATGTATCATTGATAAACCTCCTCTAACCAGTAAACGACTACTCAAATAAAGGTAGAAGTTGGCATTTCTCTCCTTTGCTTTGTTTGCAGCGGAATTTATACAGCTAGATATATTGGCTAAATTGGATAAACATAGCTAGTAGATTTTAATAGTATTCCAATCTGATTAGAAAATAGTCCGTTTGACAGCCTTACAGTAAGGTTCCGTTCATACCATAGCATTCAAGGCTGCGGGCAGAACCGCCGCAATTCTGCCCGTGACTCTGAATTGCTGCAGAATGCGGGTCGTGCTTGCAATTCCTGTTACTTTTTATGGCACCCAAATCGCGGCGTGAGTTTGCCGCAATTGTCGCCCGATAAATAGCGGTAAAATTGCGCAAACAAAATTTCATGGCGCCTGTCACCCAAAAGAAGTTCTGGAACTTCCACCCATGATCCGGAATGCCATGGTGTGAACAGAGCATAAGAAAGTGCAAATAGCATCTGTGTGCAAAGTTCAGCAACTTATACAATCAGAATTATTCATAGTAATCTGATTTAATAATTTGAAATGTGATTGGTTGATAAGCAATACTGTATGTTGCTTTTTAGGTTTAAATCTTTCTTAGTAAATGTAATAACAGAGTAAATGGGCTCTTTAATATCTGCCTTTACTTAACATATTATCTAACATATGCCAATAACATAATAAGGTCATTATTCTTCCTTCCCATTTTCCTTTTATGTCTACATTCCTATTATTTATAGCACTCTCTATGCTATTGCAAAGTCATGTTTTGGCATTTGCCATTTACAGCTGCCCATATATTCTGCACAGTCATGATCTCACAGACGGTACAGTGACGTAAGTCAGAAATAAATGATTTCTCTGTTTCATATTTTGTAAATTAGTTTTTGTGTAGTTATGTATCTAATTCACCATTGGCCTTTAAATATTGAATTTAGAGGCCGGTGACTTTCATTTGTAACTTCCTTCATTTTCATTTAGTGTCCTCAGATAGTCATTGCAGCTACATAATATGTTGCCCTTTACAATTTTTCTTGATTACCGATTAGTGTGTTATCAATAGTCCCATTCAAAAAAAAAAAAAGCATCAAAGAACAATGGTAATGTGCGAAGTGCAGTAACTCAAAATGAGCAATCCAAAATTCTTTCACTGATGTGATCACAACTGGAGTCTGAATACTTGTTTTGGGCTACCACGCTGTATTGGTCATTGCACATCACACTAAATAATGGAATAAGTAGACACTGCACCTAATTTATTATTTTTCTGTTGTATAGCTTCTACTACTTGTCCAGCACCTGAAGACCAAAGGCATAGTGTGAAGTCAGATGGGGAACAGTCCGAAGTCAAAACTGAACAGTCTGATGAAGATGCCACTGAAAAAGTTCCCAAACGGACAGCAAGTGTGAAGAGTGTAAAAAAGGTTACAAAAGTGGAGGTATGTTTTGTTATACCTAAAACCTTTCCAACATATTTTTAGAAATGAAGATCAAGTCGGTGGCTAATGGTTACAGATGCACATGTACAAATCAGAGTTACCAGTTGCCAGGAAGGTGATCAAGTTGCCAGTTGTCATTCTAATGCTCTAAGAGAAACTTTGATGTTTCCTGTGTTAATCAGAGATCTCAAGAAGGCATTTTGGTCACCATCAGTAAAACACAGTAGAAGCACTAGGTGTAAGGTCGGTTACAGGACCAACAATGCAGTTTTGGTGCATCTTCATAAAAAAATAAGGATTCCACATGTATTGCAAATAATCCTATTTATCTGTGGGCTCCTAATTCTGTCTATAGTCCCTAATTAGGACCATCTAATACAAGACACCACTGTGCTGTCATGCCTGAATCTGTGAAACATTTTAAGAAAACACTGGAGACTAATCATAACAGTAGTCGAAGGAGAACGTAGGATCTTTGAAAAGGAATGATTGCTTCTGGAGTTTGGATCATGGCACTGTTGAGTCACCGCAGGACTGTGCAGAAGAGAGTAAGATGCAGAAAGGGTTAGTTAGTGTTAGGAATTTGTTTAGGTAATAATTTATTTTAGTGTTAGACGAGGAGTTGGGAGTAAAAGATATTTTTTTTATTTTCTTTAATTTTAGACACACCCATCACATATATGTTGTAGTCTTTTTAACACATGTCACCAGTCATGTTCACCTGATCACGGCCACACTAGTCATACGCTGTTCTGCACTTGTGAAAGTATGTAAAAAAAAAAATAGTGAAAAGAAAACACAGTTTATTTAATTTCTTAATTTTCCAAAAAGATTGCGACAAAAAATTACAATTTCAATAAACTCGCCATGCCTCTTACTCAATACCTAGGACTGTCTACTTTACAGACGTCATTTGGGGGATATTTGTACTGTCCTGGCATTTTAGGGCAACATTTTATAACAGAAACTAAGAAAAATGTTTTCTTTATTCGTTTTATAATAATAGATATAAAAAACTCAGTGGTGATTAAATAGCACCAAAAGAAAGCTCTATTTGTGTGAATAAAATTATATAAATTTAATTTGCGTATAGTGTTGCATGGTTGTGCAATTACAAGTTAAAGTAGCACAGTGCTGAATAGCAAAAAATTCACTGGTCCTAAGTGGGTGGGCTCAAACCCTCTCGGTCGCCCACAGCGTGCCTCGATGCCTGACCCAGACGCTTTTTTGATATTAATAAAAAGATAGTTTGGATTAAAAAAAATAATAATAACGACCATGTGCAGAGATTGGAAGCAGTACCTGTGCTGGAGGGTTGGAAGCATTTGTATGATGAGGGATGGAACAAGAGGTGTGCTCGGAGAAGGGTGGGGGGGATGATGTAAAGCATAGATGTGCTGGATTGGGGAAGGGGGGGGGGGGGGTTATTGGAGGCATAGGTCTGAATCATACCTATGCCACCAATTCCACCCCCTTCCCCCCAATCCATCATACCTCTGCCTCCAATTCCACCTCCTCCCCTCAATCTATCATACCTATGCCTCCAATTCCACCCCCTCCCCCCAATCTATCATTTTATCATACCTATGCCTCCAATTCCATCCCCTCCCCCCAATCTATAATACCTATACCTCCAATTCCACCCCCCCCCCCCCAATCCATCATACCTCTGCCACCAATTCTACCCCCCCCCCCAATCCATCATACCTATGCCTCCAATTCCACCCCCTCCCCCCAATCTATCATACCTATGCCTCCAATTCTAC
Organism: Lithobates pipiens; assembly: GCF_037356315.1. Classification (NCBI taxonomy): domain Eukaryota; kingdom Metazoa; phylum Chordata; class Amphibia; order Anura; family Ranidae; genus Lithobates; species Lithobates pipiens. The sequence continues at coordinate 287,297,203 of NW_027507903.1, read as the reverse complement.
CCCCCACCCCCCAGTCTATCATATCTATGCCTCCAATTCCAATCCCTCCTTACAATCCATCATACCTATGCCTCCAATTCCACCCCCCTATTGTATGATAGATTGAGGGAGGGGGTGGAATTGGAGGCATAGGTATGATGGATTGGGGAGGGGGTGGAATTGGGGCATTAAGAACTACAAGCCGACAGCCGAAAAGTATGATGGGACTTCGTTCGTTCGGCCACACAGAGCTGTGTGTATGAATGTTGCGGCCATGTGGGCGGTGAACTTATCCTTAACCACTTGCTTACTGGGCACTTAAACCCCCCTCAGTCCCAGACCAATTTTCAGCTTTCAGCGCTGATGCATTTTGAATGACAATTGCGCGGGCATACAACACTGTACCCAAATGAAATTTTTATAATTTTTTTCCCGCAAATAGAGCTTTCTTTTGGTGGTATTTAATTACAGCTCGGAGTTTTATTTTTTGCTAAACAAACCAAAAAAGATGCAAAAAAAAAAAAAAATAAAAAAAATCATGTTTTAATAGTTTGTTATAAAATTTTGCAAACGGGTCATTTTTCTCCTTCATTGAAGTGCGCTGATTAGGCGGCACTGATAGGCTGCACTGGTGGGCACTGATGGGCTGCATTGGTGGGCACTGATAGGCTGCACTGGTGGGCACTGATAGGCTGCACTGGTGGGCACTGATAGGCTGCACTGGTGGGCACTGATAGGCATAGTTAAGGCGGCACTAATAGGCACAGATAAGGTGGCACCGATGGGCACAGATAAGGCGGCACTGATGGGCAAAGATGGGCACAGATAAGATGGCACGGATGGGTGGCACGGATGGGCACTGATAGGTGGCACTGATAGGTGGCTCTGATAGGTGGCACTGCTGGGCACTGATGGGCGGCACTGCTGGGCACTGATGGGCTGCACTGGGGTGCAGCACCTTTGAGGCAGATTGTGGGCACTGCTGGGTGGCACTGCTGGGTGGCACTGTGGGCAGTGCTGGGTGGCACTGTGGGCACTGCTGGGTGGCACTATGGGCACTGCTGGGTGGCACTGACGGGGGGCACTTACTTTTAATAAGTGGGGCACTGCAGGGGGCAGGTGGGCACTGGCAGGGGGCAGGTGGTCGCTAGCAGGGCTGGCCGTGATTGGGACTGATGTCCCGATCACGGCCGCCAGTGATCGCCTTTTTTTTTTATAATAGCCGATTACCGGCTCCGTTATATCACATGATCAGCTGTCATTGGCTGACAGCTGATCACGTGATAAGGGGTCGGGATCGACCCCTTGCACGGATCGGTGATCAGGCGAGTCTCATGGACTCGCCGATCACAGAGCGCACCGCGCGTGCCCCTCAGGGGGCGCGCAGGCCGTTCGTGCACGGGACTACGTCAATAGACATAGTCCCGGAAAAGGAGATCCGCGCTGTAGCCGTCAATTGACTATAGCGCGGATCTCAAGTGGTTAAACGATTATCACAATAAAGGCCCGTACACACAATGAGAATATCAGATAAAAAAAAAACACGTTCGGAGAGATCATCGAATAATCTATTTGTTAATAAGCAGCTTTTGATAGCTGATCACAACAGTTCATGCGAAAATATCTGAAGGGACAATCATAAAAATGTTTCTCGTAAGATAACAGAATGAATGATTTTTGTGTGATTATTATAGTATTTGTACGAAAAAAATCATGTGACCAAGACCGCGCATATTCAGAAATGAAAGAATACAGTACAATACAATACATTGCATCACTTCCCAAGTTGTATTCTGTCTTGTCCAGACATTTGGCTGGCCTCTGTCCGACCGCCTGCCATACACACGAGCTGAATGTCGCCGCCCTATATTTGTCCCTTGTGTATGGCCCTTACACGTTTTCCCCAAATTCCTGTCTTGTCAAACCTTTAACAGCGGAACAATTTTTGAGGGTAAATCTGTCTAACGTTGACCTAATTAAAACAAAAACAAAAATCTTTTGTCTCTTAAAATACACTTTATCCACTTCCCGACCACGATATAGCCGAATGACAGCTACAGCACGGTCGTCCAGTTCTGGGAGGGCATCATATCTCCTTCATCGGTGAAGGAGAAAAATTATGTTTGAAAAATGTTATAGCAAACTATGAAAAACAAACTATGAAAAACATTTTAAAAAAGCCCAGTGGTAATTAACCTCCCTGGCGGTATGATTATGTCAGATTTTTGAATCTCAAAGCGGTACATTGTTTTACATAGAAATTTGGCGTTTTATATTGTAGGCCTGTAATTCTTAGTAGTAAAACACTTAAATCTGTCCAAACAAGAGTCTAGTAGACAGCCCAGGTATGATAAAGTTTGAAACATGAAATCATAAATTATAATATAATAAATAACTAAAAATAATTATAAAAAAAAACAATAATAATAAAATGAATTTCCCCAGGATTCACTATCGCTCAATTCTGCAAGTGTTCTAATTTATTATCGCTGTTTTCTAGCCGTCTAAAACCACTTTTGATGTAAAGGGACACTTTTGGTTGCCATGCACGATCTCCAGTTTCCAGGCAGAAAGAACAGTATATATTATATAAAAGTGCAGGCAGGGCACTGGACAAAGAATTAGGGACAAAAGGGAGGTGAAATGATTTGATACAGTAATGTAATCTGTAAGATTACAGTGTACTGTATGTGTTATGTTTTTTTGTACTTTTTGAATTTGCGATGCTCACAGGGAACGAAGCCTGGCACACAGAGCATCGGGCGGATTATCCAATGGAGGACACAGCGGGGGGAGACATCGCAGGATCTTGGTGACAAGGTAAGTAACCTGGACCAGGATTCTGCAATGCAATCCTGAGTATGGCTCGGGGGTTACCGCTAATGGTACTGAAATTTAACCCCCGAGCCACGCTCGGGATTACTGTCAGGAGGGTTAAATACCACCAAAAGAAAATTGTATTTATGTAAAAAAAAATGATAAAAATGTCATATGGGTATAGTATTGCATGACTGCGCAATTGTCATTCAAAGTGTGACAGTGCTGAAAGCCTGGGCAGGAAGGGGGTAAGGTTGCTTTCACACTGAAAGCGCTGGTCATTAGCGGTAAAGTGTTGCTTGTTTTAGTGGTGCTTTACAGCTGTTTAAGCAGCGCTTTTTACGCTGCTTTTCGGATACTAGTGGGGAGCTTTTAACCCCCATGATGCTCAATTACACTCCATGAGTGCATGAGCATGATGGGAAATGTAGTTCCAAAACATCTGGGGTGCCAAGGTTCGCCATCATTGGCCTATAGAATTCCTGCCGCAGCCACAAAGCAAAGCATGTGTACACCCCCACCCCCTCTGCAGCTAATTGCGGTAGCGCTTGAAGGATGGTAGTCATGCAGCTCCACCATGGGGTTTTAGCACCCCCAACCGCTATTGTGAAGGAGCCCTAACTGGCACAAAAAAAAAACTGTGCTACAAATCAGTGCTAACTGTTTCTTGGACTTTGTCCAGCCTTTTGGTACCTATTAATATGTTGTGTGTCTTCACACTCCTCTAACATCTGCCTTGTTTCAGCCACAGAACAAAAATGTCAAGGTTCGTCCCAAGAAGAAAACAACTGGAACCACTGTGCCTGGAGAATCAGCATGAAGCCTTATCCTTCTGTTCAGAATATAACTTACCCGCTGCTCACCTGAAGCTCCTTGGAGGATTGTGTGCTACAATAGTGACAAGTACCACTAGTCAATGGATCACTCCTCGTCTGGGGGTCAGTACTTGCAGAAAAACATGTGTAATACAAATATATAGGCAAATATTGTACTGGGCCGCACTGCAGTGTGGAACGGGTTTACAGTTGTTCACGCACACTGACTTTTAAATCAAACAAAAAACTCTATAGTAGTAATAAGGGGATTGAAGGATGAAGAGAGGCTAACTTCTTTTGTGTCTGATATGCCTGGACTGTTGCTGAGTTACTGTCAACCAGCTCTGTGTTAAAGACTGAATCTAGGTGCTTAGTCCTCTGCTAATGGTTTTAGTTTACAGCGACCTCACTAGTGCAAATAATATGTACTTACCTTTTTATTTATATGATGACAGCCAATATTGTTTATTTTCCTAATTTCACTTATCCTGGTTATACCGTAAAGCTTGTGGTGCACTCAAAGATTGTAGTATAGGTGGGACTTGTTGATTGCAATGCACTTTGGCAGCTATTTACACTATATAATAGTACACAGTAATGCTTACTATATAGTTTCACATGAGCTGGCTTATGGATCATTTACTATGCCAGAGTGTATTACATAGGGACAATACATAATAACACCACGGGCTGTACTGCCGATATGACAGGTATTGTCGAATAATATAATTAAAAGGGAGATTTGAGTTTGGAGTGGTCCATAATGAAGGTAAGCGAAGGTGAGTCACGTGATCACAATGTAATATTCTGGTTAGACTTATGTCAAAATCACTGTACAGTACTTGGACTACCTCTACCAGTTAGAGACTTCTTATATTGCTACATTACAGGCAAATCTTTTTTCTTGTTGGAAATGAAAAGAATGTAAAGTGGTACAGTTCACTTATCTCTGACTTTACAAGTCTATGATGAGGACTGGCAAGATGAGGAAGAATGCAAAAGTGACTTGAAAGCCACCATTTTTTTTTTTGATAGATGTCTGACATTGAAAGGGAGAATGGATCTAGATCCGTCTTCAAATACAACTTCACCAACATATATAGCTATGTTTTGCCATTGATCGATACAATTATAATATGACTGATGTCACTGCATTATGTCGAGGGGGAATCAGTTAGGGCTAGTTTACACTTGCTTCAAAACATGGCTGCGGACATGCTTTGTGAGGCTTTGGTGGAGTTTTGATGAGGCTTTGGTGGAGCTTTCAGTGGGGCTTCAATGAGGCTTCGGTGGAGCTTTCAGTGGGGCTTCAATGAGGCTTTGGTGGAGCTTCAATGGGGCTTAGACAAGGCTTTGGTGGAGCTTCGATGAGGCTTTGGTGGAGTTTCAATGGGGCTTAGACAAGGCTTTGGTGGAGCTTTGATGGGGCTTTGGTGGGGTCCAGTGAGGCTTTGTGCGGCTTCAGTGAGGCTGTTGGGGTTTTCCAGCATGCACGTCCGACAGAAGCCGGCCAAACAGACCGACATACACACAAGCAGAATGTAGGCCAGTTTATTTTCTCCTGACATTCTCCCCGTGTGTATGGGGCTTAAAGTGGTTGTAAACTCCTATTGATTAATTGTACCTATAGGTATGCCTATAATAAGGCTTACCTATAGGTGCTGTAAATATCCTCCTACACGTGCACCGTTTAGGAGATATTTACTGTATTTGCAGCCGATGATGTCATCGGCACATGCTCTCTGAAGAAACGGCCACCTGTGCCGTTTCTTAAGAGCCCTGTGCCGTGACCGGCGGCTCCCATGCACATGCGCAGGAGTGACGTCACGCGGCTCTGGCCAGTCACACAGCCAGAGTCCACGGAACCAGAAGGAAGATGGCCTACAGCGGTGACAACGAGGGCTTTTTTTTCATGTAGGTTTTACATATTGTGCTAGTATGTGATGCACACTAGCACTCTATGCCTTTATTTTTCAGCTCAGAAAAAAAGAAAAGAAAAAAAAAAGTGGTTTACTTTCATCCAATAAAACCAGTGATAGTTCACAAGCCTTACCGACATAGTATGTTTCTCAGGCGGATCTGTTAGCATAGGGAAGTTAATGGCTGGTAACTATTGGACATGTAGCTGGGAATGTAGGAAAGCTTCTAACAGAATGAAAAGTACACTTAAAGGTACACTCCAAACAAAGGGAAATATAAACGCATACTTTTTAATTCCGTTTTTCATCTAGGCATTACTGTCATACATCAGACCACCCCCACTCTCTTTCTTTGGCATCTAAGAAGTCCTGCTTCTTATGGAGGTGCTTCATTTCCAAACACTCACTGCAGTCTCCTTCTTATCTCACACACTAAAAACCTGATATAAACAGTTTAGCACTGTAAGCTTTCCACAGCCATGAGTTATTCAGACCTGCCCTCAAAGATTAAAAGCAATTGGGGACACATAAAGCAGAGCAAGAGAGGAGATTACACAGCACGGTCTACTTCCAGTGCCCCTGTGAGGTGGTCTCTGGATTGTAGCTGCCATGGAATACACAGAGCTCAGTCTAAAGTAAATTGACAACATTTTCTAATTTTGCCAGCGTCTCCAGGAGAGTAAATGATGCATGGAATTGCTCTGTAGGTTTTAGCATGGATTCCCAATCTAGCATTTCACATACTTTAGATACTGCATCTTAAACAGCCTGAAAGTCGTTAATTTGTTCTTCTATGACATAACACTGTCATCAGAATTTAATTATCATGGGGGGGGGGGGGTAGCAGCACATCCTTTTTTCTGTATAGTTACAATGTGAACAAATTTTAAAATGAGTGCAAGATAACCATTTATTTAAGTATTCATATATTAATTACAAAGCAGTGTATAGTGGGCCGGAGAGGTTTAACAGGCAACATATGAAAAACACTCATTGCGTTATCAATGTAAGGGATTTTTTTTTTCTATAATAAAACCAGCAAGTTATATAGGCCCCTTACAATTGCTAGGCTTATTCCCTGGCAGCACTTCTGTCAACAGTCCCAGAAAATGGTATATACGCCTCTAATTACAAGCCTCTTCTAAAAAGCCTTTATTTTTTTCCAATACTTTATTTTAAGGATCACACGGAAAGTACAGATATCGTGACAAAATACAATCTTGGTACATGTACATAGACAGTACATAACGTCTAAACAAGCCATTACTAAAAGGCCTTTATTATAAGCTTCCAATATGCGTTCTTTGGGAGACTTGCAGAAAGGATTAGTACAATGCTGTATATAAAAGTCAAGTTAAACATAAAATCTCAATAACATATATCACTCTATGACAGACTTTAACTGCTTTAGCTCTGGAAGATTTTACCCCTTCCTTCCTCGCTTTAACTGACAACTGCGCGGTCGTGCGATGTTACACCCAAACAAAATTGATGCCCTTTTTTTCCCACAAATAGAGCTTTCTTTTGGGGGTATTTGATCACCCCTGCGGTTTTTATTTTTTGTGCTATAAACAAAAAAATCATCAATTTTGAAAAAAAATTTAATATTTTTTACTTCTTGCTATAATAAATATCCCCCAAAAATATATAAATCTGTTTTAGGCCGATATGTATTCTTCTACATATTTTTGGTATAAAAAAAATCGCAATAAGCGCATATTGATTGGGTTGCACAAAAGTTATAGAGTCTACAAAATAGAGGATAGTTTTATGACATTTTTATTATAGTTTTTTTTTACTAGTAATGGCGGTGATCTGCGACATTATGGCAGACACATCGGACAATTTTGACTCATTTTTGGGACCATTGTCATTTATACAGCGATCGGTGCTATAAAAATGCACTGATTACTGTAAAAATTGCACTGGCAGGGGAGGGGTTAACACTAGGGGGCGATCAAGGGGCTAATTGTGTTCCCTAGTGTGTGTTCTAACTGAAGGGGGTTGGACTGTGTAGAGGAGATGACAGATTGCTGTTCAAACTCTGTATGAACAGATGATCTGTCTCTTGTCCCCTCAGAGAACCGGAAACTGTGTGTTTACACAGATCCCGATTCTCTGTGTGTTAGCAGCGATCGCGGGAGCTTGGTGGTGATCGTGACCGCCGGGCACTCACACCGGCCATGTGGGCGAGCAGCTGGCGCGTGCGCCCCTAGTGGCCACAGGGCGTAGCGACGTAACATGACGTAGTTTCGCCCAGCCGTGCCATTCTGCCGCAGTACAACTGCGGCAGCTGGTCGGCAATTGGTTAAACATATCAATGAGGAAGAAATGTATTGGCACACAACTACATTTTTTATTTATATGTCTTCATTTAAAAAGTTAATTAAAAACATAGATATAATACCACAATAATATATTTGCCATATGACATCAAACATCATGTCTACAAATCCAAGTTCAAATTGACGTTTATTTCAACACCTTGATCAATGCATTTTATGGTGTTGTCCTGCCTCTTCAGAATTGGGTTCCACTCCTTTTTTGTTTAGTTTATTGTATTCAAGCTAAACCTAGTTTAGACTTCAAACATGGTGCCTGTGCAGTGCCTGTTTCACAGGCATTTATTATAGTGATCTATTTGAAAGATTAAAAAAAATTAAAAAAAGGACAACACTTTTGGGACACAGTGCCCATTTAAATTGTATACGATTTGTACCTCTTATAACTTGGCCTTGGTGACAACAGGCTATAAAAATGAAAAAATCTAATACAGGCATACCCCACTTTTAAGTACACAATGGGGTTTATTTACTAAAGCTAGAAAGTGCAAATTCAGGCTTACTTCTATCTATCTATCTATCTATCTTGATAAATAGATAGATATCTATAGATATATTATATATATATATATATATATATATATATATATATATATATATATATATATATTAATATAAATAGATAGATATATAATGACTGCTAATAACTGATAATAATTACTTTAACTACTCTGAAATAATAATTACTTAATTAATAATTAAATCTAATTAAGAATAATAATAATTACGCTGCGAAAAGTCTTAATACACCAGGTCTTACCATCTGTACACTTACAAGCCACATGCTGATACTAAAGATAGTACAGATAACAATTGATTTGCAATAGTTATAATACAGTTGCAATACAGGACTCCAGCCATTTTTCCCAGGCTTGGGCAGACAGGAAATTAAGTCGATGTTTAGATTTGATCGCTTCCTGTTGTGTCACAAAGAGAGAAAGAGGTAGCAAATCTTCACAGCAGTAATAAAAGTTTTACAGAGGTTCTATCTAAGTTGAAAACATGGGATTCTGCTTTTGATTGGATCTTGTAGAACACAAAAGGGGCCTATTTAATAACAAAGTGCCAAAAACAGCAATGTGCAGTAACCCATAACAGCCTATCACACAATAACTTTACATCCTAACTGATGGTTGATACTGTAGGTTTCGGCAAACCGTGGCTTTGCATTATCTTGTTAAACGAATCCATGAAAAAAAAGCTGGTCTCTGAAAATGTACTGTGAATATCCTTGTGTTTACAGAATACGTATATAGATAATCTGCACAAACAATCACAACTTTACTTTTTCTTTTTTCTTTTTTTTTTCTGCTCTGTGGTTGTTAGCAAAGGGAACAAATTTAACTTTGATTAGAGAAGTTTATTTTAATCTGTGAAAGATTACGGAGAGATGACAGGTTTGATGACTACTGATATTAGATTTGATTTGCACTTTTGATTGTATTAAATACTTTTTACTTTGTATTTATTTTAATGTATATTTTGTTAGCAGTATTTTAGGTGGTCTTTGGGTTGTTAGTACTCTTTTTTTTTTTTTAACCACCAGTAGAACTAAACTGAAAGTTTATTTTATTTTATAGACGACATTTATATTCAGTAGTTTGTAAACTACATTACATTGCATTTTTATTTTTTATTTTTATTGTGAACACTGAAATGTATGGTGTGAAATAACATTTCCAGCCAATATAACAAAATCCAGTGTTACATGAGATTTAGTGGAGGCTATGCCCAGCATGTTGCCACTTAAAACTTGGATACATAAGAATACTAGAGAGAGGTTGGTATCCATGATTACTGCAAGACACCCCATTAACTTTTTTTTGTGGGGGTAAATTCAATGGCACACCTTAAATAGGTGCTTATTTAAAGCTGAACTCTAGGTAGATACACAAGACACAAATCAATGCAGCTCTACATTTATTAATACATCATTAGGAATATATTTACAAGCAGTGTAAGTACCTGAGTTTGACCTTTGACTGGCCCTTTTGCAATCTCCTCTAAAACAGAACTTAGACTGGGTGAGGGTGAAGCAGTACAAGGAGCCAATCAAGTTGTGTTGCAATGCTCATGTGCTACCAAACAGCATACTAATAGAATGAGAGAGCAAAGTAACAAAGAAAGTAGCTCATTAGTCTTCTGTTTCTTCTTCACTGTCCGAACACAGACTGGGGGAAAGATAAGACCTGTGTTACTTAAAGCGTTACCAAACTCACAACAGTAATATCCGTCTGTATATGCAGTAAAACATGCTTGTTATACTCACTGTGGAACCTGAGGGGTTAATCCTCTGCATTTTGTAAAAAAGGCTGTCCTCTCTGTTCCACCCCTTCTTTCACACTCCCCAATCTACCTGCTGATAGAACAGAGGCTACAGGGCAAGCTGCACATGCTCAGTTTGGTGTGTATTTCTAGAGAGTTTTTTTTTCTTGGGAGAGTGCATGTAATCAGCACAGGGCCCATCGGCACTGTCCAGACAGAGGGTCAGGGGCCCTGCAGCCTTATTAGACAGTCATAGTAGAATGAAAACTTCTACAAGCTTTAGGGTCCTTTCACACGGGGCAGATCAGTGGTGATCCGCCCCGTGGATATCCGTTTGCTTAGCGGGGATCGCCGGAGCGATCTCAGCTGAGCAGGAAATGACAGGTCTGTCTCTGCACATTGTGCAGAGATGGAGCTGTCACAGCGCCGCTCTCCCCTATGGGAGATCGGATGAGGACAGACCGCAGTGTCCGTCGTCACCCGATCCGATGACGGATGGAAAAATAGCTTTTTCCTCCGTCACACTTTTTCGGATCGGATCGCGAAACCTCCGAGCGTAGACCTCTATGGAGCATCCGTTCAGGTCCGCCTGAAAAACTGACAGGCGGATCTGAACGGATCGTCAGTGTGAAAGGGGCCTTAACCAGACACTGATAGAAGTCACCAGATTGCTCTAACTTCTAATGAAAAAAGGTATTTAGCAGTTTATATTTACTGAAATAATTGTATTTCCATGTTCTGTGTACTGTGGGAGACCAGACATAGTGAATGCAGGGTTCTGGGTTTAGTAACACTTTAACTGTAGTAAAGTCAGGTCTCCTGCCCTGTCAGACAAGGCTAGGCTGTGTGACAGAGCTGTATAAATCTTATTACTGAATGGGCAGAAATACAAATGCTTTGACAGCTGAACAGCCTATTTACATATATCCATCCGTGTACTTAGTTGTATGCCTGGAGTTCAGCTTTAATGCTCGGGTTAAATGTACAAACTGTTTGAGTTTGAGATCCAGAGGGTCTTAATCATTTCCACTGGAGGATTTCCTTTTAATGAAGTAACACATTTTCAAGCAAGGGCAAAAAAGTAATTGCAATACTGTTATAAAGCCACTGCTTTCTGAAAACATGGCTAGCTATGTGTATTATTCACAGTTGTGGGATTTTTCATTTTAAGAGGAAAGCAGCAAAATTGCATATTTTAAATAAAGTGCAGCCTGTACTTTATTTATAGTTATATCCCAATTTGCCAACCAAATGTGAGATGGGTATTATGCATTTGAAGGACAACTGTACCTGTGGTACAAGTTTTGATGCAAGGCATGCCCCCACCACACTGCATCCAACATGGAAAAATATACCTTCATCGTCGATCCAGTGATCTTCACGTTGTGACCCTGCCCAAAGCCTCCCAACTTTTCTCCAGAAAGAATATTATTCGCTGGGTCCTCTTCATCCTTGTGTCACAGCTCAATTCATTCCTATAGACAGAGCTGTACTGGGCAGGACCATTGGGGGCCACAACGAGGAATGGGGCTGTGGCACACATTCACAGGATAAGGAGGACCTGGTGGGGACACTTTCTTAAGCAAGGCTGTGCAGGACCACACAGTGAAGATCGCTGGATCCAGTATAAATGTAGGCTTTTTGTAGGTGAGCTAGGTGGTTGGGGGCATGCTTTTACCAAAAGGTACAGTTTTCCTCTAAAGTAAACCTAAGAGAAATAAAGGGGCTGCCATTGCTGTCTACCTGACAATGCTAGTGCTTTGGCTGTTTTACTGATCTTCTGGTTTCAATAATTCCAGCTAGCATTTTCAACAATGGAAGCCACCATATTTCTCATATCATAGGTTCCTTGATTGCAGATGTGTTTTGCACATAATGTCCTTGCAGCATTAGCAATCAGTACTAGTAAACTGTTAATTGATGAAATACTGATAATTCTAGCGTTTCTTGTTCCCAACCTAAATGCTGACCATTCCAGAGAGCAATGGGTTTTAGCCCCCATTCACAGTGGTGTGATTGACCAAATTGCATGATAAGCTCCTATTGTTGGCAGTGCAGCTGTACAAATCGGTGCAACCCTGACATTGCGGTGGCGCGCCGATTTGAAAAAAAGGTTCCTGCGCTATTTTGGGCAATTTTAGTTGCAACTTGCATAGACATCTGAAGTTGTACAGATGTCAGCCAAGTCTTACCTCAAATTGCACTGACAAATTGTGGGATTTCAAGTAAAGTTGCACAATTTCAAAGTCGGTATGGGGGGGCTTATTAAACTATAACCATACACATTATATTGGTGTTTGGATTGAGACATGCTCACATTTTGTAAAAAAGAAATTACTGAATGAACATTATTAGAAATCTAATTTTAGAGCAACTAAGAGAGCCTCATAGTAGGTTATCAGGCCTAATATAATTAAAATAGGTTTACTTGGCGCAATAGAGCCTGTTTAAAACACTAGGCATCTGCATGCCTTACTTGCATCTCCACCCAAAAAAATCTAGGCAGGCTATTTTTCTTTTTAGGATAAGCTTAGTTTCACATTGATGCTACTTGGAAATCGCACTACTTCACTTGAAGTAGTGCGATTTCAAAGTAGCAAGGTCGGCGCGATTTCAGGTGCTACTTGATAAGAATCTGTGTGGTTTCATGGACAGATGTCAATTGAAGTCGCACCTGAAATCGGCAAAAGTAGTGCAGGAACCAATTTTGCAAATAATTGCGGTGCCACAAAATCGGCGTCGCACTGATTGAAAAAGTTTCCTTGCCTCCAATAGGCTGTCATACGATTTAATCTCTCAAATCGCATGACAAATCGCTCCAATGTGAAGGCCATGCAAATAATTTATTTTTCCTCCAGGGCCAACCATACATGCAGAAGTGGAATGGTTTACAGCTGAATATTATAGAGCTATTTATTCCAAACCACATACAGCTGCTTCAGCCTGGTTGACTATCAGCAGTGCAGTGTATGTAAACCAGGGCTTCTGCGTAGTAGGGCCTTCATATATTTTCTTAATAAGATCATTACTAAGAGCAAATGACGGCGCGTTTTACAGGAAAAATATGTACAACACGCTATATACACAATTGCCATTGTAATTTCATTGCTATTTAAGAACAGAGTAAAAAAAAGGCACTTGGCATCCACTCTATAAATCTCCCATGTTGTATGTATGCTGCTAGAACACTTGAATTATCTCTTTCCCCCCCTCACAAAATGTAAATGCTGGAACTACTTTTTGGGCGCACAGGTCCATAAAGAACTTGTGCTGATGGTTCTGCAGACTATGTTGGCATCACACACACTACAACTGAATGTTAGGACATTTTTTGAGCCCTGCGGGGAATATTTTGTAATAACATGCACACTTTGAGTAATCATAAAAATTAGCATTTTCTTTGTATACTGGATTTTTTTACTTTTTTTTTTTTATTTGACTTTTTTTGAATCATTTTGGATGTTTAAACATATAGTTGCACTGGCAGTTATGCCATTTTGAGATTGTAAATGTTACTTTGATATTTCAGGTCTGACCCCCTTCCTATATCACTTAAAGTATTTCCTTTTGTGACTCACAAAAGCACCACAGTGAATGTGTTATCTCCAGCACCAACAAAATGTTTGCAGTATTTCTTTTGGTTATCATTGCATTGACAGTAAAGACGAACCAGCAAGGTGATCCGTTGTTGGACACATATTGAAGAAGTGGGGGTTATAACTGGTAGAAGTATGGCTGCTCTCATAGGATATGAACACAAAGCTCTCAATGCACTGATGTTACTGTGAAAATGATACTTTGTGATTCTGTTAAAACCTTTGTAAAAAAAAAAAAAAACTCCATGAAAGTGCTCATACTGAATGCATTATGAACCATGATAACTGAAACAAAAATGAGGAATGTAACAATAAAATATGGAACTACGGGACTGCTTAAGTACCTTTCTTGGCTTGTGTGATGGAGACCTTCAATTTTTTATTTTACATTATATACACCTGTTAATATAATTTTTTTTTTTTTTTTACTTTAAGCTGATCTTTTTTTCTTGGAGAGAATTAAAAAAAAAAAAAAAAAAGTTAATATAAATTTAGATGGCCCTCTTCCACATTTAGTCTCTGTTTAAGAGAAATGGAATAAAAATAATAAATATTGTCCAAATTGTGGAGTTGAAGAGCAAATCTATGGATCTCCTTGAAGGATGGTTTTTGATTGGCGTCAATGATGGATTTGCTTATCAAAGAGTATCTGTGTAAGAATAATCCTGCGATCCCTACATTACTGCACAGGTTCAAACACTTTTTTACAGTGGAGATATATAGATGCAGATGAGAGTAACCTTTGACATATCCTAAAAATTCTCTCATGGTCCATAATATGCAGCTAGGGTCAACGAGTGAACGAGTGTCAAGAGGATATTGGAGAAAAAGTCTGCAAGTGCCAGTTAGGCAGGAAGTGAATGGAAGGATTACCTGACACCACTTTGATATTACAAAACAGGAGTAACCAGCATCTTTTGTATAATATAGCATAAAGAGTGCAGTGGTCAGGGATATATCATAAACAGCACAGCATAAAGAGTGCAGTGCTTAGGAGTATATCATAAACAACTCAGCATGAAGAGTGCAGTGCTTAGGAGTATATCATATGCTTAGGAGTATATCATAAACAGCACAGCATAAAGAGTGCAGTGCTTAGGAGTATATCATAAACAGCCCAGCATGAAGAGTGCAGTGGTCAGAAATATATCATAAACAGCCCAGCATAGAGAGTGCGGTGGTCAGGATTATGTCATATACAGTTTGGTGTAAAGAGTTCCCAAATCAAAAAAAAATTTCCATCTGTTTAGGATTGGTTTTGCAGAGTTAAACAGCTGAACGGATGCAACTAAACCTGCTTTTAAGCAGGAACATGTAAACCCAGCAAAAAGGGGTCTGGGAAGTCAACAAAGTTTATACTTCTCATATACCGTTTTTCCCTGAAATAAGCCCGGATCTTATATTCATTTTGGCAACCAAAAGCACAGTAGGGCTTATTTTCGGGGTAGGGATTGCCATTTTATGCGCTGTCTTCTCTCCCCCTCTCCCTCCCTGCCTGTCAGTGTGAACATAGTAAAAGTGGTTTTAAAATACTAGAATCCTCACAAAGTTGTGTGTTTCTGTAATCGAATTGTGTTAAATACCTTCTTATAGCGTTGCAGTGCGCTTCCATGGCACGCCAGAGGGGGCGCCCCAAGATCCCCTGCTGACAGCTGGCAGAAGAGGAGAGCAGAGGGGAAACAACTGAGCGCCGTTTCCGTGATCAGCCGGAGCTCCCTTCCCAGCTCCAAGCATTGCAGTGGGGGGGGGGGGGGTGTGAAATCCCCCGTTGACAGCTGGGAGAAAAGGAGGAGAGCAACGGGAGATAATAGGCTATATAATATAAGCTATAATGAAGGTATTTGATTACAGAAACACACACCTTTTACATAATATAATACTGTAATATTCTAGCAGTTTACAATCACTTTGAACTAGGGCTTATTTTCGGGGTAGGGCTTATATTGACGCCCTCTCTGAAAATCACAATAAAGCCCCATACACACGATCAGATTTTCTGCTGATTTTTGTCTTCAGATTTACCAAAACCATATAATATGTGGTCAAACCTTAGGAGTTTCAATTTGTATGCAATCAGGCAGGCCGTTCCACTACATGGTTTTGGTAAATCTGAAGACAAAAATCAGCAGAAAATCTGATAGTGTGTATGGGGCTTAAGTCTTATTTTCGGGGTAGGTCTTACTTACGGGTAAGCACGGTAGTTTTTGCTGTGTTTAGAAAAGCTGAATACAGGTGTGCCAATGTGCTTGAGGTCTTAAGGGGAAGCCTTGCAGAAAAAAAGGCAGTTTATTCTAAAATACGGGCCTTATTAACATCAAATAAAAAAAAAAAAAAAAACATACTGTATATCTGGAAATTAAATGATAATCACAAAATACAAAATACATGAAACAAAAGCCAATTTTTTAAGGGAAGGCTCACAGAACAAAAAGGAGGAATTGTGACGTACGTGTATGCTTAAACATATTGTATACAGCGTGACATACAGAGTCCAGTGGACAGTTAAAGTAGCCTATTTGAACCATTTGAGTCAATGAATGCATTAGCTATAGAACAGCATCAATCTACATAAGATCACATATAAAATACAAATATGAGCTATAATGTTACGAACAGCATAACACGTGCATAACACCCAGGCTGAAACAAAAGTTGTAGGAGCCAACCAAGAGACAATGCAAATTTCTGGGGAAGCAGAGGTTACAATGTCTGCCTCCAGCGCACTAGATTTGCCTAGTTGGTGTGTGAGCTAGCTCCCCCTTGTGGCCACTGGACAGACCACCTTGCCAGGCCTAATACTAGAAGGAACATGTCTTTGCATTCGCATATCATTTCGAAGGAAACGGTGCAGAACACCAAATATCCTCCATCAGTTTTATACACCTTACTCTTGTCTTGCCTCAGCTTGCCAGCATGGATGGGAGTCACTGTACACTTTTTAAAACCTTGCACACTCATGGTCCAGGCCCAGTCCCTGAGAAGCTCCATTCTGCAGTGGGCCTAACATAGATTCCCTACAACTGAGAAGGGCAATTAAAATGGTCAGTAAACACCTCCCATCTGGCCTAATAAAATAATACAGCTGGGCAGGAGCACCATTATCCAGGGTGGACGTCATATGACATCCTCCCACTCATGTGCCCCCCAGGGGCTGTGCAGCAGCACCATCGGTGACCTACTTTGTCCAACGGACACAGTGGAACACAGATTGTTGCACCTGGGCCAGCCCAGGTACCATGAGATCTCTGTGACCAAACACAGCTATCACATGTCAGTTGTGCACAATGGCTTTCATGCCATTCATTGTGCATTGCAAAAAACACACAGGGGGGCGCAAATATCTTGTGCATTACCATAGACAAGTTTATTATATCTACTAAGACAAATGGATACTCACAAGCAGATAAAACAGTATGCATATAACTCAAAAAAACTCCAGCTTCCTCGGTTCTAAAGAAGGGGGTTTGTCTCGCGAAATGTGTCATTCATCCAATCAGGTTTGGTCCTATGGAATCCCTGGATCTAGTGCTGGAGTGTTTTTTAGAGACTTTAGCTTTATTCATTGTGCACTATTGTAATCTCTGTGGTCACAGTTATCAAATACCATGTGATAGCTGTGGCCAATCACAGCTATCACAATTGTGCACAAAGGCACATGAATGGACGCCATTCATAAAAATGATTGCTTATATAATGATTGTCACTGTAATGAGCAATCGTAGTGTAAACAAAAAATCCTGATCATCTTCCCACAGCAGTACAGTCTCATTATGGTTGCACTGTAATACTCTGGTTACAGTATGTAAAAAAAAAATATGTAAAGAAATAGAATAAAAAAAAAAATGTAATAAAATTTTTTACATACTGTCACCAGTCAGTGTCCTTGATTACCTCCACACCAGTCATATGGTAATAATGTACTGTTATGGTGTCAGTATGTTAAAAAAAAAATGTGAAGAAAAAAAAAACTTTATTTAATTTCTTAAAATCGCCATACCCCTTATACCTAAATACCTTGGGGTGTCTACTTTCCATAAAGGGTTTTTGGTGGGTATTTGTACAGTCCTGGAATTTTAGGGCCTCAAAAAATGAGGCCGTCAGTACATCGGGATTGATTAATTTTCAAATATATATAACAAGAGTAAATAATATACACTGAAAGATCAAAGAAAGATAGCAAAATACACTTTGGCCTATATTTATAAAGAAATATTAATTATTTGCAATATGTTAAAACCGAAACTAAGAAAAATCATGTTTTTTCTTTTTTTTTTTTCAAATGTTTCATTTATATAGCAAACAAAAACCCAGCGATGATTAAATACCACCAAAAGACACCTCAATCTCAAAATGATAAAATTTTTATTTGGGTACAGTGTTGCATGACTAATTGTCATTCTAAGTGTGACAGCACTGAAAATAGAAAATCGACCTGGGCAAGAAGGGGGTGAAAGTGTCCAGTAGTGGTTAATCCACCCCTCTGATGGGGGCTTCTGTCAGCGGCCACCACTGCTCCCTCTCTCAATGCAGATGTCCTATCTTGTGCTTTCTTCACTATCACCATAATGGCACACATCATTCCCCGTTATTATTCACTGTACAAAAAAACAAGATTGGTTAAACCCACGAGTGCTTTTTTGTACCACTATTATTTCTTTATACTGGCTTTTGGAATTTACAGCAATTTAGAAACTGGATGAAAGGTTTAGCACTGGGAAACACTTTTTGATAGATAAAAAGTGCATTTTATATACAACTATATAAATCAGACCAAAATGAGGAGGAAATAGGGACAGAGGGACAATCCTCCAAATCAGGTACAGTCCCTCCAAATCAGGGTCAGTTGGGAGCTATGAGGACAGTATGTAGGCCCTGCCTACAGCCCACCTCATCTGAGGCTTGGTCTGTTCATAATTAACTTAGCCACAGTTAAGTAATTAATTGAGGCAGCCTACATCTCATTCACAGACTCACAGCAAGCAGATCTGCCGGATGGGCTTTCTAGCCCACCTATTGCACAGAAGCTGCAACAGTTTAAAACACCTTGCCTAGTTTAGCAACTAACAATTTAGGGAAAATGTGCAAAAAAAATTAGGCAATGACTCAGCTCAAGGAAAGAGTTCAGACTTTAGGGGAAAGGATTCATTTGTCAAGGGTAGAAGCCCTGTGAGGGAAAAAAAGGGTGCAAAATGATCAACCAGGTGAGCAGGAGCATAGGGAGGGTCCACAAAGGGTATTTCCCAATAAGGAATGAAGAGAAAGGGGGAGACATTGTGCATATTTATAGATCTCATATCTGACCCCTAAGGGGGGCAGACAGTACAATTACAATACAATTCAATACAGGAGGAATCAGAGTGCCCTGCTCATTTTAATCAGTGTCTTCCGTCAGGAACGGCTTCCCCGCCGGGAGAAAACATTTGCTGATTCATCTGTCACCACTGTCTGTGTTGATGGGGGAATCATGCAAATTTCTTTCCTGCAACCCGTGGCTGAAAAGAAATTTGCACCGTGTATGGTCGGCCTAATATACTTATCTATCCAAAGACTAGTATGCGTTGCCTCAATCAGAGATTCCACAACAACCAACATATGGTGAGAAGGTAAGGAAGTAATTTCCTTAAATAGTAGAGGAGATAAATCTCAAGGAGCCTCTTGTAGAAAGTCTTGTGGTTGATAGCCACCTCTGATTGCAGAAGTGGCAGTGGTTTCTGAAATACGTCAGCCATAGTGGCTGTGAATTCAGCCTTAGCTAAACAGGTCACATGTAGCAGCATGTATACATTTACTGCTTCTTACTAAATTTGGTTTTTACTGAAGTTCACCATTAAATATAAACACAGCAGTTTAGAAGGTGTTGTATTTTCAGATCCATTGCTTTATTAGTGGATTTAATTAACTACAAAGAATATTTACACACAAATTCCTTGACCCTAATGAGATATTTTACTTATCTACCCAGTTGCAAGTAAATTTGAATAATCTGCGATCAATCTCATATTTATCCACTAGATGGCACAATAAAACCAGCTCAAATGTCACGACTTGTCTGTTATTTCTGAATTCTTTTAAATCAGCAGATTCAACAATAAAGCCCTTGTACTCTGTGGATCTGGTAACAGTAGAGTTAATACATCACAAGACAGTGTTCAAATATTGACTTACTGTAAGTTATCTCATTACTAGCACTTGTGTAGCAAGTATAAAACCTTTACACCTGTACCCCCACTGTTGCTCGATAGAGATGTTCCATTTAGAAGCCCGACTCAACGATGTTTTAACAGAGAAGCAAAGAAGCTTACTAAGTGCATCACTTGCCACCTGATGGAAATGTACCCCTTGTCTATGGAATGAACTTACCCCTGGTTTACTGCTAGGAATTTACCTGTGGTCTACTGATGGAAACTTACCTCTAATCTACCGACAGGACCTTAGCCCTTGTCTGCTGATAGAAACTTACTCCTTTTTTTAGTGAGAGAAACTATTTATTGTCTACTGGTGGAAGCCTATACCTTGTCATCCAAACAAGAAAACTCGCTGCTCCAGGTGAGATTAAATGCCCGAAGATCTGGACAGGTGCCCGCCTCGGCTCGCCTCCGCATGTAGTCAATAATAGAAGAAATGGCTGCACTCCATACTCAATCAAAATTCTTTTTTATTCAGAACATCCCAAGTGTTGTACCCTGTCAACCGACAAAAAGTCATCCTTTGTCCACTGACGGAAACTCATCCCTTCTATACTGACAGAAATTCATGCCTTGCATTTCAATGGAAACCTATTCCTTGTATACTAATGAAAATTCATCCACTGTATACTGACGGAAACTCTTCCCTTGTACACTGACAGAAACTCTTCCCTTGTATACTGATGGAAACTCTTCCCTTGTATACTGATGGAAACTCTTCCCTTGTATAGTGACGGAAACGCTTCCCTTGTATACTGATGGAAATTCATCCCTTATATACTGACGGAAACTCTTCCCTTGTATACTGACAGAAAGTCTTCCCTTGTATACTGACAGAAAGTCTTCCCTTGTATACTGACGGAAACTCTTCCCTTGTATACTGGCGTAAATTCATCTCTTGTATACTTACAGAAACTCTTCCCTTGTATACTGATGGAAACTCTTCCCTTGTACACTGACAGAAACTCTTCCCTTGTATACTGACGGAAACTCTTCTCTTGTATATTGATGGAAACTCTTCCCTTGTATACTGACAGAAAGTCTTCCCTTGCATACTGACAGAAACTCTTCCCTTGTATACTGACGGAAACTTTTCCCTTGCATACTGACAGAAACTCTTCTCTTGTATACTGACGGAAACTCTTCGCTTGTATACTACAGAACATCTTCCCTTGTATACTGACGGGAGCTCTTCCCTTGTATACTGACGGAAACTCTTCCCTTGTATACTGACAGAACGTCTTCCCTTGTATACTGACGGAAACTCTTCCCTTGTATACTGACGGAAACTCTACCCTTGTATACTGATGGAAACTCTTCCCTTGTATACTGACAGAAACTCTTCCCTTGTATACTGACAGAAAGTCTTCCCTGTCTTTCCTTGTATACTGACGGAAACTCTTTCCTTGTATACTGACAGAAACTCTCCCTTGTATACTGACGGAAACTCTTCCCTCGTATACTGACGGAAACTCTTCCCTTGTATACTGATGGAACTCTTCTCTTGTATACTGACCGAAATTCATCCCTTGTATGCTGACAGAAACTCTTCCCTTGTATACCGATGGAAACTCTTCCCTTGTATACTGACGGAAACTCTTCCCTTGTATACTAACATACAACTTGTCAACTGACAGAGACTGATGCCCTGTATACTGAGGAAAACCCATCACTTGCCTGCTGTCAGTTACCCATCCCTTGTATACAGAAACTCATTCATGGTATACTGAGGAAAACCCATCCCTTGTCTACTGATGGAAACTCATCACCTGTATACTAATGGAAACTCCACTCTTGTCTGTTGGTGAAAACTTATCCCTTCTCTATGGGTTTTCTAGGATTAAAGTGCACATTTACTCAAATACAAGTGTGGGAACGCAAACTTAAACACTGTTTTACTTGCAAGAAATCACAGAAATAGGCAATGAAACCATTGTGTACATAGCTCCTTACATGTCTTGGTATTCACTAATCCAAATACACTCTCTATGGTATCACCAGTACCACTGGCATTGCTTCCAGCTATATTGGCACTAGTATTATGATCAATTCAATTAGAAACCAAGGACCTCTGGTCTCTCTGCAGAGCAACTCAAGTATCCACCAGAGGAGCAGTGGGTCCACCTTCAACATCACTATTAAGCTCTCCCTTTAATGGGTTCTTAAATCATACTGGATCTCGGTAACATATCTGCCCTGCATCCATAATTGTCATAAACTGTAGTTTGATGAGCACTATATACTGTAAGGCATGCTACTTTTTTTTGTCCTTCAGTCAGTAGCCACTACAAACTCTGTCACATATTCACATAAACCATGTACTTTTCATAAGAATGTAGTGACAGTCTGTAAAAAAAATAAAAAAAATAATCCAGGAATTAGTCTTTACATATCAATAATGTACTTGGCAAATGCAAATATCATAATTTTTGCAGCATACAAATCTTCATCACTCAAAACCATTGTAAATCTTCTATACAATAATTGTACTCATTGAGGATAGTTACTAAAAGTGCTCTGTATGCGTGTCAAATACTCCAAATTTTATATATTAGATAAATCTTGACTGTAGTTACCATAGTAACTGTCTAGGTATGTCTTTCATTTGGGTTTGATGTGAAATAACATGGATGTAGCTGTTTCTGCCACGAGTAATGCAATCTGCGTATGTGTTATTTTGCCTAGTGGGCGTAGATTGTTTAATATAATACTAAAAGTTAATTTCTTTAATACATTCTAGTGAGGAACAATTTACTATCAACTGCAGCTTCAAATAATAATGCTAACACATTATATCAATAGATACACTGTTCATAGAAAATGCATATTAATGTTGGCTTATTGGCCCCCCTCATACTGAAGGCGAAGCCAGTGACTGAACTACTGCCATTATGTTTTCATGAGCTTTGTATAGAAGCTAGGTAGTCTAGGAGCATATTTACATCTCTGTGCTTTAGGCATTCTTTAAATGAAATCTGTACTATAAGAAACCAGAGGCTGACATTTATGATCTTCTTGTGGAAATGCTAGTTACCTGGCTGTCTGTAGTCATAATTAGGCATGAGGGAACCTAGCCAGAGTTTGATTCTCCAAGGGTTCAGAAAAATCTTGTTTGAAATTCAGTAAACCCGAACTTAGCAGGAAATCCTATTAAAGTGGATGTAAACCCACATTTTTTTTTTTTTTTATGTCATGTAGAGTATAAGATTTCCTTTCATTTGAGCCCAGCCTTGCCACAAAGAGTTAATCCAGCTCTGAGCAATCCTCTTTTATTGTTCAGTGAGATAAATCTTGACAAACAGAGAAAAACTTTGTCAAATCCTCCCCCTTGCTGTGAGTGACAGGTGATTTATTTATCTTGTGCACTAGCCTAAGAGACGTGCATTATTTTTTAATTCCCTCCCACTCCTTTCTTCTGCTGCTCTGCCAGGATTGGCTGTTCCACACCTCAGCATGATTTGGCATGCTGAAGTCATGTGGGGACTTTTCTGGGTTTTGACTGGATGTTAGTGATCATAGCAGAAGTTCAGTGTAAGAAATACACAGGAGAAAATGCATATTGACAAGTGGAGTATAGAGGTGGGTGAGGAGTCTACTGACATCATGACTCCACCCACTGAGCCCTGGAAAACAGACCCACCCAAAAAATCTGCAGTTTTTCGGGTCTCATAGCAGACAGAGGTGAGACATTTGACAGATAAGTATACATGCAGGAGGCATGTATATCCTTCTAGATAACCAATATTGCAGTAGTTTAGAAAGGATGAGAGTTGGTTTACATCCACTTTAAAGTCAAACATAGGGTGAATCTTATTAGTAAATTCTGGTATTTTTTAAGCTTAGCGGACAACATTAAAAATACAGAAATCCTTTAAATAACATGCTTTGGGGATGCCTTTAAGCTGTATGTGGTGTTTTGGATTAGTAATATTTTTATGAAAATTCTCAGTGACAGCATACTCTGGTAGCACATATTTGGCTGTGAAATTGTTTTTTTATTTTATAGATAGGTTTGCTTACATATAACAGTAGCACCCCATTAGAATTTAATTCAGTTTGAAAAAAAATAATAATAATAATTCAGTTAGTTTTAGCAGTGACACTTTGCTTTTTTATCAAACGTTAATAAACTTGTTTTGATCAGCAGACAGAAATTGACCAGTCACTAATGCAAAACTGTCCTGCTACTGGCCTATTTCTATCAATCACTTATCAAAAATTAAGATCAGGGATCTCCAAACTACGGCCCTCCAGCTGTTACAGAACTATACGTCCCCTCAGGCATTGTAAAACTCTGACATTCACAGACATGACTAGGCATGATGGGAATTTAAGTTCTTGAACAACTGGAGGGCCATAGTTTGGAGACCCATGCCATAGATCATGGGTGCTCAACCTGTGGTCCTCCAGCTGTTGCGGAACTACAAGTCCCATGAGGCTTTGCAAGGCTGACAGTTACAAGCATGACTCCCAAAAGCAGAGGCATTCTGGGACTTAAGTTCCACGACAGCTGGGGGGCCACAGATTGAGCACCCATGCCCTAGATCAGTGGTCTCCAAACTGTGGCCCATGGGCCAGATGTTGCCCTTTGCTTGCCTTTATCCAGTCCTTAGGGCACTACTCCTCCCACTGACGCCATAGATAGGCACGATTCCTTCCACTGACACTATAGATGGAACACTGTTCCTTTCACCGACACCAAAGATGGAATACTATTCATGCAACTGATGCCATAGATGGGACAATATTCTTCCCACTGACACCAAAGATGGGGCACTATTCCTCCCACTAATACCAATGATGGAGGCACTATTCCCACCACTATTCCCACCACTGATACCAACAATGGGGCACCTTTTCTCCCACTGACACCAAAAATGGTGATTATTCTTCCACCCACTAAAACCAATACCCCCTGCAGCCCACAGGCGTTAAGTAATTATTTTTCTCCTGCTGACCACTAAGTCTGAGGAATTTTCTACTCCCACTGGCCACAGACCGGCCCTCCTAAGGTCTGAAGGACAGTAAACTGGCCCTTTGCTTAGAAAGTTTGGAGACCCCTGCCCTAGATAATACAGCAGTTTGAAATTGGTCAGCAGCAGAAACTTTGTAATGAGGGAGAATTGACTGAAATGTAGTAGAATAAAGTACAGGCAGGTATTTTACTTCAAAAATTAAAAGACTGCACACAACAGCACTGTAAAATTGGCCATCAGCTGGCCAATTTTAAGCAATAAGGCTAGGCCTAGATTTACTTGAGAGAAAGAGCACAGGCTTGGGATTTACTGCAATAAATTGGAATATAATGAGCGGTACAGCAGTGTGAAATTGGCCAGTAGCAGGACAGTATTATTCAGGGATAATATGGTTACCAGGAAACTTTATTTTATTTTATCTATGCAGATAGGGGGTGCCGTGAATATGCATAGCTCCCAACTGCCCCAACTGCATTTGTAAATTCCAAAAGCCAATATAAAGAAATAGTAGGGGTAAAAAAAAGCACACGTGGGTTTAACCAATTATTATTATTTTTTTGTACAATTCTCCTTTAAGGGGGTGTGACAGGGTGTGAGTCCTATGTTACATACTTTTGCTAATAGGTGTCCCTCATTCCCATCTCAGAAAGTTGGCAGGTATAAATATGAGTGATGTAATGTGACATCGTTGCGTATGCAGTGTAAAGACACCACACTTCCAACAGCACTATGTGTGATAAAAGTAGGAAGCGGCTCCCTAGGGCTAATGCTCCGCTCACACCTAGGCAATTAGAATTGCGGCAAATCGCAGGAATGCTAATGCAATGCCGTTACTTCTAAATGGCACCCCAATCGCGCTACGATTTTGCTGCGATTGTTGCGTGATAAATTGTGGCAAATCGGAACAAAAAAAGGGGAGGGGCTGTCCTCTTTCTGCAAGGGACAACCATGATGAATTGTATGCATACAATTAATCATGGTTGTCCCTTGCCGAAAGAGGACAGCACCTCCGCTTTTCTCTTATGCTCATAGTGAGATAAAATACATTTTAATAAATAATTTTATAAAAAAATTTTCACAAAGCCATTTGATTTTTTGTCAATTACATACTTTCTCCATGGTGACTACACCGTGTCATTTTGAAAACAGTTCATTGCCATTTTTTCTTGTTGGCCGCATTCTTGATTTGCACTGGATATCCAATCTCTATCTGGCGGGACATCAGGATATGTTAGTCCCGGGGGGACTGTGACGGATCTTTTTTTGGAAGTGAGGCTTGGTTTTTTCCTGTCTTTCAAATCAAAGGCTGTCCTTCATGTAATTCCGCAGTTGCATTGGATTGGGAACAGAGTATAGTTCTTTCTCCATGGTTCAAACCGAGGTCTGGTTTGTATCCACCGCTGCGGCTATGTCACTTTGAAAATGAGGCTTGGCCATCTAATAGATACTATGAGTGGCCCCCTTCTGTGACTCACCCATTTTATTACAATAGGGTTTGGTCATTTACCTTAACCAATGGACGGCCATACTAATGAGACGATTAGTGCACTGGATCAGCTGTACTCTTTCCGCTATGGACCTGATATACAGCGTGGGTCTTGACATGAACTCCACACCCCCGATGACGTCATGTATGACAAAACTAGTAGGGTGGAGTTTATGCTCAATCACACCACGCTTGTTTGATTGCGATCTGCAGATTGTTTTAACCCAGGATTATTTCATGTCTTGTGGACTTGTGGAATTTTATATTAACTTTTCAATATACCATCACGGTTTTATACTATGTGGTGATTTTTTCCCCCTTTTTTACACCATATCCGTGAAAGAAAGAGAGAGGGTAGTGACCAGTATGATTGGTATCAGCATCACTCTGCTTAGATCCAGTGGATGGGATCCCTGGTGAAGTATGAATCCATGTCATACTAGACTCCTATGACGTGGAGTCTAGCTATCCGGTAAGGCCACAGCCTTTTCTTATCATGGTGGAAGGTGTACTTTTGGGTGTATAGTCTTCTGCCATCCATGAGACACGACTGCAAAAGATTCTTTCACATCATTTGTTTGGACACTCTCATGGACTGATCATTGTTATTTTTTTATTTTTTATATATAATTGTTATTTCACTTACATAGCGCGGAAATGTATTTACATTTTTTTTGTATTTAAACAAATATTCTGTTGTGTGATTGTCAGCTGCTTCCTTTTGATCATTTATTATTATTTTCACCTGCGCAATCACTATATTTTCTTCACCTATCAAAACTAGGTACCTGCTCCCCCCTCAAAAAAAAAAAAAATCACATGTCAAATGTGGCAGAGGAGCGGGGCAGGAGGATTTAGAGGGGAATTTCCCCTTTTAGTTCTGCTATAATAAGTTTCTGAGAAAATAGAAAGCTTGTTTTCTCTGCCTCAGCCATGAACCTTGGGGTCCCCATTATGTGTATGTGAGAAACCTAGGTGACACATACACCATCCACAATCCCCTTAGGTAGTGCCTTGCTGTTATATCCTCATTGCTGTAGAATTTAGATATTGTCCTAAACATAAGAATGAAGCCAAATAGAAGAAAGTGATTAATCAAAAGTCTTTTCTGTCTGCCTATTACCTGATGTGCTTTTCAATTTGGCATTCTACTGCTTTTTTTTTCTTTATCAGATTGGTTGTTGGCATCTTTGGCAGGTGTGATGATGTAAAGTCTCCTGAAAATGAGTTATAAGCATTCCCAAATTGTCACTAGTGCTAGGATTTTTGTTGTAACTGCTACAAGCAACATACTATTCCAAGCTAAGCCTACAATTGCCCTGCCAGCCTAGAACATTTTCCTCAATGTCCACCCCTTTTTTCCCCAATAACCTCCTTACTTTAGGTCAAGTTGGTGCATGCTTTGTGGATGGACCCTGCCCATGGGTGAGATCTCCCTACCAAAGTACCTTGCTCTGTTCCACCCAACTTCGATGTACCTTCACACCTAGAGGTGTCCCACTCCTTACATTTTTCATAATATGAAATACATTTGAAACCTAAAAAGAATGGACCCTGTATAATGAATGTGTCAGATGTACAGATCTGGGAGGTAAGGGCAGAGGTATCAGCTTCAGAGTCCAGGAGAGATGAGGGAAACCCAGGGCTCAAGTCCTGCGGGAACGCATGGGAATGGAGTTCCTGTACTTTTTCCACAACAGGAACTCAGTTCCCATTAGCAGTTGCGTCCTGCATATGCCTGTGTAACTGGTTGCTAGGCTGAGCAGCGCCTCTGAGAGAGAGCAGCCAGCCACAGACACCACACCAGACAGAGCCACACTTACTGCTGGTAAGGATCCAGCCTGTGCCCACTGCCCAGTCAGTGCCAGACAGTCCTGGGGCCGCTGTAGCACATTGCCAGCAGTGCAGCCCAACTCTGAGCTGCCAGACTTCTCCAGTTCAACTTCTCTCCTGAGCTGAGCCTCTGAGTCCTCCCGCCCACGAGGTCCGCCGCGAGTTTGCCGCCAGCCAGAGTCATTGACAAACTTTCAGGTTAGTGTGTTACACACACTTTGTTAGTTACAGTGAGCATGCCCTCCCTCTGTTCTGCTGCTTTCCCCCCTCCAGTTTTCCTCTGTGTCCCTCTCCGTTCTGCTGTCCCCCTCCATTCTGCTACTGTCCCCCTCCGTTCTTCTACTGTCCCCCTCCAGTTTTCCTCCATGTCCCCCTTCCGTTCTGCTTTCCCCCTTCTGTTCTGCTGTCCCCCTTCCATTCTTGTGGTGATTATTCTGTTATTTTGACAAGTTAATTTATTTTGTTTTTGTAAACTGGCACTTTACAATAAATGTTGCACTGTATTTTCTGTGAAATATACATTCATATGAGGGAGTGGATCTTGGGTGGGAGTTCCCACACTTTTTTCCCCAGGACTTGACCCCTGGGGAAACCATTTGGTAATTTAGCTCTACAGCTAAAGTCTCAGTTTTGGATGCAAAGATTTTTGAGTTAATTAACATTTTAATAAGAGAACTGGACTGCACACTCATGGGAATGCCACTCTACATGCTTTGTGTTCCAGGCAGATATCGTTCTGGGGGTAATGGCAGTCATTGTTTTATTCATACAAAAGCATGTTCACAAAAATATAGTAAAAAAGCATTACACAAAAGTTGTCATGGGAAATACATGCTGGCTGACACTGATCTACTTCTGAAAATGCTAGATGCCTGGTTGTCATGCTAATCTCTTGTTTGAAACCCTTGAATTATTTTTTTTTTATTACAGGTACTTATATAATGCTTTACACATATATATATATTGTACATTTACATTTTCAGTCCCTGCCCTTTAAGGAGCTTACAATTTAAGGTCCCCAACTCACATATAAACATACCTTTAGATCGTGAGCTCCATGAGCAGGACCCTCCTGTTCCTTCTGTATTGAACTGCATTATGATTGTACTGTCCCCCTTTTTATTGTAAAACACTGCGTAAACTGTTGGCGCTATATAAATCCTGTATAATAATAATAGTACATACACATGCTATTACTAGGGAGTCGGGACAATGATCCAATTAACCTAACAGCATGTCTTTGGAGTGTGGGAGGAAACCCACGCAGGCACAGGGAGTACATGCAAAATCCAGGCAGGTAGTGCCGTGGTTGGGATTTAAACCAATGATCCTAGTGGGAAGGTGAAAGTGGGAGTACAAACAACAAAAAACATACACATATGTGGTATTGCTGCAATTGTCAGGAAAATTAGATTTTTTGGGGGAAATTGTATTTGGTGGTAGGTCATGGTAATAGCAAGAAATATACAGCTACATTTTAAAAAAACTACTTTTTTTTTTACTATTTTGGGCCAGTTTTCCTTTGAAACTATAAGAAATCAGGGGGCATACATTACCATTTACTACCAAAATGAAAGCCTAATTTGTCCTAAAAAAGAAGGGTGTAACACAAACTGGTTGCAATAATTTGTACAGTTTTATACGTCAAAGTTGCAAAACTTTGTTTAGGCAATAAGATTTGTTTTAACCCTGTGTCACGAGGGGGTTAAACCCAAAACCTAACTTGCAGATTTCCAGTCCTTAGATGTGGTGGCTGCATTTGTTTTTTGTTTTTCAAGCTGAGTACAAAAAGTACCCACTGATCTTGCCGGAAATGCTGTATACTTGTCACATCCTATAAAAGAAAACACAAAGAACCCTATATTTATTGTGTAAACAACTAATCCTATCAGTCCACCATGTAACGAAGCTGAATAAAGGTGGACATGTTTGAAGTCCAGCCTATGTGACAACCGTGGCTGCCTCAATAAATACAGTGGAGAAAAAAAAAATATATATATATATATATATATGACATGAAGGCATTCTGGTTTTGACTACGGCATTCCCCTTGTCTGTCTGTCCACCTTTAAGGGGATTGATTCTGGCAGAATCTGGGTGGAGACCAAACCTGATTTAAAGCAGAGTTCCCACTGTTAAAAATTATTTTTTTTAGGATCCATATCTTTTTTTTCTTAGGTTTATTTAGCGCATTCCTGTTTGTGCGATTAATCAGCGCTCGATTGCTGATTTCATATAGGAATTTATCTTATATTCCTTTCTAGTAGCAGCTTCCATAGTGCTTGTGAGCATGTGAAGCCCACAAGTACTTCTGGGCTCTGGTGCAGCTGAGCGACTAGCATGCACCTCCCGTTCTCGTGCATTCGCCGTATGTACGGCGCAGCACCATACACTTCTGACGTTGCCATCACAACGGGCGGCATCGTCAAAAGTGCCTGCCCCCGTTGTGATTGCAACAAAGCCCTCAGAGCTGCCCAGTGTCTCCTTGGAAATGATGACAGACATCTCCCAGGAGCACTAGCGAGCACGGGCGCCGAGGCAAATGATGTCAGGCGCCTTGGAGAGGAAGAGGAAGATTACAAGGGACCCCCTAACAACAGACCTTTTTTTTATGACTGGAACTCCACTTTAAGCTAGCCAAGCCTGCAGTCTCATGCTTGTGATAGTGTGTGTAAATGCCTGTAAATGCCTGATCAATCTGCCTGTTTGTCTGCCCTGCTCTCCTGGATTGGATTTCCCGGTGTATGACCTTGGATCGAATATCAACTACTCTCTGAACTCTGCCTGCCTTTTACCTGTACTGTCATTGAACCACTCTGCCTGTCAGCCAACCGCAAGTACCTGTTTGCTTTGCTCCATTCATACCTGTCCTGGCGTGGTAACCAGGCACTATAGCATTGTGTATAAGTCCTGGAGGCAACTGAGTACCGGTAGGCCTTATGATGAGCAAGCACGGTTCTTTTCGTGTGAAACACGTCAACAGATCATTATTGCAATTGTGTCTGGCTCATGACAATAAAGACATTTCTACAGCATCTTTTGGATTCAATCAATCTTTTCTTCTCTTCTTGATATTGCCTACGGTGATGAGCTGGGATTAGCACCTTGGTTCGGGTGTGTCCATTTTTTGCCTGAAGCCATGTGTGCACCCTTGTTCTGGTACCAGTAGGACTGCTTGCCTTATGGGAAAGGGGGCAGCTATAGGTGAAGAACACAGTAGCCAGCTATAGTGTCTTACCACTTGCATTAGGGGTAAGTGTGACATCGGAAGTGCGTTATTCTTAGGTTTCCTAGGTGCAAATAAAGGAATCCAGGCTGAAAAAAAGAAAACAGGTAACTACAAAGTCTGGGGAATGCCCAGGAAAAGACCAAAGCCTACATACCACCAGCTCACAGACACCCAAATTGACCTGTCTAACAGTATGCATTAAAAACAGGGGTTTGCCTATTAAAAAATATTACAAGGTCGTTATCTAATTGGTCATCAATGCCGATATCATGGTTTGGGAAAATCAATATCATAAAAATGTCTGTTCTTCCGAAATTTTTATATTTATTCAGAACTCTCCCGATTCATATTCCTGCATATTTTCTTAGGCTGATTCAACAAAAAGTAACGAAATTTACTTGAGGGAAAATAAAACCCAGACTTCCCAAAAAACACTTGTTCTCCCCAAAGCTTTGGGTGGTTTGGGATTCCCAGACTTTAACATATATTATAAGGCAGCTCAATTATCTCAATTAACAAAATATCACTCTTCTACAGAGATTCCTTTATGGGTCCTCATTGAAGCTGTAGACTGTGATCCTCTTCCTATAAACAATATATTATGGTTACAACCTGCGGATCGTAAGTCTATAAATAACCCCATTTCTAAGCACTCTCTATCTATATGGGATAGGTATAGAAATTCACATGGTCTGCAATCTCCACAAAATCCGCTATTACCGTATATACTCGAGTATAGGCCGACCCGAATATAAGCCGAGGCCCCCAATTTACCCCCCAAAAAACTGGCAAACTTATTGACTCGTGTATAAGCCGAGGGTGAGACATGCCTGTCCATCCCTGTGTGTGTGTCCGTCCATCCCTGTGTGTCCGTCCATCCCTGTGTGTCCGTCCATCCCTGTGTGTCCGTCCATCCATCCCTGTGTGTGTGTGTGTCCATCCATCCATCCATCCCTGTGTGTGTGTGTCTCCATCCATCCATCCATCCATCCCTGTGTGTGTGTGTCTCCATCCATCCATCCCTGTGTGTGTGTGTCTCCATCCATCCATCCATCCGTGTGTGTGTGTGTGTGTGTGTGTGTGTGTGTGTGTGTGTCCAGCCTACCTGTGTCCCGAGCCTTTGTCCCGAGCCTCCGTCCCGTGCCTTGCCTCCTTGCCTCTGTCCCGTGCCGTGCCTTGCCGCCGTGCCGCCGTGCCTTGCCTCCGTCCCGTGTCGTGCCTTGCCTTGCCTCCGTCCCGTCCCGTGCCGTGCCTTGCCTTGCCTCCGTCCCGTGCCCTCTTCGTCGGCGCCTCGGCGGCCATTGTAAAATTCAAAAGCCTCCGCCTTCGCCTGTGATAGGCGGAACACTGAATTTCCCAGCAGCCTGTGTTCCGCCTATCACGGACATCGTATCATCCTCGTCCGTAGTACGAGGATGATACGATGTCCGTGATAGGCGGAACACAGGCTGCTGGGAAATTCAGTGTTCCGCCTATCACAGGCGAAGGCGGAGCCGGAGGCGCGGCTTTTGAATGATAGAATGGCCGCTGTCTGTCTGCTCGACACGCTGATCGAGCGGGCAGACAGCGATGACTCGAGTATAAGCCGAGGGGGGCACTTTCAGCCTCAAAAAAGAGGCTGAAAATCTCGGCTTATACTCGAGTATATACGGTATCTTTCCACAAGAATCCGACTTTTTACCCAGCCTGGAAATATCCCAAAACCTTTAAAGCTTGGTCTAAGGCTGGTATCACTTGTCTATATAATTTAACTTCAACCACATCAATAAAATCTTTTACAGATCTATGTGAATTATATAAGCTTCCACAATCAGAAATATTCAGATATCTCCAAATCAAAGATTTTTATACTCCTCTTCTCAATTTAAATGTAAACTTACATAATATTTCTCAATTTGAAAGATTTTGTCTCAAGGAACCACATGCTAAAGGTCGTATTACATCATTGTATACACAATTAATATCTAATTCTAATACTGTTATACCTAAATATGTGGCCAAGTGGGAAAAAGATTTGGATTGTACAATCGATTCTAGGTCTTGGTCCAACATATGGTCTTTCACAAAATCTTCCTCTATAAATATATTGGCGTCTGAATCATCATATAAAGTTCTCACACGCTGGTATTTGGTTCCTGCGAGAATCGCCAAATTCTCAACAGACAACACTGGCCTCTGCTTTCGTGGCTGTCCAGAAAAAGGTACCTATATACATACCTGGTGGCATTGCTCAATTGTACAATCATTTTGGAAAAAGATCTTTCTGATAATTACAAAATTTTTTGATCGTCCAATTTTTCCAGACCCAATTATAGCTCTCCTTAATTTAAAACCAGCCTTTCTGAATCAGAAACAATTCAAATTAGTTCTTACACTCCTGATAGCCGCAAAGCAGACTATAGCCAATGCGTGGAAAACAGATGTGGTGAATATTGCAGAAACCAAACGTAGAATGAATCAATCTTTCATCCATGCTAAAATGGACGCTATAGATAAAAACCAGATGACAAAGTTTGATATCATATGGAAACCCTGGATTAAATATTATACGTCAGATAATATTGACAACCGAGTTTTATTGTTATGGTGATTAAGATTTTTTATAGAATTACAACATTAGATGATATATAAAACCTCCTCCGGAGAATTATTCCCTCCCCCTCCTATATACCTTTTTATGTTCTTCCCTTACTATAAACATACTTTAGAAGTTATGGTCAAAACTTTAAAATCATATATTTTCTTTTAGACATATTTATATTTTCTTGTGATTAAAATGTTTAAAACTCAGCTATAAGAATGTTTTCAAATTCTAAAATATATAAAGGCCATTTATTGTCATTCCCACGAGAATATCTTGAAATTCTTCTTTGCTTTGTATCATCCGTACTTCAATATGTCTACTTTTTATTTCTGGTATCACATAATTTGTCTTATATTCTGTACATGTAATTTATTTTAACATAAAATAAAAAATTTTGAACGAGAAAAACAGGGGTTTGCAAACGCATGCGTGAGCCACAGAGCCACGTCATGGCACCCTGGTATCTAAAATATGGGTGTCCCCACAGTGGAGGCACATGCATTCTGATGGATAGATGAGAGCAGGTGGACTGAAGGGGAGGCCACCCTTCCTTAAAGGTACAGGAGCACACCAAACACCCAAAGAAAACAAATGCAGCCCCTAGATCTAAGAACTGGTAAGCTGCAATATATTACATTTTGTTTTTGGGTTTAGAATCACATTAATTCTACATCAGACCTGATACTGTGGTAATACTAGCTCCAGCTAGGAAGCTCCAACATTCTGTTTTTCTTCCGCTTCTTGCCATAGCGTCAGTAGAACCTGCAATCTGCAGCTCATTAAGTGTGGTAATAAATAAATATGTTCCCGTGCTGAAAGACACTTTATTGGAAATGATCTAAACTACCATTTCAAGTACAGAAACAAAAGCCAAAGAGGAACAGTGCATGCTGTACATGTAGTACAAGCGCACTCAATTTTACTGCCCATTAAAACTGTTGAAGGCTTTGAATACTGGCTTCCAGGTTGTTTCTTTAAAATGTCAAAGCTTTTAGTAAAACATACTTTTAGCAAACCATTTCAGTGATTGTTTGATAAAAGGTTTTTTTTTGTGTTTGTCCATTAAAATATAGCATTTCTCTATGACATAATAAACTCTTCTCTTTACCAAATTAATCAGAAATAGGGCAGCACAAGTGCTTTTGTATAAGGCGGAACAAAACTGTAAAAAATGACTTGGTACATTTCCATGCCGCTGCCATGTATAACTGTTTAACCCTGCAGATACTTACCCACAGTCTGGCCCATCTGCCTTTACTTCTAATTTTCCATCTTCGCCATCACTATTGCAAGACTAGCTCAAGGAACCAAACCCTAATGCCGCACATCCATGCGGTGCTGTGATGGTGCTATGAGTGACAATCTCCGCCTGGACTTCAACCAGGCCACGCCTCCATTACGTTTTGCTCCGCCCCTCTGAGCTTACTCACAGGGATGGAGATCCCATGCGTGTGGGGGGTATTTAAACCACTTGATCACTGTCATGTGAGTTGAAGCCCACCCCCCCCCCCCCCCCACAGTTAGAATCACTCCCTAGGACACATTTAACGCCTTTATCGCCCCCCTAGTGATTAGCCCCTTCCCTACCAGCGTAATTTACACAGTAATCAGTGCATTTTTATAGCACCGATCGCTGTATAAATGACAGTGGTCCCAAAATAGTGTCAAAAGTGTCCAATGTGTCCACCATAATGTCGCAGTCCCGATAAAAATCGCAGATCGCCGCCATTACTAATAAAAAAATAATAATAATAAAAATGCCATAAAACTATCCCCTATTTTGTAGACGCTATAACTTTTGTGCAAACCAATCAATATACGCTTATTGCAATTTTGTTTACCAAAAATATGTAGGATACATATCGGCCTAAACTGAGGGAAAAAATAAGTTTTTTTATATATTTTTGGGGGATATTTATTATAGCAAAAAGCATAAAATATTGCATTTTTTTTAAAAATTGGCGCTCTTTATTTGTTTATAGCGTAAAAAATTAAAAATGCAGAGGTGATCAAATACCACTAAAAGAAAGCTCTATTGGGAAAAAAAGGACGTCAATTTTGTTTGAAGTCGCATGAACGTGCAATTGTCAGTGCTCTGGTCAGGAAGGGGGTAAAATCTTCGGGGGGGGGGGGGGGGGGGGGTGAAGCGGTTAAACAACATCTCCAATCACTCAGTTATATAAAGGGCTGGCAGGTGTGTGCAAAACACTGCTTCTTGTTATGAAACTGGGAGTGAGAAAAATAAAATGAACATGAAAAAATAAAAATTAAAATGAAATTAAAAAGTAAAGAAAAATCAAAAAAATAAAAAAATATATTAAAATTATATACTTTTGCAAGACCACCGAACCAAGATTGACAGAGGCAGTTGATTAGAACCTCTACCTTACACAGAACAGGTCCTGCTGGTCCATGAGGAAGAATTACTGTATATTTATAGGGAATACTAGTATAATGGGAAAATTACAAATCGAATCATTTTTTTGGAAACAGTGGTGAGCAAAATGCAGCAAGCCGTAGCACACTACTCACCAATCATCTTTTGTTGTTCTGTCTGATGTTTCCTCCTGGCTAAAGCTGGAAGCATAATGCTTGCTATAGTTTGCTGAACATTATTACCATTATTAATTAAAGTGGTTGTAAACTTCAGACATAAATTATGAACAAAGCACACCACTCTATAGTGTGTACTTGCCTCAATTCAGAGCACATAGTGTAATGTCTGTCTGCTGCCTCATTTCTCTGCTTTCTGTATCACTTCTGACAAGTTTTCCTGACACCAAGTGAAAAAAGGTGACAGAGGAGGGAGCTCTGGCACACAGCCTGCGATTGAAAGTCTCAGCTCTTTTTCTGTGAGCTGTGTGAAGGTGTGTGCCTTCAGCTCTCAGAGCTCCCCTCGCTGAGATCTGCAGTGTGTAATCTCGATTCCCTGTCCTGTGCTTTCTGACAGCTCAGACAAGCTGTGTAAATTCTGCACTTTCAATGGCTGTAGAGAAGAGAGGGCTGTAAATATATACAGGTACAACTAATGTAAGAGGATTTATTTAATCTCTTTGTATAATCTGAGGCCAGTCACTTTACTGGGTGTATGTAAGGGTTTACAACCACTTTATTATAGTTTATAATTATATAAGATTATTGGTATAAAAAAAATCAAAGTGCCAAACTGTTTTGGTTCTAATGCTGCTTTATCCAAGGACATACAGTACCTTCTTAGATCTCAACTTGTCCAGACAGTACTTGCTGACTCAGTAGAAGCCACAGACAGCTTAAATCTTTATTAGAACACAGAAGTTGAATCCAACATAGTTTTACTTTGGATGAGTTCATAAAGGATGTTTTTCCAGTCCACAATGACTCTCCTAAACCCGCTCTCTGCGATGAAAGTAAAACTTAAAGTGTTACTAAACCCACAACAATAAAATTAGTCTGTATATGCAGTAAAGCATGCTTGTTATACTCACTGTGGATCCTAAGGGGTTAATCCTCTGCATTGTGTAAAAAAGGCTGTTTGATCCTGTCTTCTCCTTTCCCAACTTCTATCACTGTCCCCAACCCACCTCCTTATAGAACAGAGCCTTGGGGGCAAGCTGCACGTGCTCAGTTTGGTGTGTATTGCTAGAGATTTTTTTTTCTTGGGAGAGTACATGTGAACAGCACAGAGCCAATCAGCACTGTCCAGACAAAGGGTCACAGGTTCTGCAGCCTCATAGGACAGTCAGAATAGAATGAAAACTCCTCTTACAAGCTTTACCCAGTGCTCTGCCGGACATCAATAGAAGTCACAAGACTGCTCTAACTGCTGATGAGAAAAGGTATTTAGCAGTTTATATTTACTAAAATAATTGCATTTCCATGTT
The DNA here is from genome assembly GCF_037356315.1 of Lithobates pipiens. NCBI lineage: Eukaryota > Metazoa > Chordata > Amphibia > Anura > Ranidae > Lithobates > Lithobates pipiens. The sequence goes on along the minus strand of NW_027507903.1, from coordinate 287,259,317 downwards.
CTGTGTCGTGTAGGAGACCAGATATATTGAATGCAGTGTCCTGGGCTTAGTAACACTTTAACTGAGTATGAGGCCTCATAGACACGGAGCTTAAAGGGATTGTAAAGTGAATTTTTTTTTTTTTTAAATAACAAACATGTTATACTTACCTCCACTGTGCAGCTCGTTTTGCACAGAGTGGCCCCGAACCTGCTCTTTCGGAGCTCCCTCGCATGGTGAGAAGCATCTGCGGGCGCGCTCCCGTGATACAGCCGGCAGCTATAGCCGCTCGCTGTATCACACGGTCCCGCCCCCTGGCGCTCCGCGTCAGTGGATGTGATTGACAGCAGCACGAGCCAATGGCTGCGCCGCTTTCCATCCATCCACTCCAGCCAATCAGCGGCCAGGCTGAACGGTGGAAAGGACGACGGGGGCGAGAGCGGGATTTTCGAGGGGTGAGGTAAGTAAAACGGGGGGGCTGGGGGCGCAGGCACTGTCAGATGTTTTTTCACCTTAATGCATAGAATGCATTAAGGTGAAAAAACATTTACCTTTACAACCCCTTTAAAAAGCAATGATTATTCAGGTGTTCAGCATTTTTTATGTCTGTAGCACCTCTATTCTATCGTACTGTATGTGTCCATGCACATGTACCTGAGTATTCTGGGTACCCTGTTCACTGTTGAGCCCTGAGCAGAGTGTTGCCCCTGCTGACACCACTGAAATACCTCGGCCAGGTGACTCCCTGGCTGTCACATAAAGGATAAACATGTACACACTCATGAGATAAATGTTTAACTTTTATTAGTGTCACGGAAATGGCAAAACAGGCAAAATAAACAATTGAAGTCTTTCAAATGGCAAAACACCAAAAAGAAAAGGTAAAATAACACAATATAGTACCACTTTAACCACTTAAGGACCGGAAGGATTTGCCCCCTTAACCACTTCAATACCAGGCACTTATACACCTCCCTGCCCAGGCCAATTTTCAGCTTTCAGCGCTGTTGCAATTTGAATACCAATTGCACAATTTTTTTTATCATTTTGTTCCCACAAATAGAGCTTACTTTTGGTGGTATTTGATCACCTCTGTGATTTTTATTTTTTGCGCAACAAATAAAAAAAGACCGAAAATTTTGAAAAAAAAAGTTTTTGTTGGGGTTTTTGTTAAAATTGTTTGTAAATAAGTACGTTTTAATCTTCAATGATGGGCATTGATATGGCTGCACTGACGAGTATTGATAAGGTAGCATTGATGGGCACCAATGAGGTGGCACTGGTATGTGACACTGATGGCCACTCATAGGTGGCACTGATCGGCACTCATAGGCGGCACTGATGGGTACTTATGGCTGGCACGGATGGGCACTGATAGGTGGCACTGATGGACACTGATGGGTGGCATTGCTGGGCATCACTGATTTTATATGTGTCATAAAGGTGCCAGTCAGTGCCCATTTGTGGGCACTGATTGGCATATGTTGGGCATTAATTTGCACATGTGGATGGCCATGGGGGATGTACCTGGCCCTCCACATGTTAGGTGCTTCCCTGGTGGTCCTGGCAGCTTCCCTGTTTGTTCAGTATGTGCATCCGAGAGTGGGGCTGCGCTGATAAACAATCAGCACAGACCCCCCCCCCCCCGTCAGGAAAGCTGCAGATCGACTTGTGGAAAAGCTGATCAATCGCTCTTCCTGTTTACATCGTGATCAGCCATAATTGGACACGGCTGATCATGTGGTAAAGAGCCTCCGTCGAAGGCTCTTTACTGAGATCTGTGTAGCGGTGTGTCAGACTGACACGCTGCACCACCAATTGCCGCAATGCGCATGGCGGCTGTTATCCTGCAGGACGTCATGTGACGCCCAGTCAGGATAACTGAACTGGACCAACAATTTTGAAAAAAAATAAATATTTTTTTTTTACTTTTTGCTATAATATATATCCTCAAAAAAAATGTAAAAAAAACGAATTTCTTCATCAGTTTAGGTCAATATATATTCTTCTACATATTTTTGGTAAAAAAATCACAATAAGGGTATATTGATTGGTTTGCTCAAAAGTTATAGCGTCCACAAAATAGGGGATAGATTTGTGGCATTTTTATTATAAATCTTTTTTTTACCAGTAATGGCGGTGATCAGCGATTTAGAGCAGGACTGCGACATTGCGGTGGACAGATTGGACACTTTTTTGGGACCACTGACATTTGTACAGTGATCAGAGCTAAAAACAGCCACTGATCATTGTATAAATGGCACTGGCAGGGAAGGGGTTAACAAAAGGGGGTGATCAAGGGGTTAAGTGTTCCCTAGGTAGGTGTTTCTAACTGTGGGGGCAGTGTAGTGACTGGGGGAGGAGACATCACTGTTCCTAATCACTAGGAACAGACGATCTGTCTATCCTCCCCTGACAGAACAGGGATCTTTCTGTTTACATTGACAGATCCCCGTTCTGTATCTCTCAGGAGTCATCACGTGTGGCTGGCGGACACCGCGGCCTGCAGGCTGCATGCATCGATCTGGCGGCATGCCCCCTAGTGGTCTTAAAGTGGCCAACATACTATGAAGGCGATTCACCCAGGAGTGCCAACCTGCCGCAGTATAACTGCGACGGCTGCTCTTTAAGTGGTTAAGCCACTCCCACCCATCCTGCAGGACTAAAGATTTAAACATGGACTCCCAAACCAAGAAATTTTCCCTAAGTTAGTGGATGGGAAAGAAAGAACAAACACCGGGCTAGCTCACTTGTGGACTTTCAGTGAGAAGTGCCAGTGTTTAACTCTCAGTAATCTAGGCAAGTAAATTTTCAGCTGATACCCCGAGCACATGAAGAATTATTCTGCCGGCTAGTTGGGGCCCATACGTTGGTGCACAGTAGAGATGTAGTTTCTTTGAGCTAAATGGAGTTGTCCAAAGGATGGTAAAATAGCAAATTAAGTTCCCCTTTAATAAACACTGGTAGGGTGAAGAGTCACTTTAAAGATGTTAGATTAAGGAGTAGCAAGGTGAAGCTATGACCTTCCGTGTGGAGGAAGGCCCCCTATTTGTCCTCTTCTTGGATGGCTGTGAAGGTGGTGATGACCCAGTCTGTCTGCCTGTAGGTTCTGCTATCTGCCTCCTCAGGATGATCAGACTTCTCTGGCAGCTTGTGTGACTTTCCAACTCAGCCCGATCCGGCCTGGGCCCACGTGGATCCACTCTTCCTTCTCTCTCACGTCTGGCCTCCAACACAGTCTCTTCCATCTACCCCTGTGGTCCCGGACTTTTCCCTTTTTAAAGGCTTCCACTTCTTTGCCAGTCCTCATGGGCAGTGTAGCTTCGGATAATCTGGATGAAAGAATCCTGTACACAGCATACAACTATGCAACTCCCAGAGTTCCCAGCATTTCTGTATGAATTGTATAATAACTAAGTTGCAGGATACTGCCATCTAGTGGCAAAAAAACTGTTCTGCATAACAGTAACATTGCACACACATAGGCACAGGTACAGGCACAGATACACATATGTATCTGAAGAGGAATGTTTACAGGCAGAAAAAAAACACCAAAGGCACACACATGCACACAGACAAGTGTAGATCCAGTGGCCATAGTAAATTAATATTCTGGCCAGTTGGATGCATTTACGCTGAAACGCCATACGCATGTCAATACATGCATAAATGCACATACATATTGTAACATTAGAAGCATTTTTTATGCCAATTCTGGTAGAAAAAAATGCTGCTTATTTTTATAAGCCTCATGAGGCTTAAAGGAACAAAGCATGTTTAGCTTGGAACTGTACTAACTAGTGTTAAAATGGAAGGGGAAGCAGAGACACATACAGAAGACACAATATAAGACACAATATAAACCATCTGCTGTGGTAGCGCAGCCCCCACATGGTATCAGTAGATACCTCTATTCAATAATATAATATAGTATAACCTGATAAAATAGTCTCTCTTTGCTATATGCCAGGAATGGGGCCACATGTGTGCTACTAGGTCAGATGTTCAAAGGGGGGGGGAGTGGTGAAGCAAGTTACATGCTCCTTTATAGATTTTAAGGAAAGGCAAACTTATTCTGCAGGGGAAATTTATACTGCCTAGCATGGTCACAGAAAAGGTTTCCATAAAAAACAAACAAAAAACAAAACAAAAAAACAGGATAAACAATGAATAGCCAAAAAAAAAAGTCTTGGCTGCAATATGCAACTTTAATCCAGAGATTTTTCCTGCAGTACCTTTTTCAGCCACTAGGTGTGCTTAGTCTGATGGCCTCGGAACCCAAGTCATCGTTCACCCTCCCCAGCCTATGAATAGACACTGAAGGGAGAAGCAGTACAGTGATAAGCTCATCACTCTGCTTTCTCCTCTTATCAGCATGCTTCTGGTCAGCACATGAACCCATTGGTTGTTTGTTCTGCTTCTTACACTCACATTCCAGCCCTGCTGCACATGGACTGGAAAAGGCTTATACCAGGATAAAAACAGGTATTTAACCACTTGAGGTCCGCGCTATAACCGAATGATGGCCACAGCGTGGACCTGAGTTTCCGGGAGGCTGTCATAGGATGTCCTCCCCTTTGCGTGCTCCCTGTGTGCCCCCTGCAGTACACGCGCGGTGTGCGCTGTGATAACCGAGTCACAGAGACTTGAGTGATCACCAATCTGAGTAAGGGGCTGATCCTGGCCCCTTATCACATGATCACCTGCAGGACCGTCTTTAAGGGAGGGCAAAAGGGGAAGCTGCCCTGGGCCCTGTCATTGCCCCTGTCACAGCAGCTGCCTCATACTTGCCAACTATCCCAGTTTAAATTCCCTTGTCCCTTGAGGTTTTAGTCCCGTGCTGTGTCCTGAGATCTCCATGTGCTATGCTGCTACTAATGCTCTGCCCTATTGTTGTATACAGATGACTCACCTGCAGACCCCGTGTATACATGTAAATAACCTGCATTGATATGTAAATAGCTGAATCCGATATAGATAAAGCGGCATAGATATGTAAATGAAGGGCGACATTCATATGTATATCATGCGCCCTGCACTGAGGAGATGATGTGCTGTAACCTCCAGCAACCAATCAGTGCGTAGTATTACTGTACAGTAATCTCTAGCAACCAATGAATGCATAGTATTACTGTACAGTAATCTCTAGCAACCAATCAACAAGCAGAAATCATGTGCTGTATCATCTAGCAACTAATCAGTAAGCAGAAATGATACACTGTAACCGCTGGCAACCAATCGCAATCACTGCCTGTTCTGATAGAGTAAACTGATTTTAAGTCTAGCTGCTATTTATTGTATGTATCAGAGCAGGTGGAGAATTAAATTGTATGGGGGGGACCCCAAGAAAACATTTGCCCTGGGTCCAATCAATATTAAAGACGGCCCTGATCACCTATGTAAACAAAAGTTCGGTAATCTGCTTTTTTTTCAACTCACGCTGACAGCGCGAGGAGAAAAAAAAGCCGATCACCGACTTATGCTCAAGGGACAGAGGTCCCGAAGAGGAAGGAGGCACATCTGCCTCCTCTTCTGTGCCTGCAATTGCCACCTGCCATTGCCCACAGTGCCCACCACTGCCACTTATCAATGCCCATGAGTGCCACCTATCAATGCCCACCAGTGGTGCCAATCAGTGCCTCATCAGTGCCACCTAACAGTGCTGCCTTTCAGTTTAACCTATCAGTGCCCATCACTGCCACCCATCAGTGTCCATCAGTGCCAGCTATTAGTGCCACCTATCAGTGCCACCTATTAGTGCCACTTCTCAGTGCCCACCAATGCCACCCATCAGTGCCACCTCTCAGTGCCACCTCTCAGTGCCGCCTATCAGTGCCCACCAGTGTCACCCTATCGGTGCCCATCAGTGCAGCCCATCGGTGCCCATCAGTGCAGCCTCATCAGCGTACATCAATGAAGGAGAAAAATTACCTGTTTGCAAAATTTTATAAAAAAAATATAAAAAAATATATAAATATATATTTTTTAATTGGGTCTTTTTAAATTTTTTTTAACAAAAAATAAAAACCGCAGAGGTGATCAAATACCCCCAAAAGAAAGCTCTATTTGTGGGAACAAATGATAAAATTTTAATTTGGGTACAGTGTTGTATGACCGCGCAATTGTCATTCAAAGTGCATCAGCGCTGAAAGCTGAAAATTGGTCTGGACAGGCGGGGGGTTTAAGTGCCCTGTAAACAAGTGGTTAAACTTCTTGCATTCTAAAAATTTGTTTAGTCACTTGCCGACCAGCCGCTGTCATTATACTGTGGCAAGGTGGCACCATCCCACAAATCGCCGTAGGTGTACGTTGGCTCGGGAATTCACTTTTGTGGGCGCGTGCACGCTCCCATGGGCCAGCGGGGGAGCCAATCAGCAGGTCCGACGAACTCAATGTCCGCCACCCACCCTTCCCCGCAGTGACAGAACGGGGATCTGCCTGTGTAAACAGATCACACAGCTCCTGTCTTTCTGCCAAGCAGGAAGATGGATCTGTGTGTTTCCCCAGTCACACAGTCCCATATACAGTTAGACCTACACCTGCAGGAAACACATTTAACCCTTTGATCGCCCCTGCTGTTAACCCCTTCCCTGCCCGTGCCATTAGTACAATGTCAGTGCATATTCTTAGCATTGATTACTGTAATAATGTCACTGGTTCCCAAAAAAGTGTAAAAAATGTCAGTTAGGTGTCCGATCTGTCCTCCGCAATGTCACAGTCCCGCTAAAAATCACTGATTGCCGCCATTACTAGTAAAAAAATAAATAAATAATAAAAATGCTATAAATCTATCCCCTATGTTGTAGACGTGATAACTTTTGTGCAAACAAATCAATATAGGCTTATTGGGATTTTTTTACCAAAAATATGTAGCAAAATACATATCGGCCTAAACTGATGAAAACTTCGTTTTTTTACATTTTTTTGGGGGAGGGGAAATGTTTTATAAAAGAAAGTAAAAGTTATTATTATTTTAAAATTGTCGCCCTTTCTTGTTTATAGAGCAAAAAATAAAAACCTGCAGGGGTGATCAAATACCACCAAAAGAAAGCTCTATTTGTGGGGGAAAAAAAAGACATCAATTTTGTTTGGGTACAACGTCGCACGACTGTGCAATTGTCAGTTAAAGCGACACAGTGCCATATAGCAAAAAATGGCCTGGTCAGGAAGTGGGTAAAACCTTCTGGGGCTGAAGTGGTTAATGATGTATTAATCATTAAGGAGCTGTATCAATTTGTGTCAATTATATCTGTCTAGAGCTCAGCTTTAAAATATTTTTTATTTTTTTTTTGCACACAAACAAATGCACATGTACTGTAAATAGTTACGGCATCTAAACCTGCAAGACTTAAGCTAATTTAGTAAATGACAGAGAAATATTTTAAAGCGGAACTTCAGTCATTTTTTCATCTTTTCATCTATTAAAACTTCTGCCCTTGTTGTTTTAACTTTGTATAGTAAAACCTTTTTTTTCTGCCAGTAAACACCTTATACAGCCCACTTCCTGTTTCTTGTCTTATCACATCATACACAGCTCCCAACTGTCCCTGAATTTGAGGGACTGTCCCTGATTTTGAGCAATGTCCCTCTGAACCTCTTTCCCCCTCATTTGTCCCTCATTTTGATCTGATCCTCATAGTTGTATATAAAATGCACTTTTTATCTTTCAAAAAGTGATTCCCAGTGCTAAACCTTTTATCCAAATTCTAAATTTCTGCATTTGTAAATTTTTAAAGCCAATATAAAAGGAATAGTAGTGATTAAAAAAAAGCCCTAGTGGATTTAATTAACTTTTTTTTGTTAATTCTCCTTTAAGGGGGTGTGGCGGGGGGCATATCCTATGCCTACATACGTTTGCTAGTAGGTGTCCCTCATTCCCATTTCAACATGTTGGGAGGTGTGCATCATGCACAGCTCTCTCTAACTCATGTGGGAGTTTTCCAGGAAGGGAGGGGGGTAAGCCATAAGAGGGCCAATGAGAGCTGCAGGTGTGCCTCTGTGTAAATCCAGGAAGTGAACAGGCAGCAGCTTCAGCTGCCCACAGTTAAAATGGTTGCAGCCAGACTCAGTGGAGGGAGATTTTGGCAGCATATTTGGCAAGTACAGAATCACAGTATATATGAATGAATATGCAAAGTGGTTGGAGGGAAGCTTCAGAACGGCAAATATGTTTTTATTACAAATTATGTGAGCAGACTGCAGTTCCTCTTTAAATGCAGCATCATCCTTGCTCTACCTGCTATAAACTGAAGGATGAAGCTGCGTACCTCATCGTGTCTGCTTTGCATTGTTTACTGTCCACATGGATGTTCCCAGCCTGCACAATGTTAAGTGCAAAGCTTATGTTTTTCTCATTTTACTTGAGCTCCTGACAGGCAAGTGGAAATTCCTCACACTAATATCCTATCTCTCTCTGTTTCTCTGTGAATTTCGATTGGACTGGAATCCCATGCCTTTGAAATGCAGCCTATTTTATTTGCAGCGTGGGTTTCCCTTGGGACGTGTTGCGTAGGTGGAAGTCTACCTCTCCTGGCTGCCCAGAGGAGATCTTATTAATGTCAGAGATGTGCCATCCCCGCTCCCACACAAATCTCTAGCTAAAGAGGCGGGATCACCACTGCAGTAGCAAAGCGAGGATCCCCATCAGCGTTGATGATATAGAAGGAGGTGTCCCATCTGTGTGTGTATGTGTGTGGAGGAATGCTGCATCTCTAGATCATTTCACTTAATTTATTTCAACCTGTTACAATCTGCAGGGGGTGGGGGGGACACAAGAAGACGATGCGCTCTAAGCACAGGCGAGTGCTTATTGGGTTAATTGCATAATTAGGACGTACAAGTACATATAAGGGTATATTGTACATTATTTTTAGGAGCTGTCTGCATTTTAATTGGGTTTGTGGGAGGAAGAATGAGTCAGTGCAGATAAGGAGGAAGACATTTGAATGAAACTCAGAAAAATAGATAAAAATGAGTAATCGAGCATGCTCAAAGAAGGTTAATATGGGAAAGTCTTGGAAAGTGACATTAGCATTCAACAGGGACAAGGGATAAATGTACAAATAGGGAAATATCAGGGTTTGAGGTCAGAATAGAGTGACACAGGGAAACAGAGAAATCCCTTTTTTAAGGCAATATATAGTCTTTTTGATATTTCTTTTAGATATACACTATATTAGCAAAAGTATTGGCAGCCTGCCTTTGCACGCACATGAACTTTAATGGCATCTCAGTCTTAGTCCATAGGGTTCAATATTGAGTTGGCCCACCCTTTGCTATAACAGCTTCAACTCTTCTGGGAAGGCTGTCCACAAGGTTTAGGAGTGTGTTTATGGGAATGTTTGACTATTCTTCCAGAGGCGCATTTGTGAGGTCAGGCACCTCACAGATTGACAACAGGCTTTTGTATGGGTAACATTTCTCTTTTAAAGTGGAACTAAATCCATTGGTTTAACGGTTTCTCTAAACTGTTTAATTCATGCTGTGCATGTTAACTATCACAGTTGCTTGGGCCTTCAACTGAACTGTCAAATGGCTGATTTTATAGCTGATCACATGTGTAGCACCATGGCAACTGCAGATCAAACATAGGCTAAAAATCATACTACTCTGACCTATACGGATCCCGGCAGAATTATATGGAAAGTTCTCTACAAACATATCTAGAAGGGGTAGAGTTACCTACTTTGTCAGATGCTGGAGGAGCTGCAGGTGGTGACCGGAATGTTCCCCAACTCCAAAGCGCCAGGGGAGGATGAAATTCCTGCCAAGGTGTATAAGCAGTATGGTGAACATTTACTACCTAAAATGTTAAGGGTATTTATTGAAACCCAAAAAAACAGGTGCCTCCCTGCCTCTATGTCCAAAGCCATTATAGTTTTGCTGTTGAAACCTGGAAAGGAACCCTTAGAACCAGGCTCATATAGGTCAAAATCCCTTCTGCAATCAGACGTGAAAATACTGGCCAAGGTGCTGGCCCTAAGATTGAACAATGTAATATGTTCCATAATTCATTCAGACCAAGCGGGGTTCATGCCTCAGAAATCCATGGCTATTTGTCAATATACAATCTAAGTCCAATAATATGGGGGACAGGGCGTTGCTTTCTCTTGACGTCCACAAGGCCATTGACAGTATTGAATGGTCTTATCCATGGGCCATCTTGCATAAATTTGGGTTCGGAAAGGATTTTATAGCTTGGGTCCAACTAATGTATAGCTCCCCAAAGGGAGAGAGAGGCAGGCAAGATATCTCAGTACTTTAGTCTATTTAGAGGCACTAGACAGGGATGCCCCTTGTCCCCTCTACTGTTTGCGTTGGCCATAGAGCCATTGGCAGCCCATGTCCATTCTAATTCTAAGATCAGGGGCTTTCAATATGGAGAGCATCATGAAAAATAAATGCTTTATGCCAAGGACACCATGCTCCTTTTGGGAGACACGTTGTGGTCCCTGGGGGAGGCTATGGAGGTTGTTTGAATGTTTGGCCACTATTCAGTATTGGTGATTAACTGGACTAAGTCGTCTCTCATGCTATTAGATAAGAAGCCTGACCCACAGTTGTCAACTCTACTAGATATCCCTGTGTCCACGGAATTTAGATATTTGGACATATAGGTTACACCTAACCCACTAAAGTATATCACCTTGAATCTGACCCCTTTTCTAAATCACTGCAGGGATCGGGTGAAGGTGTGGTCTAGATTGAAAATGTCACTGGTAGGCCAGATAAATCTGATCAAAATGATCTTGATGCCACAGATTTTATACATACTTCACAACTCCCCTATGGTAGTTCCATTGAAGCAATTTCGAGTTATTATTTCCATTTTTAGGTCTCTTATTTGGCTTAACTCCCAGGGTAAAATTGGAACAGTTACAGCGCCCTAAGGAAGCAGGCGGGTTAGTGCTACCAAACCCTTGGTTGTACTATCTGGCCTCCCAGCTACAGCACATACCCAGGGCTCTGTGCCCTACTAGTAGAACTTGGTGGACCCTACGTTACACCTTCTCCGGGTTACAACTGCGGGGAGGTCTCTAAATCAAACAAGCAATTTCAAACCTACAACTTGATGCAGAAAGTGTGGAACAAAGTTAGAGCATTACAACAAGTTGAGGGATTCACCGGGTTTTGCCCCATATGGGATAACAAGAGGCACTTGGAGTTGGAGAAATTACAATATGGCATGAGATGACAAGAATATGGGATTACTCATATGACCCAAATATTTAGGGATGGCAAATTACATTCATTCCATGCTTTACAGATGGAATTTAAACTCACTGCCTCCATGCTGTATTATTATTTCCAACTCCAACATGCTGTCTGAGTCCACACATCGATTTCCAGTTGGGCCTTGAGTCCAACACCCATTTTCAATTATATGAGGGAAGTAACCTCATATAAAGGCTTTATTTACATCATGCAGCTACTCCAAGCTGCTTAATAAGTTCCTCCCTGACAGTACTGCTGGAGTCATATCCAAGTGTGAAAAATGATATTGGGGCTTTTGAGGAGGACCAATGGTCAGCTAAACTGCAAGAATGGGTGTGCGAGATGATCCTTCCTGTACAAGATGCATGAGAGACCACAGGGATCTGATCCATATGCTATGGCGGTGCCCAAAATTGCATATCTATTGGAAGGATGTGATGGGAACTATTAACCGAGTATTTCAGATCCATCTCATGGAAAACTCTAAACTTTACTTTTTGGGAATTATTGATGATATCCCTGAAGAGGAAGCCACTAGACTAGCGATAGCTAGGGCCCTTTTCCAGGTTAGGAAATACATTTTGAGACATTGGAAGTCAACGGAACCCCCAAAGTGAAAGAATGGCTGAATCAAATGGGAGATACTATCAGGCTGGAAAAATACATTTATCAGCACAGGGGTAGTGTGAAAAAATTCAACAATATTTGGGGGCCTTGGCTACAGATTCCCGGTCTAGCTCTGGCTGATATAATTATGGAATGTCTGCTATTGTAGAAGGGATATGGTAGTCACTGGAATGTGTGCTCCACCCGGGATCTCCATCCTTCACAGAAATCTACTGTTTGATTAGTTTTGTGTTTGATCTAAATAGTATGCGGTTGTAATGCGTGTATGTGATTTAGTGCTATGTACCAAAGGTACGTAGCACAGCAGCTGTTTAAAGAAGGGGTAAATGCACTGAGCCACTGAGAGCTCCTTCTACTGGGTATTCTACACACCTTTATAGTAACAAAAACACGATAAAACACATTTGTAAAACTGTAAAAGTCTTATCAAAATATATTTTTAGAAAAAAGGTCACTTAAAATACAGTAAACATTATTAAACTGAATATACCGCACAAAGCTGCCAATCATATTCCAGCTCTAATTTTTCTAGCGCGATTTAGAAAATAAAGGTAGGTCTGGCTGGTTGCTAAAGGTGAAAATATTGAAAGGTATGTAAATGCCGGGGCAGTTGCTTACGCTGACCCCTGTATCATTGCGGTGTATACAATTTAAAATGATTTTTTGTCTATATTTATGTTTTTTTCCTTATTAAACTTTATATATTTTTATTATCTACTATTTGTTATTTATTACCGAGATAGTCCATACAAACAATCATTTAGGTGTGGATGCACAGGGGCCAGCGTAAGCAACTGCTCCGGCATTTACATACCTTTCAATATTTTCAAATTATTCAATATGGATGATGGTACTTCCATACATTGTATTTCTATTTTGATCTTGAGGCGATACTCACTCTTTTGCTGGTTGCTAAAGGCGATGAAAGTACTTTTCTGCAATATAGTATAGCAGCCCCCTCAACTCTAATGTAATGAACACATATTGCATACAGTGTGTGTGTGGCTAATGCCTTTCAAAGGAAGTGATCATAGTGTGCAGGGTACATATCATTGACATGTACGCCAGCTCACACTTATTTTTAACACATGTCAATTACACAGATTATGTGACTTATTTAATACAGGAAAGTAAATGACGGAACAAAGAAACAATAAAAACATTTTTTATTGGAGTAGGTTTTAGCTTTTATCAGCATTTAGCTCATTTAAGGAGGACCTCACATTATGCTGCTTATAGTATAAAGTGTACCTGTAATAAACAGAAGCCAGAAAGCAATGCAAGTCAAGGTGTGACCTGGTCAGGCTGGTATCTATAGTGGAAACTACCCCTGCTATATTTCCTGCTGTTTGCCAAAGGAAACATATTTAGAAAGAGGATTTCAACTCTACCCCTAAAACACAGGAAAATTTCCCCAGGGTTTTTTTTAGCAGCAGAGAGTTGGTGTGAAAATAGTTGATGTAAAAAAATAATTTGACAGACAATAGTAATTCCAAATGAACAATAATACATCATCCATATAGGTAGTGCGACAAATACAAACATGGAACATCACTCATAGCAAAAAACTCTATGTACAAGCATGGTTTGCCAATTGTATTCGTAACATATGTATCCACATGAAAAACCCCGATGCATTTCGACCCTTGCGATTTCCGGTCTCTTCAGGGGGATTTATATTCTAGGGGAATGTCAAAATATCTAATTAAAGACTTTGGACAATATAAAAATATATATAGGTATAATATTTCAAATTAAGCAAAAATATGTCTCCATGCATATAGAGATATAGTTACCAATTTGTGTATGAGGACATGAGGACGTGTCGCATGAACCGGCATTGCAGAATTATAGCCATCCAGTGATCCCATCGCTGCCACATGTTCCCCTCGCGCCCTCTGGGTGGGTGCATAGTCCACTGAGCTTACAGGGGGCCACGTTATGGCACCCAGAGAGGAGGATGGGGGGTAAAACACCTGCAGATGGACATGCAAAAAACTTTTTGTAGGTCATCATTAAATATTAGAGGGAGTATATAGAAGTGCTTGGCAGTTATAGGCTTATTACTTGGTAATTAATGAGTTCATATTGTAAAAGAATTAAACTAGTTATATATAGCATGGCGTAGTTTCTTCATTGGTTATATTAATTATAAGAGGGATTAGCTGACAGTGAGAAAAGGTGGGTGAGGGATAGGGTGTGGAGATGCGATGGGTGAAGTGAAAATGCATGATGTGAGGTACACTGATGACGGGGCAGGGGGGGTGTGAAAGTGAAAACAAAACCAAACTACTGAAAAAGAAAACTGAAACAACAAAATTGGAAGTGTGAAAAGAATGATGCATGCGTGTATGTGTGTGTGAGAAAGAAAAGAAAAAGGTAGACAATTGAATAAGATGGTGAAATTGAGATGGATCAAGGTGCCAAACATGAGAGATATGACACTGAATGCTGTCTGCATAAAGTGAGGGAGTAGGATTATGATTATATTACTAAGAAATAATATTGTGTAGGTTAAGTGGTAATGTTAATAAATGAATGGGTATCACATAAGTACAAGGATTACCCAGTCATAATCATTCCAAACGCTACACTTACCAAGCACTCCATCAGTCTTGTATTGGTGTATGACAGCACTACCAGGGAACACCTCAGGATCTCCTGGGAGCTGTGGGATTTTAAAGTATCTGCATGATTTGTCCATTGTCTGCAGGTGTAGGACCCCACCCAATCCACCCTCCCACAGGTCTACAACACCAAAAGGGCGTCGTCCGCATGGCCCCCTCGGCGTTCCGGAAGGCATAAGCCCTGGCCTAAGCCATCGCCTCCGACGCAAAAGCGTGACGTCACTGACAGTCCGGTGGCGATCACGGAGCGCTGCCGACACGGAGAAAGCCCCCCACAGTGGCCCAAAAAGGACTCAACTGTAGGGAAACAAACATTGGGGAGAATCGCAGACGACATCTGCGTCTCCCCACCGTGCCGGGAAGCGGGGCGGAAAAGAGGCACCCCACCCAGTGGCGCGGGGCTGAACAGAGCGGTTTGCACCAAGGGGATGGAGAAAAATAAAACACTGCAATGCATGCAAAGTAGTACAAATAAAATGATTTACAGGTGATCATATGTTAATATAGGTATATTTTTGGTAGAAGGAGCCAAAGGCATATACAATGCCATCAATTACATAAAAAATGGAGGGGGGAAGAAAAGAGGATAACTTTTTGCACCCCAAGGAAAAGGATATACTCCTATGCTCAAACAGTGATTCCACTTGTCTGAGCTCAAATGCAGGTGCCTTTCATTATAGGCTATTACGCTTTGTATGCGTCCCTTTGTCACCTCAAGGGTGGCTAAAGGAAAAATACCTGCATTATGATTTCTCCAAAAATTGGCAGTATGTCTTGGCTCGTATTAGGGCTCACATGTGTTAAAAGGGGGAAGAAGCGTGTGTTTAGCCACCCAATTGGTATATGTAAAAAAGGAAAAATAACACAATAAGGGAGCCCCCAAAGCTGCATAACCCATAAGTATAGAACAAAAACACAGGAAAATTTCCCCAGGGGTTTTTTAGCAGCAGAGAGTTGGTGTGAAAATAGTTGATGTAAAAAAATAATTTATTTGACAGACAATAGTAATTCCAAATGAACGTTCCGTGATCGCCACCGGACTGTCAGTGACGTCACGCTTTTGCGTCGGAGGCGATGGCTTAGGCCAGGGCTTATGCCTTCCGGAACGCCGAGGGGGCCATGCGGACAACGCCCTTTTGGTGTTGTAGACCTGTGGGAGGGTGGATTGGGTGGGGTCCTACACCTGCAGACAATGGACAAATCATGCAGATACTTTAAAATCCCACAGCTCCCAGGAGATCCTGAGGTGTTCCCTGGTAGTGCTGTCATACACCAATACAAGACTGATGGAGTGCTTGGTAAGTGTAGCGTTTGGAATGATTATGACTGGGTAATCCTTGTACTTATGTGATACCCATTCATTTATTAACATTACCACTTAACCTACACAATATTATTTCTTAGTAATATAATCATAATCCTACTCCCTCACTTTATGCAGACAGCATTCAGTGTCATATCTCTCATGTTTGGCACCTTGATCCATCTCACTTTCACCATCTTATTCAATTGTCTACCTTTTTCTTTTCTTTCTCACACACACATACACGCATGCATCATTCTTTTCACACTTCCAATTTTGTTGTTTCAGTTTTCTTTTTCAGTAGTTTGGTTTTGTTTTCACTTTCACCCCCCCCCCCTGCCCCGTCATCAGTGTACCTCACATCATGCATTTTCACTTCACCCATCACATCTCCACACCCTATCCCTCACTCACCTTTTCTCACTGTCAGCTAATCCCTCTTATAATTAATATAACCAATGAAGAAACTACGCCATGCTATATATAACTAGTTTAATTCTTTTACAATATGAACTCATTAATTACCAAGTAATAAGCCTATAACTGCCAAGTACTTCTATATACTCCCTCTAATATTTAATGATGACCTACAAAAAGTTTTTTGCATGTCCATCTGCAGGTGTTTTACCCCCCCATCCTCCTCTCTGGGTGCCATAACGTGGCCCCCTGTAAGCTCAGTGGACTATGCACCCACCCAGAGGGCGCGAGGGGAACATGTGGCAGCGATGGGATCACTGGATGGCTATAATTCTGCAATGCCGGTTCATGCGACACGTCCTCATGTCCTCATACACCCATTGGTAACTATATCTCTATATGCATGGAGACATATTTTTGCTTAATTTGAAATATTATACCTATATATATTTTTATATTGTCCAAAGTCTTTAATTAGATATTTTGACATTCCCCTAGAATATAAATCCCCCTGAAGAGACCGGAAATCGCAAGGGTCGAAATGCATCGGGGTTTTTCATGTGGATACATATGTTACGAATACAATTGGCAAACCATGCTTGTACATAGAGTTTTTTGCTATGAGTGATGTTCCATGTTTGTATTTGTCGCACTACCTATATGGATGATGTATTATTGTTCATTTGGAATTACTATTGTCTGTCAAATAAATTATTTTTTTACATCAACTATTTTCACACCAACTCTCTGCTGCTAAAAAACCCCTGGGGAAATTTTCCTGTGTTTTTGTTGTATACTTATGGGTTATGCAGCTTTGGGGGCTCCCTTATTGTGTTATTTTTCCTTTTCAACTCTACCCCTGTGCTATAGTAGCTGGTCTAGAATATTAGGGAACATTTTAAAAAAAAACCCTAATGACCAGTTTATTAGTAAGATTTAAAAATATCCATGAGTTTGACAATGTCCAATAAAACTGTTTAGAACGAAACCTGTCACAAACCTCGACAAATCAAATTGAGCACATGTTGAAAAAAGCCATCAGCAACTAAGGCACGGAATATAGCTCTGCAGGATACTACTTTACACAATATCCAATAAAATTACCCTTTTGAGTGGGTCTCAAAGTTACCACACTTTGGGGTTCACCTAACTCAGTGTTTCTCAGTTCCAGTCCTCATGGCCCACTAACAGGTCATGTTTTCAGGCTTTCCATTATTTTGCACAGGTGATTTGATCAGTTTCACTGCCTTAGTAATTACCCCAGCTGTTTCATCTGAGGGAAATCCTGAAAACATGACCTGTTACTGGGCCATGAGGACTGGAATTGAGAAACACTGACCTAACTGTATCTTTTGACACTTGCACAAAGCCAATTACTCTGCACTCCTATTACAGCTATATGGTCACCTGGAAACATGGAAACACCACAAAATCTGTCCTTCCTACCTAAAATCCTATATTTCTTTGGGTCCTACCAATTTCAGTTCAGTCATATTCTATACTCTATACAACAGAAAATACTTAATTTTATGTAGGACTTACTCCCAAAAGAGCAGCTTGATGTATTAGGTCCCCTGTTCCTGTGCCCGTGACTTTTTAAACACCACACACACACACTGACAAACCTGGGTGAGCGGAGAATGCAGACGAGGTAGTCATGTGATTGGCCCCAAATTTATTCTGCAGCAGAACGACCCCAAACATAAAGCCAATGTCATTAACAATTATCTTCAATGTAAGGGAGAACAAGGAGTGCTGAAAGCCCAGAGCTGCAGAGCCCTAATCTCAACATCATCGAGTCTGTCTGGGATGGCATGAAGCGGCAGAAGGATTTGTGGCAGCCATAGGTGTGCGCAAAGGGTGTGCAAGGTGTGCCCAGTGCAGCGCATATCCCCCCTGTTGTCCAGGCCCCACTGCCCGACTGACACTTCCATGTTTTTATAAATTATTAAATGTTTGTGTGTGTGTGTGTGTGTGTATACACATTTGTGCATGTGTATACTATACGGCCCTTAAAATTTCCACATCACCATGAAAGTAGAGTCACTGTGATCGTAGCGTCCTGGACGGATGGGTGTTGTTTTAATTGCCGGCGGGCATACTGATTTTAAACTGCAAGTTTGTATTGCTTTGATTTAAGTACAATTTATAACCTAAAAATAAAATGTTTTATAAGGATTTTATGCCATGTTTTATATTTTTGGGTACTATCAATGATAACACTATCTGGATGACCGATTTGCAGTGTTTTTAAATAATTTCTTCAGATGTTACTATGGTATACTGAAGTATAATTACAAGAATTTCATAATTAAGTTTATGCAAAGAGTCAATATTTGCAGTGTTGACCCTTCTTTTTCAAGACCTCTTCAATTCGCCCTGGCATGCTGTTAAACAACTTCTGGGCCACGTTCTGACTGATAGCAGCCTATTCTCAATGCTTGTCAGAATTTGTGGGGTGATTGACCACAAGTTCTCAATAGGATTAAGGTGTGGGAAGTTTCCTGACTTTGTTCCCCAAGCCACTTAGTTATAACTTTGGCCTTATGACAAGGTGCTCCATCATGCTGTAAAAGGCAGTGGGGGTTATTTGCTAAAGGCAAATCCACTTTGCACTACAAGTGCACTTGAAAGTGCATTTGGAAGGAAAGTCACTGTAGATCCCAGGGGGACATGTAAGGAAAATAAAAAACAGCATTTTATGTTGCACATGATTGGATGATAAAATCAGCAGAGCTTCACCTCATTTCAGAGCTTCGCCTCAGATTATGCTGCAATTTTATAGACACAGATTAATGCATGAATTAGTTTGGCACAAGAGCCCTTTAAACAAGGTTCACCTTTATTTCTATATTGATTATTGTATATTGATGCACTTTTATATCGATTTATGTAAATTACAGGTTGTCACTGCAATTATGGCAGTATTGCAATTATCGCACAGGGTTGCAAATATCTCTATTGCATATGAATGCTACATGTGTATATAGGGGTGTGTATGCTACACAGGTTGTCATTGGGAGGATCGCATAGGATTGCAATTTTTAATTGTTCATGATCGCAACTTATAATCACATAAGATTACATTAAATATATTCACTCGATTTTTTTATATAGGAATAGAATATCTCACCCCCACTATTTAACTGCAGTCAGTAATATTATGATTTAGTATGGTTACCGTCTGATTACATTTGGATCGTGCAGCATTATATTGGTATAAAACTTTTTGGCACAAGCATATGGGACGTGATCAATGCTAGCAGCTGTCATTCAATCATCTCTAATTATCATATGGATTTTCACATGGTAGCTCGCAAGATTCTGTTTGTTTTTTATATTCTCAAATCTGAAAATGGTGGGACACAGGTAGATTTAAAAAGGTGCTCCACTTTGTGGTCTCTGGTGAACTCTTTCCAATCCCTCTAATGCCCTGTACACACGACCGGTTTTCCCATTGGAATAGACTCTGGAGGTTTTTTCTGATGGAATTTTGACGGAATTCCGCTGAAGCTGTCTTGCGTACACACGATCACACCAAATTCTGACCGTCAAGAACGCGATGACGTGCAACACGTACGACGGGACTAGAAAAAGGAAGTTCAATAGCCAGTAGCCAATAGCTTCCGTCTCGTACTTACTTCAGAGCATGCGTCATTTTTGGTACGTCGGAAAACAGCATACAGACGAGCGGTTTTCCCGATAGGAATTTGTTCCCTCAGAAAACTATAAAACATGTTCTTTTTCTAGGTCCGTCAGAATTTTCAATGTAATAAGTCAGATGGGGAATACACACAGTCGGAATATACGATGAAAAGCTCCCTTCTGACTTTTTCTGTCGGAAATTTCGACCGTGTGTGTACGGGGCATTAGAAACAAATAAGATTCCAATGGATGCACTTTATAGATCTGTCCAATTTGAACATTACGTATCTTCTATAATTAAAAATAGATCCAGCAAGTTCTTACAAATGTTGAAGGTATCTATCACCAAGACCCACCCAATCCTATTTCACTAATATTTTATTCTCTAACCACCACAAATAATTCCAGCTAATTACTATATATGTTACTATATATGTTAAATCAGGAGAAATAAATAGGTAAATCTTTACTGTCTGGAGGTTGTGCCAATGTGCAAAGACTTGTGCCAATGGTACTTTATACCTTCAAGATTTGCAAAAAATATACCTACATACAACCCTAATTGTTTTAGAGGTTGCACAGAGC
This sequence comes from Lithobates pipiens, assembly GCF_037356315.1. Taxonomy (NCBI): domain Eukaryota; kingdom Metazoa; phylum Chordata; class Amphibia; order Anura; family Ranidae; genus Lithobates; species Lithobates pipiens. The sequence goes on along the minus strand of NW_027507903.1, from coordinate 287,238,920 downwards.
TGACACAATGATCCACATATGCCTATCTTGTCCTAAAGTGAAGAGACTGTGAACATGTTTATCACCTCATCAAAATCAAAAAAAAAAAAAAAAAAAAAAAACGAAGGAATCCCTGGAATGTCTTAAACCAACAAATAGTCTTATTAAATCTGAACAAAAACATGTTCTTTCATTTTTGTGTGCCTAAATTACAAAGAAGGGATACAAATGGTAACAAATATTGTGATTTTATGAAAAAAAAAGACACTTCTGTCTTACGTGACTCCCATAACAAATTGTCCCAAGTCCTAATGCCCTTCGGACATTTTGCTTTTCCTCACCGCCCTTTAATCCCCCCTTCCTTTTTTAGCTTTTTCTCCTTCTAGCTACTTCTTTCATCTACACTGCCCCATCAACCTGATCACAGTGACCCCTTGTCTGTCACATCACGGCAGACATGTCCTGTAAACAGCACTAATGATTTCAAATCATGGACTTTCCTTACCGTAAAGCCACACCTGAGCTCATGGTTAAGGCACATGAATTTCGAGAGGGGTTTCGAGTTATCAGTCCACTTCTGCTTTAACAGCAGTTATTTTATTTAAAAAAAAAATGATGCTATGGTATTTTTCTTCTTATTGCTACAAAATAATCACATTTAATTATGACAAATGTAAAGACCTCAGTTTGAAGACAATGATTTTATCAGATGAGACAAGGGAAGAAAATTATATGTGACACTTAGGGCAAACGTCTTTTTAAAAATGACCTAATTGCACAACAGTGTGGCAAAATATAATATGACTTTTTGGCACTAATGTAACCTATATGTGCCAATAACATCACATAGTATTTTTCACTTAGGAAGAAAATATTACGTTTCTCCATATTTATTGTAAGGTTGTATATTCAGTTTAAATAAACACATGCAACACAAAGCACAGTCAAAATAAGTATGCGTGGCCTGAAGCAGAACAGCATGGATGTGCACTAAATTAGTACTGTCCTCATCAAGCCAAATTTACTAACAATAACCTGACAAACTCTGCTATAGGCTAAGGAAATAAACATCAGAAGCAGAGCTACAACCACAAAGATATTCAACCATGCACAAAAGAATATAAAATTGGTTAAAGGGGGTCTGTTTTACAACATCACAAGTACGTTAAAGCAAAATCATCCACTTAGTTCTATTGTTTGAGTTTAAGATGTCCCTTTGATGAAGTTTAAAATCCCAGCCTTCGGTTCAGATGTGTTTCTTTTTTGCTTTTTATCTCAGAAAAAAAATGATTCTTGTGCATGCTGAGGACCAGACTAGCAGCAGACAAGCATTGTCCAGCTAGTAATTTGACAAAGCAGAATGTGTAAGAGTAAACCATCAAAGTAACTTTTTTAGCATTAAGCTATATTTTTTGCTGGTACTTGCCTAGTATTTAGGCATTGATCTTTGGTTTCCTTGATTGGAGAAACAGGAAGATGGTCTAGATTAAAGTATTGCACATAATGAGCTGGGATGTTACTTTCTTCCTTTTACATACTGTAGATTGACCACTCTTTAAAGTAGAACTAAAGGCAAAACTTTTATTTCATTTTGAAAAGAGTAAAGGGTGGGTTGTCAGTTTTTTTTGTAACCTGTGTCTTAGTTGAGGAGATTTCCATTCACTTCCTGTTCCAAAGCCAAAACAGGAAGTGTGAGGAAAGTACTGCATAGCGAAGGAATCCCTGGTTGTTGCAAAAACGAGTGCCCTCGTTGGAAGATTTTCCCATTATTCCTGTTCTGTGACAACCCCAAATTTGGGATTTACTTTCACTTTCACTCTTGATGGTAACAGCAAAAAGGACAAATAGAGATGGTGAATTTCCCAAATGGGGGCACAGGCAGCAATACAGACCTGGCAGGTGTTCTAGTCCCTGTCCATTTTATCTATGTAGCAAGGTCCCAGGCCTCCTTCAGTCTAATGAGAACCTCCAGGGCCAGAGACAGCTGACATCCTTCTGTATGTGGTGGGTTGTGAGACATGGTGGGTGCAAAGTAATTAAAGTAATTGGGCAACAGACACTTCTTGAATGCAAAAGAAAGTTTATTTCTGTTAACAAACTTTTTTTGAGGAGAGAGGGTAAGGGCCAGGACACCCTTAGGTAGTTGTAAGATTAATTGGCAGACTCTGAGACTTCAATAGGAGAACAGCTATGCAGGGAAAGGCATCCAACAAGACGCCACATCTGCATGTGCAGGAATGTTGTCTCCTATGGCAACAGTCTTTAACAGTTCCTAACACAAACCGTAACAGTCCTTTCACCTTCACTACAATCGCACCTTGTAGTTCTTCAGCCCACTGAGCTCCTGGTCTCACACTAGACCCACTGATTCACTGCCAATGAATCCCTTGAGCTCCTCCAATCATCATGGTGGTATCTTCCTCAAGCATCACTTCCGCCTCTCTGCTGGGTCCGTAGCTTGGCACTCAAGACACCTCTTAAGCTTCACCCCACTGTCTTGCTCAGTCCCTGGCTTAACACACAAGGCTGCTATGCAAGTTTCACCTCTGCTGGCTGGGTCCTTGGCTTGATACCCACTGAAGTTTCCAGATTCTTCACCGTCTCCGGTTGGGGAGAATGCTGCACCGGTACTTGTTTCAGTTACTCACTGTGGTCCCTGGTAATAAGGCGGATGGTCACTTACTGGCGACAGCTTCCCTGGCCCTGGTTGGACTGCAAGCCACAGTCCCAACCCTGCGCTGCTCTCTTGCCTCTGGAAAGGCTCTCAGACAGCCTAGCAGCCAGATGTGCCTAGGATAGGCCAAATCTCCGGCCTAGCAGCCCAGTCAATACAACACACGTGCACCCAGACAGCTGTCCAGGTGGTACAGAACACAGATCACCTGACTCCACCCAAATATATAGGTTCTCCCAGCAGGGCAAGGGATTCAAGAAAACCCCTGCCTATTGGCTGAGATGCCCCATATACCCATAATTTGACCTTGCATTCCCTTTCTCTTATCCAGTACCACCAAGTACCCAGGCACCTAGTGATAGAAGAGAAAAGTGCAACCAGGCCAAACTTAGGGAGAAATCAATGGATCTCTAACAATTAGCCAAGATGACTATTCCTGGCAAGTAAATTTCAAGGAAAAACCCTGACTAAATTCCAGGGTGCTACATCCTCCCCCTGCCCACAAAACTACGTCTTGGAGTTTGTAGAAAAATTATTCTTAAGCTCTCAAGCCTGAGAGTGAGTGTCCTGGCAAAAACTGGGATGGGTAGGGAAAACAGGAAAAGGTTAACAGTGTAACAATATATATGTAAGTGTGGTATACCACATGAAATAAACATAGTTATTAAATATACATGTAAGAAATTATGATAGATTACAGAATCAAGTATCAAAAATATCTATGTACAATTTTAGGCAGGCCTAAGCAGCAACCTTATTCCTCACTATCTATCTTTTTTATTTTTATATATATATATATATATATATATATATATATATATATACAATGCTAATATAGAAATGGGTTAACGGCAGGTTTGATCCCTGTCTCTCCTTAGCCAAAGAAGACGCACCGACACAGCAACACTTGAAAGAGAGAATTAACAGCAATGCAAAAATGCATCCTATCTTTTTGTAACAAGGTGCAGTATATACATGCGTGATTAAACAAGTTTCGATTGTCCTCAGCCAAAGACAACATAGCAAGGTGAATACACCCCATAAAACATTTGCATTATTTACATCAGAGAGAGCAGGCCCCATCCTCAATAGAATAACAAAAAAACATCCACAGATACAAGGGTGCCGTGTCGTGGATCTGTGGCTTACGCATGTGTTTGCAAATGTGTGCGGACTAAACCCCTGTTTTTAACGCATACTGTTAGACAGGTTAATTCGGTTGTCTGCGAGCTGGTTGGTAAGTAGGCTTGGGTTTTTCCTGGGCATTCCCCAGGCTTTGTTGTTACCTGTTTTAGCCTTCCAATGCTGCTTACTGCGACAGCCAACTATAGATGAGGGCGGTGGCAAGTTTTTTGTTATCACGTTGGTGTTTGTATTGGTCCAGCAACGCACCAACACCTTTGCAGCCATTGTGCTACTTGCTGGGTGTTTGTTGTGCTCCTGTATCTTTAAAGCGAAGTAAACCCATTGATTTAATAGTTTACAAAAACAGTTACATTCACGGCATGCCGGGAATGCTAACTGCCACATTGGTTGTGCTTTCAAGCAAACTGTCAAACCATCCAATGGCTAGTGTCATAACTGATCACATGTGCAGCATCATGACAGTTGAAGATGGCAGCATCCTTGGCTGAAAACGATAGGAGGGTTTACTTCCACTTTAAGAAGGGGTTAGGCTCTCCTTCAGTCAACCTGCCCTCATTTATCTATCAGCAGTGGCGTAACTAGAACCTTCAGGGCCCCGATGCAAGAAACCATGAAGGGGCCCCCTGAACCCCAGCCAGGGCCCTTCCCTCCGAGTCCGGCGGTGGAACTCCAGGGCGTGGTCACAGGTATGACCTTTGTGAGCCCTGTAGTTCCACCACTGGTATCAGTAGTTTTTTTTTAAATTATTTTTATTTTTAGGTGCCCCATTGGGGGACTGTCCCTAGGCAGGATGGGGTCCCCGTCCCCAGAAGAGATGAGGTCCTTTTCTCCAGGGCAGGTGAAGTTACTGCCCCCAGGTGAGAAGGGGTCCCTGTCCCCAGGGGAGGTGGGGGTCCCTGTCCCCAGGGGGAGATAGAGGGGGTATGTAATGGTGTGTGGGGATGGGGGTCCTCTCACTCACCATGACCAAGCTGTAGGCCGCGCACTCATCCATGTTGGCCTGGGCTCCATCCAGTGTGCTGGACGAGCGATCAGCATATCTCCCAGAAAGACCTTTCATCATCTGTGTATGACGGGGGAGGAGGAGGGCTGGCAGACAAGCCTGCAGTGTCCTCCGGGGAGCCGGCTCTCATAGGGCTGCACTGCATCTGTGTGCTTAAAGTTTGTTTACCCGGGAGAAGTATGCAGTGCAGTGTGGGCCGGACTCTGGCTGGGGAGAACAGACATTGGACTGAGCAGCAATACATGGAGCAGGAGAGGGGTACTCTGAGGAGCCGGCTGAGGACACAGGTCATGCAGGGAATGCACAACTAAAGAGCAGCCAGTGCGATAGTCGAGCATGGAGCTCTGATAGTCACCCTCCACCTCCAGCCACCCGTGTGCATGGTGCACTGGTACCCCTAGCTGCCTATGCTGCTGCCGGTCATATGTAGAGGGGGCTGCTTGGGCCCCCTGCATCACAGGGCCCGGTTGCGGTTGCGACTGCTGCACCCCCTATAGTTACGCCCCTGTCCATCAGAATTCATGTGCCTCCACTGTGGGGACACTCATATTTTAGTGTTAGGACCACAGATACCAGGGTGCTGTGAGGAGGCTCTGTGGCTTACGCATGCATTTGCAAATGCGTGCGGACTAAATCCCTGTTTTTAATGCATACTGTTAGACAGGTTAATTCGGTTGTCTGCGAGCTGGTTGGTAAGTAGGCTTGGGTTTTTTCCTGGGCATTCCCCAGGTTTGTTTTTACCCATCTTCAACGGAGAATGTCACCTCCTCACCATTATTCAGCAAACTTGCACTTATCACATAATATGAATAAAGTTCACTCAGGTCAGCACTGTTCACGCCACCTGGTGACCACACTAGAAACAGTTTAAACGTATGGTTTAGTCCATTATTCAAATGCATGGTGGGGATTTACCCCCTGTTACAGCTTCAGCATCCAAGACATGTTTACAGTCCATCAATTTCCCTCTATACTATATGGACTATATATTCTGCCAGTCTTACTTCTTCTTCAGGGACGACTCCGGGGACAAGAAGGCACAGCTGCATTTCAGGCAACAAGCGGCCAGGCCTTGGTGCAAGGAACCACACTTCAGGACATAGGTCCCCTTGCAAAGGTCCATTAGACAGCAGGGACATAGAGGATTTTTCGTCATCACTTGGGAAGCGACACCCTACTGAAGATCACAGGTTGCCTTTTAGGGCGGATCACCCCAACAACTTCAACTTTTGGCCAAGATGGCTCAGATGGGCCCTCTATGTATTTGCCGGCAGCATTCAGTGCAGCACAGTCCGGGCAGTACAGCTCTCTGGAATGTTCTCCACTAACAAATGTGTGTGTGAAGTGGCTGTCAGCATAGTGTCCTTGACATTACACAACACATATTTGTAATCCAAGGTGGTAGCAATACCATTTCGATTGACATTTTACCAGTAGTACCCGGGGTTGGGTAGAATTACGGACTCTCCCTTTTCATTCACCGTGGTGACAAAGTGCTTGAGGTCCCTTTTGTTGAGTTGACATTATTTGCATTAATCCGATAAACATACTTAAGAACAGGTAACAATGGGGGTCCTTAATCACCGGTTCTCTGCTGTATTCAACTGTAACAACTTACTCATGAAATTCTTAAGACGGACTGTTTCAGCTGCTCCGCCAACAGTAGAAATACTTCTTCTCTTAAGGTTGAGAAGTGAACAATATGATGTAAATATTTAAAATTTTTTCATTTTTTTCGGGCCTTCTTTACGAAATGATGTAAAGAAGGCCTGATATATGACAACTACTTTATACATTAGTCACTTTATTAGTCTCCTACATTCTCCCCTTGCTCTTCACTTACCAGCTTCAGGCACCGCCAGGGAGGGATCCGAGATCGTTCACCTCTCTTTGCCCACAATGAATGAATATACTGCGCCAAACGAGTAATGACTGTAGGGCCACCATCCTCTGCAACAGTGCTACCCAAGGTGGTAGCTGAGGCAGAGGATTTCCTTAGAAGAGAAATGGTTTCTGGCACCACCTGCTCCAGACTAGCGGTCACTGTAGGTGTCTCAGAGGAAACTATGGCAACGAGAACACTTCCACTGCGGTATCTGCAAGCTCACTGGACACATTTGGTTCTTCTGAGGAAGAGTCTGCCAGGGCCGGAGTAGGACTTCCAGAATCAGCGACCTCGGTACTGGACGTAGGTTCCTCCACGGTAGCATATCCGTGGACCCAATCCACCCTCATCACCTGTGATGGCAGCAATGGTCTGGCAGCTATGAGCAGTAGTTCTCCGCATCGACAGCACCGGCTCCAAGGGCGCATAAACAGGGCAAACCCGGAACACCACCGGCATGCAATCCTCATAGTCATGGAGCTTTGAGAGCTATACAGGGCGCTCTCACCCTTCAGTGTTATCTGAACACCTGTGTCAGTAATCCTGGTTCCAGATTCAAAAAAACTGGCCATCTCCCATGGGTCATATTCAGTCGACATGGGTTGAGGTAATTCAAATCCTGGAGCTTCGAGGTGCATCATGTTTCCTTTCAGGCCACGGGTCTCAGCTTGTGAACCCAAGATGGTGACCCAAACAATAATACATCCTCCTCTGCACAATGGGAACTCCTCTCCCTGCCAACAGATTGGTGCAAATGTTCCCTGGTAACTGTAGCCCCCGCCTTCTTCATGCTGTGGTGCACCAAAACTGTACTGGAGTCCATTTTGGATTCTGTATTAACCCTAACATCGCTGACAGGAAGTGTCAAAAGACCAGGCTGATGCTCTCCCATGAGCAGTGAGACTTGTTAGAAGTGTAAAGGTTAGCTGCCAACGTCCCACGGAGCAAGACGAAATCCAGATGAAGCTGAGACTGGTTGCAGAGATAACGCCTTAGCCCCACGTTGGGCGACAAATGCAGCAAGGTCCCAGGCCTCCAGGGCCAGAGATAGCTGACATCCCTCTGTATGTGGTGGGTTGTGAGGCATGGTGGTGCAGTGTAATTAAAGTTATTGGGCGCCAGACACTTCTTGAATGCAAAGGAAAGTATATTTCTCTTAACAAACTTTTTTGGGGTAGAGAGGGTTAGGGCCAGGACTCCTTTAGGTAGTTGCAAGATTAATTGTCAGACTCCAAGACTTCAATAGGAGGACAGACATGCAGGGAAAAGCATCCAGCAAGAATACTGTCTCCTATGGCAACAGTCTTTAACAGTTCCTAACACAAAGCGTAACAGTTCTTTCACCTTCACTACAATCGCTCATTGTAGTTCTTCAGCCCACTGAGCTCCCGGTCTCTCACTAGACCCACTGATTTACTGCCACTGAATCCCTTGAGCTCCTTCAATCTTCATGGTGGTATCTTCCTCAAGCATCACCCCTGGCTCTCTGCTGGGTCCCTAGCTTGGCACTCAAGATACCTCTCAAGCTTCACCCCACTGGCCTGCTCAGTCCCTGGCTCGACACACAAGGCTGCTCTGCAAGCGTCACCTCCACTAGCTGGGTCCCTGGCTTGATACCCACTGAAGTTTCCTGATTCTTCACCGTCCCCAGTTAGTGAGAATGCTGTTCCAGTACTTGCTTCAGTTACTGTGGTCCCTGGTAATAAGGCAGGAGGTCCCTTACTGACGAAGGGTTAAATCTGCTTAGACCTGGGCAATCAGTGGAACTCTTCCAGAGGTCCGGAAGCATCCAAAGAACACAAGAGATCGTTCAATGAATGCTTGCTTTTAATTGTAAGGATCATACCTTTATACAAATTATGGACAAAGAATATTGCACAACTTAAAGTGAAAGGAGGGAGGGAGGACAGAGTTCATCACATGAGGCATAATTCCTATATAAACATATATCATCTCAGACATAGTCTAAACTAGTATTTTAGCTGACGGTTGATATTATCTAAAAACATAATTTAAACTATTTAATGCTGACGTTTTGACTTTGTCTGAAGACATCATTTCAAAACCAGTTTCTCCAGACCTTATCTATCCTGTGGTCATGGTGACAAACAAGACCCTAAAATAAAGATATTCCTCTGTCAGCTATTTTAAAGTATTAGTCATGTTAACTCTTTCTCCTCCTTCAGCAACAGCTTCCCCTCTACCTCCGACCACAACGGGTTCTCTGGCCAGCAGAACCGTCACTCTTGGTTGGACTGCAAGCTGCAGTCCCAGCACTGCGCTGCTCTCTTGCTTCTGGATAGGCCCTCAGACAGCCTAGCAGCCAGATGTGCCCGAGATAGGCCCAATCTCTGGCCTAGCAGCCCGGGCAATACAACACACGTCCACCCAGACAGCCATCCAGGTGACACAGAACACAGATCATCCGACTCCACCCAAATATATAGGTTCTCCCAGCAGGGCAAGGGATTCAAGAAAACCCCTGTCCATTGGCTGAGATGCCCCGTATACCCATAATCTCACCTTGCGTTGCCCTTCTCGTATCCACTACCACCAAGTACCCCGCCATCTAGTGGTAGAAGAGGAAAGTGTAACCAGGCCAAACTTAGGGAGAAATGAATGGATCTTTAAAAATTATTTATTTATTTATTTTTTATTGCAGTATTTCAATGAAGGTACGGAATAGAGCCTATAGAGCCAGGCTCGAACGTACAAACAGCAGACATAACGAAAACAAACCCAAAGAAAAACTAAAACACAACCAAGTAAAAACTAGGTACATTGGGACCACCTATGCAGTTTGAAACAAACATGTATTTCTAGTTAAACTTCAGAACCTAGTTCACTATGAAGATCTTGGTTACCAAGAAGATTTATGACTAGTGTAGCAAGAATTCAAAGTTCCATTAACTAGGAATGGTTGAATTATTGTACGGATATTTACTAGCCACCTAAAGAGTCTAGTGGCTATAGAGTCACACAGTGGTAAATAACAGCATCCCTCCTCCTCTCTGTTTACTAACCAGCTAAACACAATGGGGGGGGGCGGGGGATATTACATATAGATTAATGGAGGCATCACCTCCCTCCTTCTAAGACACAGGCTGGAGGGGCATGACACAGGCTGTGACTGGCAGAAATCCACCCACACCATGTTATTGCCAAAAAATAAAAAATATTTTATTTCAAATATATATTTGTATGACAATTTAAAACAGTTAATTGGTATTAATTATTTTCACTTTGTATTCCAAAGGCTGTTTTGATTTATTTTTTTTGAACATGTGACCAGCAGCAGAGGATTAGAAGCTCCTCCTGCTTATGTTTCCCTGCATATAAGCAGGGAAAGATCTTGGTCATGTGACAGCTGTATATTGATTATCAAAAAGGTACTTCAATGTTTTTTTTTAATTACAATAATTACAGTGGCATCATCCATATACAGAAATCAAAGGGACAAAGTAAATTAAACAGTGTGTATTTAGTATCACTTTAAGGTAAGGTTCAATGTCAGGAGTAATAAGGGGGTGGTGGTTATATGGGCAAAACAGAAGCCCAAATGGTAGAAGGAATATGAATGAATGTGTGGATACAAAAAGCAAAAACAGGATGCAAAATACAATAAACACAAAGAGCACAATACAGGTAAATATACAAAATCCGATCGTTCTGAACAAGGTGACGTACAACGCGTACGTCGGGACTATAAACGGGCCAGTAGCCAATAGCTTTTGTCTCTTAGCCCTTGTACACACGGTTGGACAAGGTCCGATCGGACCGTGTTGTTGGATAATTCGACCGTGTGTGAGCTCCATCGGGCTTTTTCCGTTGGAATGTCCGATCAACAAAGTTTGAGAGCTGGATATAAAATTTTCCGACAACATGATCCAATCAGACTTTGTCCTATCGTTTGTAGAGAATTCTGATCTGACAAAATGCCACGCATGCTCAGATCAAATTACGAGACCAAAGCTATTGGCTACTAGCCGCAACGTAGTCCCGTCGCAACAAACAAACATCATCACGTTATGAACGATCGGAACTTTGTCCGACCGTGTGTATGCAACACCAGTTTAGGACAAAATCCGTTAGAAAAAATTTGACGGATTTTGTTGTCGGAATGTCCGACCGTGTGTACAAGGGCTAAGTCTATTCTGAGCATGCGTGGCACTTTGTCCGTCGGAATTGTCTACACACGATCGGAATTTATGCGATTGGATTTTGTTGTCGGAAAATTTTAGATCCTGCTCTCAAACTTTGTGCGTCGGAAAATCTGACGGAAAAAGTCCGATGGAGCCCACACACGGTCGGATTTTCCGACAACATGATCCAATCACACATTTTACGTCGGAAAATCCGACTGTGTGTACAGGGCATAATACTTACCTGAGCCCTCTTTTGATCCAGCAATGTGGACGTGAGCGTCAGCTGTCCCAGATCTCTCTCTCCTCATTGGCTAAGACAAAGCAGCTGGAGCTGCTGGCTGCCACTGCTGTCAATCACAGCCAGTCAGGCAATGAGCAGAGAGCTGGGGGCAGGGCTGATCCCACTCTATGTGTCTTATGGATGCATAGAGTGGGACTCGTGAGCGAGCATGCACCATCGCCCCCATAGCAAGCGACTTGCTATTGGGGGCACTGGTCAAGGTGGAGGAACCAGGAGCACCAGCAGGGATCTGAGAAGCAGGATCGGGGCTGCTTTGTGCAAAACCATTACACAGAGCAGGTAAGCATGACATATTTGTCTTTGTTTTTTTTAAAACCAAACCTTTAATATCATGCTTTTTTTATGGGGCACACTGTATAACCACCAAGATATCTACTGTATTTCCTTCTTTGCCCTTGTACACACGGTTGGACATTCTGACAACAAAATCTGTCAGATTTTTTCCGAAAGTGGTGTTGCACACACACGGTCGGACAAAGTTGTCAGAAAATCCGATTGTTCGGAAAGTGATGACGTTCGTGCCTTGAGATGGGACTACGTTGGGGCTAGTAGCCAATAGCTTTGGTGTAATTTGATCTGCGCATGCGTGGCACTTTGTCCGATCGTAACTCTCTACAAACGATAGGACAAAGTCTGATTGGATCATGTTGATGGAAAATTTTATAGCCCAGCTCTCAAACTTTGTCGGTCGGATATTCCGACGGAAACAGTCCGATGGAGCCCACATGCGGTCGGATTATCCGACAACACGGTCCAATCGGACATTTTCCGTCGGAATATCCGACCGTGTGTACAAGGGTTTTAAAATATCTTTTATATTTCAGATTTTTCCATTCTGGTAACATACACAGAGCAATCCTATCCAGGCAAACATGCTTGTAAATTATCAGTAGCAGTAAATGAAGTCAATTAAAGATATTTGTAATATGTCAGAGGAAAGAAAACATCGCCATTGTGTTGATGAATTCTGGATGTTTCTTTTATATATTAAAGTATTTATAGAGTCAATTTTTAATCAATGCTACTAGTAACTGTAACAGTTCCTGTTGTCACGGGCTCAGAAAACGTGCTGTTGCCATGGTGATTCTGCCATCACATATAACCTCACAATCAGAGGCTTCAGTGAACATTTCAGCTACATGATGAATTTATATTGCCACCCCATTATATTAAGTTTAACTTTGTGCTTTTTTTTCTTACTCAGCATATCATGATACTGATATTGAACAGAGCCGGGGTGATATTATCGTATAATATATTACAAATCTTTGCTGAGCGTTAAGCTTGGTCATGGGTTTTGGCCAGTGATTCCTGCTTCAGCATCGGTTGTCACTCTAAAGAGCCCTGTCCGTTGGCTGGAAAACGACAGAAAGTGTACGTTTTGTTCTCTATTATCCTGCATTCCCCATACGAGGAGATTCATTTTTCTGATATAGTCAATGCGGATATTTTCTCCGGCTGGCCTAGCTTTGGGGATTAAGCACCAGGGAACCAGTTGTGAATGTTCAAAGGACTAGGGCTGATCTTTCGCTGGCCGGCGGTGAGGTTAAGCATACGGTATCAGGTAAAGAGCCTTTTAATCAGTTCCAGCAAACATGAGGCGGCGGTAGCATATCACTGGAATGATGACTGATTTACTCCTTTTAGCTTCCAAGTTTTCTGGTAGTTGTCATGGCGACAGAGCCTCGGAGAACTCGGTAACAAATGGGGGAGCAGAGGGTTTTTTTATGGGACAATGGTCCTCCTGCTGTTGGAATTCAAAGCTTAAAATAAAATGCTCTTAGTGCATTGTTTTAGTTCAGGTAATCATTTCTGCTCTACCTTTGGTTTCAAAACACTTGAAACTATCATTCATCCCTTACAAATGAAAGCATTTATAAAGCTCCGGATGTCGCTGTAATTCATGTTCTTGCCATCACGGCAGTTATAAATTAGACTATTTTGTGCATTTAGTTCTTTCACATAAACCATATGTAGTTGTCATGGTTATAGTCCATCATGTTTGGATAAACCAAGCTACCTACTCTCCTTTGTTCCGCCATGCTTAACCTTTCCCCTGCCACCATGCCTTTCCTGCTCCTCTGAGGATCTCCTGCTCCTTTTTTCGAGTTTTGGATAGAGTAGAGAAGAGTTTGCATCCCTGTCAAGTCTTCATGGCTGTCTGTGTTCCTGCTGGTGAGAGGTATCCTCTTTTTGCCTGGTGAATTGTCACAGAGAGGGACAATCCAAAATTGTCACCAGAACAAGATTATTGGGGACACTTGCTTTAGTGACAATTGTCCAAGAAACAATTTCCCCTAGTGTTGAAGTTTACTCATTTCCTGCTGTGTGTATGGGACAGGAAGTGAAGGACCATCTCCTCAATGGGACAGAGGCAGCCAAAAAAAATAAAAGGTTGAGTTAGCCCTCCCCTACTCTATTCAGAATTCAAAAGAATTGCTTAGATATACTTTAATTCTAGATATACTTTAATTCTAGAACAAAGTTGTGGACTTTGTTTCACCCTATTTTTTAGCCTCTGTATGTCATTGGTGCTAATGATAAATGTAGGCACGCCACCCTGTCGTATGTAGGGTGACTAATATATTTAGTTTGTTGGGTAATAGAAAGCTACTCAGGCCAATTTCCAGTCTTCACACTTAGCTCTCCTCTAAGTTCAGGGTTGCTGTTGTTCCCTGCTGCTGCTGCCACTGGGTGTCACTGGCATTTAGGTCAATAGTCATGGGGGCAGGAACCATAAATATATGGGGAGTGGCTTGCTAAGTTCTCTTTCTCCCCAGGCTGCGGCCTGGGGTGGTGCGTGCATTGGTTTGTGCTGAGCAGGCTGAAAGCCTCTTTGGTCCTAAAACAGAATCCTCAAGCTACCCTGCCTTGGATGGAGGAGGGTACAGCACCTAAGTTGGAGAGCAAAAGAAAGAAAGACCTGCTGGAGGGGAATGGAGTCTGCCCTCAGAAGATCCTGGTATTTCCTTGGATGGATGCAGAGTGTGGTAAAGTCTGAAAGTATCTGGTGTTGCAGAAGGGATCTGAAGAGGTAACCCTCTCTCCCAGTAAGTCAGAGCAATACATATTTGAAAAAGACTAAAGTGACTGGGCCATTCATTGTTAAAACTCTTGTGTTTACACACCGAATGCAGAGCTCCGAGAACTTCCTGATGATGGCACATTGATTGGCTGAAACGTTTAGAGGCTTGATCGTATCATCGCGACACACGTCCGCCTACGCAACTTCCGGGAATTGACCCAAACCGCAAGCAGCTGTCACCAGCAGTTTGCGGGCTGATTTCCACAAAAAATCACATGCTGTACACACCGGGTGCCAAGATAATTAGGCACCATCACATGTGAGTGTAATCTCGTCTTTGTTTTTACTCAATACATTTTTAAATGGTTTTACGCAATAAGGTTCTCCCTCTAGTATTTTCAACTATCCACGCGAGGACTTATCGAGTGCATGAGCTGCAAGCAATGGATTTAACCTCGGGTTTCCCCACATGCCTAAGCAGCCATACTAGAGATTGCATTAGGTACTGCATTAGGTATGAAATGGCCCTAGGATTATAATATAAATTACGTAGAAATATGCATTGATATAATATTATATAAAGCATCAATTAATATAAATGATCTTTTATTATTATATTTATATTGCACAACACCTTATGTGTGCTTGCGCTGTCAGTTTTTTTTCTCTCAATTAAGACATTTTCCTTATTATTAAGCTATTGTAAAGTCTCTTTTTTTCCTATAAAAATAACAAACATGTTATACTTACCTGCTCTGTATAGTGGATTTGCACAGAGTAGCCCGGATCCTCCTCTTCTCGGGTCCCTCTTCTGTGATCCTGGCTCCTCCCTCCTGTTAAGGGCCCCCACAGCAAGCAGCTTGCTATGGGGGCACCCAAAACGAGTCAAAGCTTCATGTGCCCATTCAGACACAGACCCCCCCACCCGCCCCCTCTCTCCCCTGATTCGGCTAGCTGATGTTGACTCCCACTGCTGTGTCTCAGTCAATCAGGAGGGAGAAACTCAGACAGCTCAGACACACGTGGACATTGCTGGACAGAGAGGGACCTCAGGTAAGTGTTAGGGGGGCTGACGGGGGCTGCTGCACACAGAAGACTTTTTTAACTAAATGCATAGCATGCATTAAGATAAAAAAAAAAAAAAACTGACTTTACTATCCCTTTAACATGTATCAAAACCTAAGAACAAAAATGTAATATATTCCAGTCTTTAGCTGTGGTGGCTACATTAGTTTACAATTTCCAGGCTCTTTTTTTTCTTTTTTTTTATCTTGTGATCCTGCCAGTAACCCATATCCTATCCTATGGGCGATAACACAAGGGGAGGAGTTCTATAATTCATAGAGAGGAACTGGGCAGGGCTGATACCACTGCAACAGAAAACGTTTTCAATTAAGTTTCTACCAGACAAAAAAAAGGAGCAAATATAACTTAATTTTTAGAGTTTCTGATTTCTTGAGCTTCTGCCATGCTTTATAAAAAAAAAATGGCTAAATTATAGCAACAGTTTTTTTTATAAAATGGGGCAACTACATGCAGCAACCTGTACTGCTCATTTCTTGGTTGCCTAAATGTTGGGACTGATTTACTGCAAGAAGATCAAATAAATATGTTTGGTTGGTAATGGAAACACCTCTGTATTTGCTGTCTTCTTTAGTTTAGCTTGTAAACTATGTTTGTTTTTGTGACTAAACTATATATTACACTTACAGTGGGAAACCAGATTCCTTAAATATACTAAAACCAGTGTTCTTTTACATGTTACAGGCAACGTGTGGCATCAGGCATTCTATGGATTGCCTAAGCAATTCATAAAGTGCTTTTAGGCCTTTTTCAACCAGGGTGCCCAGGCGCACTGGAGTGCCTTCATGTTTTATATACAAACTAGGTTGTTTATCAAGCCTACCTTTCAGTTACACAAAGGCACATGTTTTTTTGTTTATGTTGGGGGCATGGCCTGGTGAGAGCCCAGGCTGAGGTTGCCACATACCATCAAGAGTTGGGTTGCCTTGACATCCGGCTTAAGGGATATCGAGATTTACAAAAAGGCTTGATTATGGCCCAAGGATGTTACCTGTTATAAGCTTGGGTATTACAGTTACATAAAGCTCATTATAGATGTTAAGTATTGACAGTGCCCTAGGTTTTAGGGGTTTTTCATAATTTCTAATCGGAATGGCAATGTATTTTTCACTGCCCCTCACATTATGGAGTTGGTGTGAGCCGATCTAAATCAGCTATCTGATCTCCTAATTGGAATTATGTTACAAACACTACTATGTTGCTGGTTTTCTTTGGTGACCGGACTATTCCTTACAATTCTGCTGCCCTTTTTTTATGCATAGTTTTTCCCGTTTTTTTTTTTTTATATCTTTCATTTTTCTTTTGGAATACAACCAGAATGGTCCCACTGGGTGGGCCAACCCTGTTACTTTGATCTTTATGTACCTATGTTGCTGTGTGTGTGTGTGTAGCATTAGTAAGGCTTGCTGCTATTTTTTGTATTTTCCTTTTAATTTCTTGGGAAAATTTTTTTTTATAAAAATGATTGAAACAGAATTACAAAAGGGTGGCTTGACTGGAAAAAGGTTGAGAAACACTGGTTTAGGCAAAGCATGAAATGTTTGTTTTATGCTAATTTTATAGACTTTCCCTAGGCATTGTATATAAAACAAGCCATGTTACTATTGTTTAAATTTGCTTCTACTGTATGTTAAAGGCAAATTGGTTGATTTACTAAAACTGGAAAGTTGCAAAATCTGGTGCAGCTCTGCAAATAAACCAATCAGGTTCCAGTTTTTTTATTTTTTATCACAGCTTTACTGAACAAGCTGACGTTAGAAGCTGATTGGCTCATATGCATAGCTGCACCAGATTTTGCACTGTCCAGTTTTTGTAAATCAGCTCCACTATGTGAAATTAGGCATTCTATAGATTGCCTAGGTATTCTGCAGAACGCCTGACTTCACATATTGCCTGTAACATATATAAAACCACCAAGCCTACATGCTACAAATAAATTCTATTCCACCACTTGTTTTCTGTGATAGCTCTGTAGCAAATACAGAAGAAACTACTAAGTCTGTGGTTTGTAATAAGTATAACCTCTGCCCGTGCAGGCCGCCACTAAGCCAATCATTCTTTGTTACTAGGCAAAACTTACCTCTTGTGATAATATATACAGAAGCTCCTTCAGTAGCAGGGATCGAACTGCAGGAATTTGATAATAACAGTGTTCTCTCTTTTTTTTTTTTTTTGCCTCTTGCAGTAAAGAATTTTTTTTTTGTCCATTAACCACTTCAGCCACGGAAGATTTTATCCCTTTCCGGACCAGAGCTGCTAAACTGAAAAGAGGAGACAATGGGGGTTATTTACTAAAGGAAAATCCACTTTGCACAGCAAGTGCACTTGAAAGTAAAGTCGCTGTAGATCCGAGAGGGACATGCAAGCAAAATAAAAAAACAGCATTTTAGCTTGCACATGATTGGATGATAAAATCAGCAGAGCTTCCCCTCATTTCAGATCTACCCCGTAGGTTTAGAGTGACTGCACTTCCAAGTGCACTTGCAGTGAAAAGTGGATTTGCCTTTCGTAAATAACCCCCAATATTATACTATTTGAGTCTTTTTGTCTCTCTATATACCCCGGCTCTGTGGTTTTTGTAGAACACCACTCCCTGATCAGCTGTGAAGTTCCTGGTGTGTATCTTCTGAGGCTACTGGGGAGAGATGGCAGGACATCTTTTCTGTGGATCTCAGATCCAACAAAGCGCTTTGTGACCTCCCCGAATAAGGGGGGTCGCTGGCTTTCTGGTAAGCCTACATTTTATTTGTGGTGATGGGTATCACGCTGCCAAGCATTTGATTATCATTTCCTAATACACCTCTTCATGGGACTCCTGCTATGAAAATCAGCTGCATATGAACTTTTCTTTTTGTTTGCACATTGTTTGCACTTGTGATATTACATTGCACATATGTTATGATTTATTTAATTTCAAATTGTACCAATTATTGCACAATTGCAATTTATTATACCATTTTTGGATGTATGCACATCACATGTGTTGTGTGATTCACATGAATTTCACTTTTTGCCCTAGCGCTGCACTTTTATTTAAACATTTTTCTTTGTGCCTGATATCTGGGTTATAGTCCTCAGCTGATGACTATTTTATGTACTAAGCACGGATATCTCTTTACATGGGCTTTCTTCACAGAGATTCCCGCATTAGTAAAGCTGATTTAAAAAAATAAATAAAAAAATGTTAAATTCACCTGCTCTGTGCAATGGCACAGAGCATCCTCGAAAACCTCTTCTTCTGGGATCCTCTGCTGTTTTTTCTTGGCTCCTCCTTCTCCGTGTCTGCCCCATAGCAAGTGCTCGGGGGGGGGGGGGGGGGGCTCACTACCGGCTCTGTGGGATTGATTTACTAAGACTGGTGAGTGCAAAATCTGGTGCAGCTGTGCATGGTAGCCAATCATCTTCTAACTTCAGCTTTTAAGCAATTAAGGTTTGACGATAAAACCTGGAAGCTGATTGGTTTCTACACTAAGCAAAAATTATAAGCGCAACACTTTTGTGTTTGCCCCTATTTATCATGAGCTGAACTCAAAAGATCGACTTTTTCTATGTACACAAGAGGCCTATTTCTCTCAAATGTTGTTCACAAATTGATCTAAATCTGTGTTAGGCCGGGTTCACACCGCTGCGATGCGGGAACGCCGCGAATCCGCAGCGTTTTCCCGCATCGCACGACTCCCGCCGGCAGTTCACACTGCCCTATGCGAACGGCTGGGAGTGTCAATGATATGTTAATGACACCCCCAGATCCGATCGCATATCGCAGTGCGATCTGCCGACTCGCACAAGAATCGGATCGCATGGTGTGAACGCCCATGCGATCCGATTCTGTTGCGGACGAAAAAAAGGGTCCCGTGCGAGTTTGCTGCGGGACCGCTGCGAGTTCAGCCATACTATCTGTATGGCTGAACTCGCAGCACTACGGAGATCGGATGTGATTTGCGGTGCGAATCACATCCGGATCTCCCCCCGCAGCAGTGTGAACCCAGCCTAAGTGAGCACTTCTCCTTTGCCAAGATAATCCATCCACCTCACAGGTGTGGCATATCAAGATGCTGATTAGACAGCATGATTATTGCACAGGTGTGCCTTAGGCTGGCCACAATAATAAGCCACTCTACAATGTGCAGTTTTACTGTATTGGGGGGGTGGTCGGAGGGTCTGAAAATCAGTCAGTATCTGGCGTGACCACTATTTGCCTCACACAGTGCAGCACATCTCCTTTGCACAGAGTTGATCAGGTTGTTGATTGTGTCCTGTGGAATGTTGGTCCATTCCTCTTCAATGGCTGTGCGAAGTTGCTGGATATTGGCAGGAACTGGAACACGCTGTCGTATACGCTGATGCAGAGCATCCTAAACAAGTTCAATGGGTGACATGTCCGGTGAGTATGCTGACCATGCATGTTTTCAGCTTCCAGGAATTGTATACAGATCCTTGCAACATGGGAAAGTGCTTTATGCTGCAACATGATGTGGTGGTCATGAATGAATGGCACAACAATGGGCCTCTGGATCTCGTCACGGTATCTCTGTGCATTCAAAATGCTATCAATAAAATGCACCTGTGTTTGTTGTCCATAGCATAGCATATGCATGCCCATACCATAACCTCACTGCCATCATGGGCCACTCGATCCACAATGTTGACATCACCAAACCGTTCACCCACACAACACCATACACGCTATCTGCCCTGTGCAGTGAAAACCGGGATTCATCCATGAAGAGAACACCTCTCCAAAGTGCCAGACACCATTGAATGTGAGCATTTGTCCACTCAAGTTGGTTATG
Source organism: Lithobates pipiens (assembly GCF_037356315.1). Classification (NCBI taxonomy): domain Eukaryota; kingdom Metazoa; phylum Chordata; class Amphibia; order Anura; family Ranidae; genus Lithobates; species Lithobates pipiens. The sequence continues at coordinate 287,218,886 of NW_027507903.1, read as the reverse complement.
ACGACAAACTGCAGTCAGGTTGAGATCCGGATGAGGATGACGAGCATGCAGATGAACTTCCCCGTGAAGGTTTCTGACAGTTTGTGCAGAAATTCTTTGGTTATGCAAACTGATTGTTGCAGCAGCTGTCCTGGTGGCTGGTCTCAGATGATCTTGGAGGTGAAGATACTGGATGTGGAGGTCCTGGGGTGGTGTGGTTACGCTTGGTCTGCGGTTGTGAGGCTGGTTGGATGTACTTCCAAATTCTCTGAAATAGCTTTGGATAATGGTAGAGAAATGAACATTCAATTCAAGGGCAACAGCTCTGGTGGACATTCCTGCAGTCAGCATGCCAACTGCACTCTCCCTCAAATTTTGCGACATCTGTGGCATTGTGCTGTGTGATAAAACTGCACATTTTAGAGTGGCCTTTTATTGTGGCCAGCCTAAGAGTCCATTCACACAGGGGCAACACGACTTCCAGTGTGACTTTTGGAGGCAACTACAAGTGTGCTACAAGTCTGTGGCAGAGATTTTATTCAAACGTTCCATATGCAAGTCTGCGGCAGAGGCTTTGCTTTGTCTGAGCACTCTATCGGCTGCTAGGCCTAGTGAGAGGAGGTCTATCCGGTAGCTGTGAGAATCCAGTTGTGAGTGGCTATTCTCTGGATTTATATGGTGAGAGACTTTCTATCTTGAGTAGTTCCAAGAGTATCTGAACTTTCTAACAAAATCCTCTAACCCTCATTGAGAGACTGTGTTTTGTCTACTCCTTTTTGCCAATAAAAATCCCAAAAGTGGATTCAGTGTCAGTTTCTACAATTCTTTGGGCCATCTACCTCGGGAAACCCCTAGACGCACACGAGCTCATGAAGGTATGTGTACATAGAAAAAGTCGTAGATCTTTGAGTTCAGCTCATGATAAAAAGGAGCAAACACAAAAGTGTTGCGTTTATAATTTTGCTCAGTGTATGTAGAGCTTCACCAAATTTTGCACTCTCCAGTTTTAGTAAATCAACCCCTGTGTGTCTATTGGCATACACAGCTTGGCTTGGCCCCACTCCTGCTACTCCTCACACAATTTGATTGACAGCAGTAGGAACTGATGGCTCCCTCTGCTGCCTCTGTGCCTGTGAGGAGAGAGAGAGAGAGAGAGAGTGATGCCACTCTTGGGCACAGCACTTGATCGAAGGAAGAGGGTGGGGGGGGGGGGGTAATTGCTGCAGGGAGATAGCCCATGTGTCATAAACCTTACAGTGCAGGACTGTTGTCAATTAGTTACTATTAGCAAAGAAACACAAGGGAGTATTCAAGTTTTTTCATTCCATCAGAGTTAAGGGGTAAGTTTACATTTATCAAAAAGCACCCTATGCTATACCTTATGGGTATAGTAGCATAATGTGCTAGACCTAACTTTTAGTCAGGGCTCCCTTTCAGTTCAATAAATGTAGGTCAAATCCACATTTACAAGAAGGCTTCTTAAAATAATCTACAGCTTATGATGGTTTCTTCTTATTTTTTTTAGAGATGGAGCAGCTGTTGGGTCCAGTATCCCTAAGGCCACGGGACAGAGCTCAGTGGCTGAATGCATTGGCATGCAATGCCATAGTCAATATCAGGAGCAAGCAGTGGGAGTTGGCTACATTCCCACATACAGTGGAACCAAGTACTGCAGATAAAACCCTCATAAATAAAGTTGCAGCTGTGCAGTTTTACAATTTTTATTTAGGCTGGGTTCACACCTATGCGAAATGAATGCGGGTTAACCGCATCTAATTCGCATAGCAGGAGATTGTGACTGGTTCTCTATGGAACCGGTTCGTATATCTCCGAGGCAGCTGCGGAGCGCACTGCACGGAAACACTGTGCGTCTTTGGTTCTGTTTCAGGGCCGAATTCAGGCAAAGATTTGGCCCTGATTCATCCCTGAAATGGAGAACAGGGACGCACAGCGTTCCTGTGCGATCCACAGCCGGTTTAGCTGTGAACTAAGCCTTAAAGTAGAACTATAGGCAAAACCTTTTTTTTTTCTTCATTTCGAGTAAGGGAGGGTTATAACCCCTGTTAGTTTTTTTTGCCATCTGTGTCCCATTGCGGATATTTCTGCTCACTTACTGTTCCATAGCCAAACAGGAAGTGAGAGGAAATCCCTGCAAATGAAGGGAATTCCTTGGACATTTTTTAATTTTTTTATTTACTTTCACATTCAATGGTAATAGTAAACAGGACCCATAGAGAGGTTGAATCTCCTTAAAGGGGGCACAGGCAGAAATAAAACCTGACAGGTGTTCTAACCCCTCTCCACTTTATCCAAAACGAAAAAAATATGTTTTGGCTTTAGTTATACTTTTACGGTTATGTTGCTTCCAACAGCAGCCTGCCCAAGGCTGCTGTTGGAAGGGGCATACGGTATCTCACAAAAGTGAGTACACCCCTCACATTCTTGTAAATGTTGTATTATATCTTTTCATGTGACAACACTGAAGAAATTACAGTTTGCTACAATGTAAAGTAGTGAGTGTACAGCTTGTATAACAGTGTACATTTGCTGTCCCCTCAAAGTAACTCAACACACAGCCATTAATGTCTAAACCACTGGCAACAAAAGTGAGTACACCCCTAAGTGAAAATTTCAGAATTAGGCCCAATTAGACATTTTCCCTGCCCGGTGTCATGTGACTCGTTAGTGTTACAAGGTCTCAGGTGTTAATGGGGACTAGGTGTGTTAAATTTGGTTTTATTGCTCTCACTCTCTCATACTGGTCACCGGAAGTTCAACATGGCAACTCCTGGAAAAGAACTCTCTGAGGGTACGAAAAAAATAATTTTTTCTCTACATAAAGATGGCCTAGGCTATAAGAAGATTGCCAAGACCCTGAAACCGAGCTGCAGCACAGTGGCCAAGACCATACAGCAGTTTAACAGGACAGGTTCTACTTAGAACAGGCCTTGCGTAATATCCAGAGGTTGTCTTTGGAAAATAGATGTATGAGTGCTGCCAGCATTGCTGCAGAGGTTGAAGAGGTGGGGGGGGGGGGGGGGGGGTCAGCCTGTCAGTGCTCAGACCATACGCCGCACACTGCATCAAATTGGTCTGCATGGCTGTCGTCCCAGAAGGAAGCCTCTTCCAAAGGTGATGCACAAGAAAGCCTGCAAACAGTTTGCTGAAGACAAGCAGACTAGGGACATGGATTACTGGAAACATGTCCTGTGGTCTGATGAGACCAATATAAACTTATTTGGTTTAGATGGTGTCAAGCGTGTGTGGAGGCAACCAGGTGAGGAGTACAAAGACAAGTGTGTCTTGCCTATAGTGAAGCATGGTGGTGGGAGTGTCATGGTCTGGGGCTGCATGAGTGCTGCCGGCACTGGGGAGCTACAGTTCATTGAGGGAACCATGAAAGCCAACATGTACTGTGACATACTGAAAATACTTAAGCAGAGCATGATCGCCTCCCCTCTGTGACTGGGCTTCAGGGCAGTATTCCAACATGATAACAAACACACCTCTAAGATGACCGCTTTCTTGCTAAAGAAGCTGAAGGTAAAGGTGATGGACTGGCCAAGCATGTCTCCAGACATAAACCCTATTGAGTATCTGTGGGGAATACTCAAATCGAAGGTGGAGGAGCCTAAGGACTCCATCCACCAGCTCTGTTGTCATGGAGGAGTGGAAGAGGACTCCAGTGGCAACCTGTGAAGCTCTGGTGAACTCCATGTCCAAGAGGGTTAAGGCAGTGCTGGAAATTAATGGTGGCCACACAAAATATTCAGGGCTGGTGCAAGGATTTTTGATACCCTAGGTGATACCTAATTTTGCTGCCCTCATTGGCTCCACCCCTGACTCCACCCACTTTGCCCTGCCCATGTGACAGGAGGCAGTGCTATAAAGGAAGCATCGGCTCTGCTTCCTCTAGCGCTGGCTCCAGTGCTGCTCCTCTAATTATGCTACTGGCCAGATGGAGCAGCTGCCTGAGACTGAGTTAGTTACATGCTGCAGCCTGCAAGAGCATGCAGACACAGAGGGAAATCAGCGACCGGTACCCCTAGGCAGCAGAGCTAGTTTGCCTAGTGGTAGCATCGGTCCTGAAAATGTTGACACTTTGGGCCCAATTTGGACATTTTCACTTAGGAGTGTACTCACTTTTGTTGTCAGCGGTTTAGACATTATTGGCTGTGTGTTGAGTTATTTTCAGGCGACAGCTGTTCACTCACTACTTTTCATTATAGCAAAGTGTAATTTCTTCAGTGTTGTCACATGAAAAGATATAATAAAATATTTCCAAAAATGTGAGGGGTGTGCTTACTTTTGTGAGATACTGTAGATCACTACAACTTTAGATACTGAACATCATTTTTTTTTTAATTACTTGGGTTTAGTGTCACTTTAAGTATATGTTATTTTTCATTTTTTAGTTGTGTGTTATTTCACTGGTACTCCACCTCTTGTATCTGCATTATTCTTTTACTGATATGTAAAACTAATGAGACTGGGATGCCACGTGAGGCATGTTAGACATTGGAGTGTCTTGCATGGTGCGTATTCAAGCAATTATACTCATGAATTTCTTCCTTTCTATTATAGATGTTTATACTGCTCCTTTCTTCCTCAGCTTTACTAAATGAAATAAATCACTTGAGCATTATTTCTTTACCCTCAGCTTCCAGTGGATTTGGAGAAGTGAGCGGAAAGAAACGGACTTGCTCTGAGCTTGTAACAAAAAATATCAAACCCATTACAAGCACACACAAGTAATTTGGATGAGTGAAATTGAGTTCTAGGGATGAGCGCAAACTGAGTTTTTGGTTTACAAAAAATTTCAGTGGAAAATAAAAATGAATTTGTGTTTAATATGGAAGATTTCTTGTCCATTTATTGTAATAATTGCACATTCGAGGTTCACACATATTAGGATTTCCTGTGTGTTGCCCATATATTGCTGTGATTGGCTGTTAGTTGCCTGTGTATTGTCACAGTTGCTCATTTGTTGCCCTAACATTGTAAAGACAGCTTTTTTTGCTGCTCATATAGTGTCATTATTTAAGCTTGTTGCCTGTCTATTGTAAAAATTATGGGGGTTATTTACTAAAGGAAAATCCACTTTGCACTGTAAGTGCACTTGGAATTAAAGTCGCTGTAGATCTGAGGGGGCCATGCAAGGAAAATAAAAAACAGCATTTTAGTTTGTACATGATTGGATGATCAAATCAGCAGAGCTTCCCCTCATTTCAGATCTACTCCTTATGCCGCGTACACGCGACTATCCGGCTGAGGTCCGCCGGACTTTCCAAACGAGCGGACTTGCCCACACACGACGGACTTTTCCGGCGGGCTACGTCCGGCGGACAACCCGCCGGACTATGGCGGGAGTCTGCCGGACTTTTGAAATGAACGGACTTGCCCACACATGGAGAAAAGTCAATTCATTTTGAACGTGGCTCCAGGTAGCCGGGACTAGCGAAGGAATGTCGCCGCCTCCATCGGTGAGATTGACACCTTGTCGCCTGGTATGGATTTAAAGGGGAAGCCCTACACCAAAAAAACGGCGTGGGGTCCCCCCAAAGTCCATAGCAGACCCTTATCCGAGCACACATAGCCCGGCCGGTCAGGAAAGGGAGTGGGGACGAGCGAGCGCCCCCCCCTCCTGAGCTGTACCAGGCCGCGTGCCCTCAACATGGGCGGGTGCCCAAAGCACCTTGTCCCCATGTTGATGAGGACAAGGGCCTCTTATTAAAGAGACCAGGGTTGTCGGGGTCTGCGGGGGGCTTATCGGAATCCGGGAGCCCCCTGTAAGATTGCAGTACTGTGTGTGATTTGTGTACTTTTACTTTTTTGAATATGCCGCCGTTCTCCGCTCCCGTGCGCCGTAACGTCGCAGGGAACGGAGTTCGGTGGCATTCGGCACTGTGAATTAAGCGGAGGACAACTCGATCACACAGCGCAGAGGACATCGCTGGATCCAGGGGAGAAGGTAAGTAACTCTCCCTGTGTCCTCCCTGCATCCAGCGATGCGAACCTGAGTCTGGCTCGGGGTTACCGCTCCTGTTAGTAAAATCCCGACCCGAGCCAGACTCGGGATTACCGCTAGGGGGGTTAAAGGGGGCTCCTGGATTCCGATAAGCCCCCTGCCTGCAGACCCCGACAACCAACGGCCAGGATTGTCGGGAAGAGGCCCTTGTCCTCATCAACATGGGGACAAGGTGCTTTGGGCACCCCCCATGTTGAGGGCACGCGGCCTGGTACTCGCTCGCTCGTCCCCACCCCCTTTCCTGACCAGCCAGGCTGCGTGCTCGGATAAGGGTCTGCTATGGACTTTGGGGGGACTCCCACACTGTTTTTTTGCTGTAGGGCTTCCCCTTTAAATACATACCAGGTGACGGGGCTAGCGAGGTGTCAATCTCACCGATAGAGGCGGCGACATTCACTTCCTTCGCTAGTCCCGGCTATCTGGAGCCACGTTCAAAATGAACGGACTTTTCTCCGTGTGGGCAGGTCCTTTCATTTCAAAAGTCCGGCAGACTAGCACACAGACGGGCGGATTGTCCGCCGGACTGCCGAGTTCGGCGGACAATTTTGAGTCAAAACTTCTTTCAAAGTCTGCCGGACTTTTGGAAAGAAAAAGTCCGCCAGAGCCCACACACGGGTGTATTGTCCGGCGGACTCTGGTCTGCCGGACCAAGTCCGCCGGTTAGTGTGATCGTATGTATGCGGCATTCGATTTAGAGTGACTGCACTTACAAGTGCACTTCCAGTGCAAAGTGGATTTGCCTTTTGTAAATAACCCCTTATGTGTTTTTTGGCTTGGTATTTTTGCGTAATTATTGTAGGACTATTGTAACTGTTTGTTATCAGGACAATATTACATAATTTAAGAAGGCAACAAGCCCTTCAAACTACTTTGGTGTTATCCTCATATTTAACACTGTCTACTACATGTGCCCCTATTAAACCCTTTAATTTGCTGCAGCTTGCTAGGCGCACAAATCTTATTCTCCTAATTTCCACACAACTACTCAGGGAGGCTTGGTGAGTGTCACAGGGTTTGAGAAGCAACATAGGAAGGACTTTTTAAAAGTAGATTTTTTTTCTAAAACAAATTTCCCCTAAGGAATCCCCATGGTGAAAATAGAGACAAATTTTTTCAACGTTTTCAAAAGTCAAAATCAGTAATTTGCACAGCAAAATAAAATTCATTAAAATCAGTCTACTACACAACATGTTTAAAAGTGTAGTGCACAGCCGCTGGCTGAAATACAATTCATACCACTAAATATATGATGAATAAGGGCAGATAGTTGTAATGCCTGGCCTGGGACTCCCTTTGCTCTTTGTGCACATTGAGGGAATCCTGTGATCATCACTGCCAGTTATTGCCAAGTAAAAAAAATAAAAAAAAGTTGCTGCCTAGCAGATTTAAATCTGACCCACATAATGAGACAGTAATACGATCGGTATTTTGTGCTGCCAAAGATATAGAAAAACTGTAAAAACTTCCTTCTGTGTTTAATAATCCTCAAAAAACGATACGATATGTATACTGTCTCTACCCGAAACCAACCTTCTGCATTTCACCACTACTATCTTGCTTAGAGCAAGATGCATCAAGGAAGGTTGGTTTCAGCTGGAAACATTATTGTATGGAGTATTTTTGATGATTATTAAACACAGAAAGAAGAGCTAAGTTTTAGAATTAAGTTTTGGAATTAAGCTTAAAGTGGGGTGCCCCTTAAAAAAAAAAAATTTAAGTCAGCAGCTACAAATACTGCAGCTGCTGGCTTTTAATAATCGGACACTTACCTGTCCCAGGGTCCAGCGATGTGGGGGAACGAAGCTCCGCTCATCCCCCCCACCGCTCGGCGGCACCGGCATTCTTACTGTGGGCACCCACTGCGAATGCGTGAGCGGAGCCGCGAGCCGTGATACGCTGCGCAGTCATCTGGGACTTGTCACGTGTCCCAGATGACTGACTGCGCCGAGGGGGAGTGACGACAGCTGCCCGGGCACTGAAGGAGGCAGACTACGAGGGACCCCCTAGCAACAGGCATTTAGAGGTGAGTTACATTTTTTATTTTTCCAATTTTTTATTTATTTTTTGGGGGAATTTTACTCATTTTTTTGGGGGGGGAAACACCGCTTTAAAGGATAAGTTCACCTTTGGGAACATAATACATGTTCCACTTGTTTTTAGGCTGGAAAATGTAACATATAACATACCGCTGCCGATCCCTCCTTCCCTCCCTGTGACAGTAGTACGGGGAGAGGTTCCCTAAAAGAGCTGTTACTTTTTGATATTAGCACTGATGTGTGGGGCTTCACCCACATGGCTGCATCGTTCATTCACACAACTCTGTGTGTGAATGAACTATAAGTCCCGACATCCTTTGTGGCTGCCAGCTTGTACTTTTCAATGAACTACCATGGCACTGTGATTCTTCCTGTCAGTGTATCTGCCTGCCCATACAGGCACACAGATACACTGACAGATTTGTAGGAGACCTGCATTTCACCAGTGATCTGCTGATCGCTGGTGCAATGCTTTACAGGCTCAAAAAATTAATAAATGCAAATTTTTTGTTCCTGAAAAAAAGTTTTTACTATACCTTTTACAGAGGGGGGAGATGGTCTGTGGTAGTCATCACCCAGGTTGTCCTTGTGTGATGAAAGGAGCAAGTCTTGAGCAGCACCATGGGGTTTGGGTACATTCAGTATTTTTTGGCAGTCAGAAAAAACAACAAATGAGCTCTATGAATATATCACAATGGGGGTTATTTACTAAAGGAAAATCCACTTTACACTGCAAGTGCACTTGGAAGTAAAGCTTCTGTAGATCCGAGGGAAACATGCAAGAAAAAATAAAAAACAGCATTTTAGCTTGTACATGATTGGATGATAAAATCAGAGCTTCCACTTATTTCAGATCTACCCCTTAGATTTAGAGCGACTGCACTTGCAGTGCAAAGTGGATTTGCCTTTCGTAAATAACCCCTAATCTATGAGCTCCCGTACAGGGTAAAAAGTAAGGCTCCATGCACACTGGAGCTCATAAACAGACGTTTGACCCCTGAACGCAATTTTATGGCGTTCAGAAAACACCCCATAAACTCCACTGCTGATAAAAGTTAAAAAAAGTGGACACATAGGATAACATAAAGTGGAGTTTATGGGCTGTTAAAAAAAACACCCAAACTCCAAAAAAATGGTTGTTTATGAGCTCCAGTGTGCATGGAGCCTCAAAGTGTTACTAAACTGAGGACCCTGCATTCACTATATCTGGTCTCCCACAGTACATGGAAATGCAATTATTTTAGAAAATATAAACTGCTAAATACCTTTTCTCATCGGCAGTATATAGCAGTCTTATGACTTCAGTGCCTGGTCAAAGCTTGTAGGAGGAGATTTAATTCTACTCTGTTCTATGAGGCTGCAGGACCCCTGACCATCTGTCTGGACAGTGCTGATTGGCCCAGTGCTGATCACATGCATGCTTCCCCAATAACATAAAAATATCTAGCAATACACACCAAACTGAGCTTGTGCAGAGTGCCTCCAGTAATAGAAGGAGAGGATCAGAGAAGACAGGATCAAACTGACTTTTTACACAATGCACAGGATTAACCCTTTAGGTTCCTGAGTGAGTTTAAAGCGGGAGTCCACCGGGACTCCGCGTTTTTTTTTTTTTTTTAAAAGCCAGCAGCTACAAATACTGCAGCTGCTGACTTTTAAAATAGTGACACTTACCTGTCCAGCGCGCCCGCGATGTCAGCATCCAAAGCCGATCTGTAGATCGTATGTCGGGTGCTGCCGCCGCCATCTTGGGTATGGGAATCAGGAAATGGAGCCTTTCGGCTTCATTTCCCGGTTCCCTCCTGCGAATGCGCGAATCGCGCTGCGCAATAAGGACGGTCCCCGCTGCCTCTGGGATCTGTGTGTTTCCCAGCAGGCAGCGGGGCACTTGCGGAAAGGGGCGGGCACTTGCGGAAAGGGGCGTAATATACGCCCCTTTCCGCAGAGAGCTATCCCGGAAGTGGGTGCAGAATACCTGTACTGTACAGGTATCTGCACCCCCCTCCCCCCTGAAAGGTGCCAATTGTGGCGCCGGAGGGGGGGAGGGTTCCGATGAGCGGAGGTCCACTTTAGGGTGGACCTCCGCTTTAACAAACATATTTTACTGCATATACAGACTGATTTTCCTGTTGTGGGTTTAGTAACACTTTAACTGGTGTGTGAGAATTATAAGATCTTTTACTGCTTTAGCACCCACTGTGCATGTCTGTCTGGTTCACAAAGGACATTAGATTCAGTATGGTCTTTGTGTTTCTGTTACATACTATCCCACCGGGGAAGGTTATTTATCTGGTATCCTGGTCTATCTAAAATATAAACCACCTATCACCAGACATATCACCCTTCAATGAATTCACATCCTATTACAAGGTTTTTTGACCTTTACACTTTAGAGGTCAGAAAGCAAATTGGACAAGCTTGCACAACCAGTAAGAGTAGATCAAATAGACTCTGTCGGAGAACAATTAAGTGTGGTGGCTTTCACAGCAGACACACCGCAGGAGAACGATGATCTTTTTTTTAAGACTACGCTCCATACAATTTCCCCAACAATAGTTCCTGTTCTGGGATTGAGTCTCAGACCAAACACTTTGACTGCACCTGTAACAAAGACAACTGCATTGTTGTAATTGAAACATAAATATATTATAACTCTGTGTTAAAAGTGCCTATAAATATTTCACAAAGGGATTAGATCAACAAGAAAGCAATGTATTACTTATTTAGAGGCTCAGCTGGTACCAACAAAAGTATAGCTGTAATTATTTTGCAGCTTGGTTATTTCATTGCTTGGCTTTTTTGAAAGGTATCGTACATCTCACATGGGTTAAATATGAAATAATATAATGGAAGCGACAGTCTTTGTGTCATGGTCATGGTTATCAAGCCATTCCTTACACACAGCACAAGTACCACCATTCATCTCCTAAAAACTGTTTCCACCTGGCATTAAATACCTACTAATACATGTATCTATCTATTTATACATCTGTCTAACTCCCTATCTATCATATCTGATCTGTTCAGAATGATATTTACCATATATGGAATAAAACTATTTAGCGTGTACCCAGAAATCTTTAAATGGTATGCTCGTGGATAGGTGTCTTAAAATAGAAGGCAATAGAAAAGTCTCTAATTGCGTGAAATTGATGCAGATAGAAAACTCCACTGTATTATTGGGCTTTGTAAAAAAACGTGGTAAATTCTTACAAACAACTCCTTATGATGTTCTCATTTAAAAATAATTAACTTGGACAACCTTCTAAAGGGACCCTTTAGGCAAATAACCAGAGACTAGGGGAGAAAGGTTGGGATGCCAGCTTGTATGGTTCATAGCAAAGTATTTCCTTTAAAGGAAGTCCTGCTGACATTTCCTGAGACATCAGCCTCCTTAAATCATGTTAGCTTTCTGCATTTTATTATAAGCGGCATTTACTATTATCTTGGTATACTGACCCAAGCATAATACCTGTGGTGTGCAAAAGGGGTCAAGACTGTAATTTTATAGTCACATGCTAGATAATGGCACTGCAACCCAATCATGCAATTATGGGTGGCAAGAGCTCTCTGTTTCAACTCACAGTGCCTGGCTTGCGGTCTCCACCCCACAACAGAAGAGTCCTTCCATGCAGATAAAATTAGCAACCAGGTGAGGATGAATACATTTTCTCTTTATTTTGTCCAAGGATTCCAATGTTCCAAACAGAGCCAACACTAATGCGTTTCAGCCTATTAACGCCCTACTCATAGTTAACAAAATTTCATTCATCCTCACCCGGTTGCCGACTTTATCTACATGTAATTATATAGTGTCCCTTTAATTTGCTTTTTAATTCTTTAGTGCACTTTAAATAGAAGGACTGGCTCTTTCTGTGCAAGGGCAAATTAGGAGGTCAGCTAAAGCATTATTAACTGGAAAGAAGTCTTAAGACTTAAGACTATACAGAGTGTACTTGTTTGGAGCACTGAAACTAATTTAATTTTATTGATAATATTGTCAACAAATAGATAATCTCTTTGTAGCAAAGAGGTGGGGCTTAGGTTAAGTCCACTCCACTTTACAATGCAGTGTTCCCTTTTCAAACCCAACCCAGAGGCTCTCCTTTCCTTTACAATGTTCATGAATGCTTTATACATTAAATGTCTGTCAATATACAGTATGACACACAATACGTGCATCAACAAAAAACATATTGCTTGAGGGAAGTCTACACAGTGGTTTTGGCTAGAAATTATTAGGGTTGGAAGTTTAGTGTTTTAGTTCTCGTGGGGGAGGTATATTTTTGGCCCGTTCCTCAACTATGCTTCTGCTTGATCCCAGTCTGCAACCGCTCGTTACTGACCTTTGTTTTTTTTCACTGACTATGCTTCTACTTGATCCCCACCTGCTATATCTGCAAGTGGACCACAGCTTGCTCACCTCTTGGTGGGGGGATCCTGAGGGCCACAACCTGGTACTAACATGTAGCAAAATCCATCTCCACCATCAGAACCTATGGTGAACACCAGTTAATACTTAGACCCTGCACCTCAGATGAGCCCACATCATCTGCTAGGGTGGCCTGCTTGTTTGCTTATCCAGATGGTCAGTGGGGGCCTCTCTATTGCTATAGTTACTGGTCTCCGAGCATGACTCCTGACAGTGACACACACCTTTAGTGCACCAAAGCACCACATCCTTATTCCCTCTATTGCCATAGTTGATAATAAAGTTGAGCAATCCCCTGTATATTGTTGGGTAAGCCTAAAAGAAGAGGCAGATGTTCTGCATGCAAGCAGGTTCTACACCTGCAGCACATCTGCCATTTTTTTCCCAGAGGGCCTTCCCTGCTCTCCACCAGCATGTGAAAGGTAATATATGCATTTTGCTGGACCAAGTAGAAGGACCATCGTGTGGCCACCCTTTTTGATCCCTGATACAAGGGGAAAATGGTAGAAGGAGCAAAAAGTGCTGTAGAAGAATCCCTTGGCTGCATTTCCAGATAGTGGTAGGATCCCTTCTCAAGCCCAACATACTTCAGATCCTCAGATCACAGATAGGTGAAGCAAAGGAGGCAGTGGCTGCTTCATCAACACCTTTAAGTCGTTTTCTCAACTACAGAGGGCAGGCCTGATGCTTTATGAATGTACACTACTTGGGGTCTGTGGCTGATGTGGATTTTTTAGGGCCTTCGGAGTGAAGACTCCATGAACTATTGCGTGTCAAGGTTGGATGTCTGACAGGAGCTTGCACACAGCTACTGTCTGAGAGGGCCTTTGGAGCAGTCCTGGATCAGAATGATTTTAAAACTGATGCTACCGACCACATTTTTACTTATAATCCAACTCAGTAAAAAAATGGTACCTTCCCCCATTACCAGCTCCTGCAAATTATGTAGGTCTGGCACGATTAGAATCTCCTGCCACCTCTGCTGGCCTGCCACCATTACCACCAGCTCCTGCCATCTTTCCTGACCTGCCACCATAACAGCTCCTGATGTCTCTGCTGGCCTGCTCCCAATATGGCTCCTGCCACCTCTTCTGACCTATTCTGGCCCTGTAAATGTACCATACATAACTTTTCCACAGCTGGGCCACACCTGCAAAAGTTCTCATGTTTTCTGCTAGGTAAATCATGCCAATTCACCTAGTTTGCCAACTGTTCCCTATCTAATTTCTATCAAACACATACCTGATGTGTATATTTAGAATATTTTAGGAATGATTGGGGATACAGGAATGAGGGGGGTTCTTGAAGTGTTTTTGTGCACTAAGTTTTGAATTTTTGTTTTACTTTTAAGACAATACAGTGTAACAAGCTAATTTAGGCCTGTTAAAACCTGAAAGCGTTTTATGTAAAAGGGGTGGACCTATCACAGAGGCATTGTTTTGTGTGCTAAAGGCTATGTCCCTTTCAATTCTCCTCTGATGGAAATAAAGGAAAAGTATTTACTCCAGCCCTTGTTCACTACAAATACCTTGTCCAACCCTGGTAAAGTACCACTTAAAAAAAAAATAAAAATCACTAACTTGATTGGTTATTTGTTGTCAACACAAGCTAAAGTGTATATAACTCCTTTAGTAAATCACCACATAAACGGAATCATTGGTCAGACAGGTTACCGAGTAGATCAATAACACTTTTTATGGCACACACAGTGCTGTGTAAACATTATCTCTTTTGTGCTTGTCATCTGAGTTTACACACTATACCCATTCCACCTGCACCTGCTGTTCTCCCTCCTGCTGCAGCTACACAGAAGCTTGAAAGAGATATATTAATGTTTAGACGCAAGGTGTTGGGATTCTGAGCGCCACCAGCAATGTAGACTCTGAAATGATGGATGTGTTAGGATTCCCTTTTACGTCAGATGCTGGAAATCCCATTTTAATCAGGTTTGCTAGGATTATGTGTCCCTACAGGCCAGTTAGAAAATGGAAAAAAAAAAGAGTAGAGAAAAAAACAAACAAGAGAGACAAGCTAGTCTTCCATGTAATAAAAAAAATAAATATGCAAACTTGATGTGTGCTTATGAAATATTTTACTAGGGGTATTTAATTATGAAAATCTATGATGGCTTTCTTAATGTAACCTTCATAGAGATCTTTTTTTTTTTTTTTTTTAAATAGAATAATAATAATCCTTCTAAATATTTCCAGCACTACACTCAGCACTGGATATTTTTTGCAGCATTAATAATGGAAAATGGAATATGGGGCTCTTTAATTCTGCAGGTCAACTAAAAGGTTACAATGGCTTGAAAAAGTATTAATACTCTTTGTAATTTTCCACATTCTGTCATGCTACAACCAAAACGTAAATGTTTTTTATTTGTTTTTGTTTTTTTGTAATAAACCAACACAAAGTGGCACATAATTGTGAATTGGAAGGAAAATGATAAATGGTTTTCAATTCTTTTTACAAATAAATATCTGAAAAGTGTGTTGTGCATTTGTATTCAGCCTCCTTTACTCTGATACCCCTAACTAAAATCTAGTGGAACCAATTGCCTTCAGAAGTCACCTAATTAGTAAATAGAGTCCACCTGTGTGTAATTTAATCTCAATATAAA
This sequence comes from Lithobates pipiens, assembly GCF_037356315.1. Lineage (NCBI taxonomy): Eukaryota > Metazoa > Chordata > Amphibia > Anura > Ranidae > Lithobates > Lithobates pipiens. Next base: position 287,203,788 of record NW_027507903.1, on the reverse strand, counting down.
TGCAGCTGTTCTGTGAAGCCCTGAGAGGTTTGTTAGAGAACCTTAGAGAACAAACAGCAACATGAAGGCCAAGGAACACACCAGATAGGCCAGGGATAAAGTTGTGGAGAAGTTTAAAGCAGGGTTAGGTTATAAAAAAAATCCCAAGCTTAGAACATGTCACGGAGCACTGTTCAATCCATCATTATAAAATGGAAAGTGTATGGCACAACTGCATTACCAAGACATGGCCATCCACCTAAACTGGCAGGCCAGGCAAGGAGGGCATTAATCAGAGAAGCAGACACGTGGCACATGGTAACTCTGGAAGAGCTGCAGAGATCCACAGGACAAATATTAATCATGCTCTTTACAAATTTGGCCTTTATGGAGGAGTGGCAAGAAGAAAACCATTGCTGAAAGAAAGCCATAAGATGTCCCGTTTGCAGTTTGTGAGAAGCCATGTGGGGGTCACAGCAATCATGTGGAAGAAGGTACTCTGGTCACATGAGATCAAAACAACTTTTTGGCCTAAAAGCAAAACACTTTGTGTGGCAGAAAACTAATACTGCACATCACCCTGAACACACCATACTCATTGTGAAACATGGTGGTGGCAGCATCTTGTTGTGGGGATGCTTTGCTTCAGCAGGGATAGGTAAGCTGGTCGGAGTTGATGGGAAGATGGATGGAGACAAATACAGGACAATCTTAGAAGAAAACCTGTTAGAGTCTGCAAAAGACTTGAGATTTGGGCGAAGGTTCACCTTCCAGCAGGATAACGACGATAAACATACAGCCAGGTCTACAATGGAATGGTTTATATCAAAGCATATTCATGTGTTAGAATGGCCAAGTCAAATTTCATACCTAAATCTATTCATTGCTGCATGTATTATGCCATTTTGCTATGTTTCTTTTTGTTTTACCAATAAAAACCTGTGTTTTGTGACATCAACTCATCTTATAGCCATATGCACTGACCTCATTCAAAGTCCCAAATCCCCTCCCCCCCCATTATCATACATGACCCTAAACATACAGCCAGAGCTACAATGGAATGGTTTAGATCAAAGCATATCCATGTATTAGAATGGCCCAGTCAAAGCCCAGACCTAAATCCAACTGAGAATCTGTGGTAAGACTTGGAAATTGCTGTTCACAGATGCTTTCCATCCAATCTGACAGAGCTTGAGCTATTTTGTACACAACTATAAGCAAAATGGGCTGAATACAAATGCACGCAGGCCTGGACTGGCCATAGGGCACACCGGGCGTTTGCCCGGTGGGCCGCGGCCCCTGGGCTGCATTTTTTTGGAAGAGCAGCTTCTTCATGATTGGGCCACACAGCGAGAGGTAAGCAGCGACCGCGGTCCAGACAGGGTTAACACAGATCGTGGCCGCTGCTCACTTCCCGCTATATATAGGCATTCCTAAAGCAGGGGTGATTTAAGAGGTGCAGAAGGCTCCTGTGACATGCAGGAAGGGCCTGCACTGGACAGACACCTCATGGGCCGGCCACGCTGGAGGTATAGCTACACTGAAGGAGACGGCGGCAGCCTCTCTCCTAACACTGGCTGAGGACACTGTGATGGCTGCACAGGAAGGAAGGCGAGCACACTGAAAAAAAAAAAAACATGTTCCAGTGTGTTACATCCTGCTCTGTAGTGGCGGGGAAAGGGAGCGGATTGGGGCTTTCTACTTTATTGGTATGGGGCTGTATATTATTACTGGTATGGGGCTGTCTATTATTACTGGTATGGGGCTGTCTATTACTGGTATGGGGCTGTCTATTACTGGTATGGGGCTGTCTATTATTACTGTTATGGGGCTGTTTGTTATTGACATGGGGCTGTCTATTACTGGTATGGGGCTGTCTATTATTACTGTTATGGGGCTGTTTGTTATTGACATGGGGCTGTCTATTACTGGTATGGGGCTGCTTGTTACTGACATGGGGCTGTCTGTGTACTGGTCTGGGGCTGTCTGTGTACTGGTCTAGGGCTGTCTGTGTACTGGTCTAGGGCTGTCTGTGTACTGGTCTGGGGCTGTCTGTGTACTGGTCTGGGGATGTCTCTTTGCTATATGTGGGGATGTCTCTCAGAATGAATATCTGGTCACCAACCCGCCGCAAACTCCCACCCAACATCTCCGCCTTACTTTCCCCAGGGATTGGGCTGCCCAGTTTAAAATGCCCGGTCCTATTTTTTGTCCCAGTCCGGGCCTGAATGCACATCACACTTTTCACATATTTATTTGTGAAAACCATTTATCCTTTATTTTTCCTTCCACTTCACAATTATGTGCCACTTTGTGTTGCCTATCAAATAAAATCCCAATAAAATACATTTATGGTTTTGGTTGTAACATGACAAAATGTGGAAAATTTCAAGGGGTATGAATAGTTTTTCAAGGCACTGTAGATGTATATGGAGCTCCTGTGATTACAATGGATAAACACATTTGAACAAGTTTGTGCATACTTTATTTATGTGAAGCTTTTTGTGAATCGACAGCAGAAGAGAGGGAGCTGCTACTGTGTGAGAAAGCACCATCTCTCCAGACAGAACGCCAAAAGTATAGTAATAGCTATACTCTTGACACGCAGTAAAATTGTCAGCTGTAAATTAAAGAGATAAATCCACAAGGAATGCCTTCAGTAGAGGCGCACGGCGAGGTCCAATGCACATTTCTATATGTACGAAATGGTGTGGTGGTAACAGAGTGCCAATCCCCCATTTACTATAGCGATCTAGACGCACGGGAGAATGCAATTTGTGCGCCACTATGGACATGGCGCACAGCATCTCCAAATCAATATTGATGGAAGATGGAGGTGCCAATATTATGGGGGTGATGTGAGGAAGTTTAGTAACAACTGCCCAAGTAACAAATATACAGAAAATAGAATGAGAAAGTAACTTTTTCAGAGAAAGCCTGCTGTGCCTGCAAGTACGTTTAGAACTGCATGAGATCAATGTAAGCAGTACGCATGCGCAAGCGGCTCTTGCGCTCGTTCAAATGTGTTTGTTCACTGCACAGACAAAATCTTAAAAAGTAAATGTTAAGCAACATACATGCAATTGCACGGGTTGAACGGGCGCACCTCTAAACTTGACAATTTTTTTTTCTGCACTGGTTCACCCATATATATTTTTTAAAGGAGACGTTGCCAACATGTGACATACACCTTGTTAAAATGATGTAAAAAGACTCTTGTTCCTCTAGCTCCTCCTAAAAGGGCATTTAACCTTCCCCCTCTAATTGGGTTAGCTATTGATTTTAAAGGGGAACTCCTCACTTCATTCTCCAATACTCTTGTCTCCCCCTCTAATCCCTTGGATTTCCATGGGCTAACTTTTGCTTTTTAAGGGGAACTCTACACTCCATTGCTCTTGTCTCCCCCCTCTAACCCCTTGGATTTCCATGGGCTAACTTTTGCTTTTAAAGGGGAACTCCACACTCCATTCTCCAATGATCTTGTCACCCCTCTCTAATCCCTTAGATTTCCATGGGCTAACTTTTGCTTTTAAAGGGGAACTCTACACTCCACTCCATTCTCAAAAGGCTGTGAGCTGCCTTCACCAATCCAAACCACATCCATTTTCAGAACATAAAACAGGGCCAGCTAGGAAAGGGGCGAGAAGAGCGATCGCCCAACCCCCTCCTGAACCATACAAGGTCACATGCATGCAACATAGCTGGCTACCTTTGGGGCGTGTTGGGCTCAGCCCAATACCAGCCACAAAACGCCTTGTACCCATTCGTTTAAAGGGGCTTTCCACGATCTGTAAAACCCCCTGTCTGCAGCCCCCCACAACCCCAGCCTAGGGTTGCATGGAGGAGGCCCTTGTCCCCCTGAATATGGGAAGAAGATGGTTGACTTTTGGGGTGCCCGAGCCCCTCCTCCCCCCCAAGCATACACCCCCCTTTCTTCGGCTGGCTTGCTGTGTGTTTGGCTAGGGGTTTGTTAGCTTGTGGGAGGGGTACAATATTTTTTTCGTTTTCATGTCGTTTTCATTCGTTTACATGGCCTTGTATGTATTGGGAGGGGCAGGGTATTTTTTGTTTTGTGTTAATCTTGCAGATTTGTACGTTTTCTCTAAAGCCGTACATCTTTGAAGCAGCATTTTGGATAAATGCCAAGTTACTTGCTTTTAAGCAATTTTGCATTTTTAAAGGCAGTTCTCCTTGTTTAGTTTTTGGGGTTGTCCAAATTGGTGACATTGATATATCCCTCAGGGTGGGACCTAGGCCCCCATACCCATTTTAAGGCCAATAACTAGAATATAAACCAGCCAAGTGGGGACTAGCAAAATTAACAAGTCAATTCCCATAGACTGCAATGGTATTTGTTGTATAACTTCTGCCCATGTTAGGCTCTTTGCATGTGTGTGTACATTTGGGTGTCCTTTTGGAGTTTGTAACACATGTATTTTCTCTTTGTATTTTGTTTGTTATGTTTTTTTCAAAACAGATGTGTTTTAGAGCAAGTCTTTTTTACTGTTGTTTCTTTTTTTTTGGGGGGGGGGGATATTTTTCACTGAAATATTTTTGATGTTGTCAATCTGTGTTTGTAGGTTATTAGTTTCACTTTGATTTAATTGTCTGTGCTGCATTATTTAGCAAAATCTTCCTCAAGATGTTGTGACTAATAAATGTTGAAATCCTTAAGAGACTGTCTATTTGTGGGCGCAGTCCTTTTAACTCCTGCTAATTTCCTCTGCAAAGTGGTCAGACCTCAAAACCATATTCTGTTAGTGTCTCAAATTAACATACATGTGTTTTTTGCTTTCCTTGCTCTTTTCCAAGTCCTGTTTTGTTGACCAATAAAATGTGTAGCAAATTTTTATGTTTTATGTGTTTTGTTAATTTGTTTTGCAGATGCATGCTCAATCCAAGTAATGCATTTTACACTCTCCCCCCCCCCCCCCAACAATTTTCATGCAACAGATTTCCCAGATGCAGCTTAACTAGGCTGGTTGGCATGGAAAAACAAAAAAAAGTGTGATTTGTCTAAAAGCTACTTTCCTGGTGCCTTCATGGTAGCATATGCATGGGTTGTGCGTATGCTGCCATGGATAGGCACCAGGAAAGGAAAATTACAGAGAGGTAAGTATTCAATTTTCCATTTTATTGCAGTGGTTCTCAGCCTCAGGCCTCAAGTACCCCCCACCGGACATGTTTTGGGAATTTCGCTTAGCTAAAATAGCTGTCCAAAATGCCAAGCCATTGACTCTGATTTTAAACCACCCGTGCAAGATGAAGGTAAACCTGCAAACATGGCCTGTTGGAGGTAATTGAGGACAGGGTTGAGAACCACTGATTTAGAGCACTGAGCTAAAATCTAGCTCAAGACAACCCTATTCTAATTGTGAGCATTTGAGGGAAACCAAGTGAGTGTTAGAACCCCTGCATGTGATGCATGAATGACTTTTTCGGTGCACCAATTAATATATGAACTGGTGCAGTGCCTTCTTCTTAGTAAATCACCCCCAAAGTTTGCTGAAGCATTGTGCTTCATAAACAACTGCAATCTGTAAACAAATCTCTATCTTTTGCTTTTATTTAATCTTTTGCTGCATTTCATTGTTACTGATCTCCTGTAGTCTCTTTGCAACTACTTATTGCATAGCTCAATGGCATTGCTCTGATGGCCTTTCTCTAATGGAAGTCTGTATGATAACGCAGACACACAATTAGAAAAGAGGGACAGAGCAATATCACCCTATAACTCGAAGTCATAGAACTTAATTTTTCTTTTTGTAATATTTTTTATTATAAGAGTAAAAGAGGGCAAAAAAATATAGTGTGCTATTTGACATTGTTTTTGATAAACACATCAATACAGTATGTGGTTCAATGGCTGTATTCACAATTCTCAATCAATTCTCAAAGTGCTCATCAGATATTTTGGTTCTAATTTTGCCGTTCGTGTGCTTCATCCTTGAAAATATAGGTGCTGCCATGACATGACAACTCACCGCCTCATAGAAGGTTAATAGATTGGTTTGGAAAGAACGATTCTTCATGAATCCATGCTGATTACTGCTAATGATACTGTTCTCATTACTAAAATCTTGTACATAGTTCCTTATCATCCCCTCCAAAATATTGCATACTACTGATGTTAGGCTAACTGGTCTGTAATTCCCAGGGATGTATTCTGGGCCCTATTTAAATATTGGTGCTACATTGGCTTTTCTCCAATCAGCTGGTACCATTTCAGTCAGTAGGCTGTCAGTAAAAATTAGGAACAATGGTCTAGAAATTACTTGACTGAGTTCCCTAATTACCCTTGATTCCCTCATGAATTCTGAGGAGAAGAATAAATTCAATACCTTTGCCATCTCTGTAACCAGATATCCTTCCTCATTCTTTATGGGGCCAATATGGTCTGTCCTCCCTTTTTTACTGTTTACATAATTAAAGAATTTCTTGGGTTTTTTTGTGCTCTCCTCCGCTATGTGGCTTTCGTGTTCTATCTTAGCCACCCTAATTGCACCCTTACATTTCTTGTTGCATTCTTTAAAGTCTGAATGCTGATGATGACCTCTTAACCTTGTATTTCTTGAAGGCCTTCTCCTATGCTTTTATATGCAATTTTACATTGGAGTTAAGCCATCCAGGACTTTTGTTCGCTCTTTTAAATTTACTACCCAATGGGTTGCATTGGCTAATGCCCTTATTTAATATGCTCTTAAAGCAAACCCATCTCTCCTCTGTGTTCTTTGTTCCTAATATTTTATCCCTAATTATGCCTTCTAGCAAGGTTCTTAGTTTAGGGAAGTTGGCTCTTTTGAAATTCAGTGTCTTTGTATTCCCCTTATGTTTCCTATTTGTGTGATTTATACATATGTGCGTCTACAATCTAAACCATGAAATTGTCCTGCAAGACATTTAGGAACTGGCGAGCCTTAGACTAATGCGTGGTTCTCTCCACCCAGTCTGGATAATTAAAATCTCCCATTATGATAACACTTCCCATCCTTGCTGCTAATCCAACTTCCTCCCTCAGGTTAGGGCACCTATAGCATACTCCCAGTATTATTTTCCCCTTAGCTTCATGCCTCTGGAACTCAACCCATAAGGATTCCACCCCCTGCCCAGCTCTCTTAGTGATGTCATCTCTCACATTCACCTGTACATTATTATTGATATATAGGCATACCCCACCCCTGTTTTTACCCTCTCTATCCCTGCGATAAAGGGTATACCCTTGAACGGTGTCTAGCCAATCATGAGAGCTGTTGAACCAGGTCTCTGAATGTCCCATAAAATCCAAATCCTCCTCGTACAACAGTATCTCTAGTTCACCCATCTTGTCCGCCATTCTCCTGGCATTGGGTGTTCCTAGATCAGTGTTTCTCAACTCCAGTCCTTAAGGCGCACCAGGTCATGTTTTCAGGTTTTCCATTATTTTTCACAGGTGATTTGATCAGTTTCACTGCCTTAGCAATTACCACAGCTGTTTCATCTGAGGGAAATCCTGAAAACATGACCTGTTGGGGCGCCTTGAGGACTGGAGTTAAAAAACACTGTCCTAGATTGCAACTAGTACTTGTTACTAGACTTACCTTGGGCTTATGTGCTTTAGTCAACCTACCACTAATGCCCCCAATACTACCCTCTGGAACATGTTCCATGCTGACTATCTCTACTTCTGCCCCCCCCCCCCCCCCAGTCACCTCAGAACTCTGCAAGTGCAGTAGCTGATTTTTAATCAGTCACTCCCATTCCCATCCAATCCTTGAAATGTACATTGATCACCCAGAGGGGAATGTTTTTTTCTTAACCAATGCGGAGTTACTGTTTAAAGTAAATATGTTGTTGCATACGTGCTTGTAAAGTCAAAAAGCCAAATTTTTTTTATATGTCATGTTTTGATATAAATCATACCAGCAAGATGTAGCTACACAGACATTTCCTGTCCTAGGGATACACCACTTACTCAGTTTAGCATCAATGTTTCATCCTTTCCCATTTTTGATAACAAACAGCTGTACCAATGCCCATTTTACCATAGTCAACCAATGATGTAATATGAACAGGAAGCTCATGGAAGGAGTCAACAGGATGCACACAAAGTACATAGAATGTAATAAAATGTATTTTTATAACAACAACAAAAAAAAGAATTTAATCCTATTGCAGTGCTCTACAAAACTACAATTTAAATTGATAATTTAGTTTAAGAGAGTATGTTTTTTTTATTTTTTATTCATACTTAACTCGGTGGATGGAGCATCAGACCAATGCTGCAGCTGTCCCCCACCATCTCTGAACTGAGAACCGAGCCACTGCACACCTCCAATGGCTTGGTTCTCACAGATCCCCTAGAGAAAAGCTGCTGACTGTCAGTCAGCGTCTCTCCTCTCTGCTTCTCCACACTCATTGGAGGACTGAGCTGTGGAGGGGTGGGGAGAGGCTGTCTCAGCAGCCGGCTGAGATGCTGAGACTCATCAATCAAGGTAACTGGCGGATCCAGACTTGGGAAGTTGGGATGACGCACTGCCTCGACTGATGGAAACGGGTCACAGGAGTGCAAAACGAATTGCACTCCTGTGACCCATAGGAGAAGCACAGCCTAAAAAGCTCAGGCTGGACTTCTCCTTTAACTGTAAACTCGATATACAGTTGCAAAGAATATTTATTATTATAACATCTGTCATTGTCAAGGTAGACAAGTTTGCATCTACCACAAATGTTGTCCATTTTCAGCTAAGCCCTACTATATCAGTGGCGGCCCGTAATGCAGGACACAGGAGCGCCGCCCCCCTAGACGCATGGATTTTAATGTTTTTTTTTTTTGAAAGCACATGATAAGAGCCTGAGGCAGTGCGCCCCGAGCCCACCCAGTTGTGTGACAATAGCAAATTAATATTCGCGATTGTCTTCCTGATTCTTTTCCTGGACAGTCAGGAAGTGGGTCCTGAGACCTGAATGATCGGGAGTCTTCCCTCAGCTAGAGCAAGGAGCAGCAGCCTTACCCCTCATCCTCCATGATCCTCGTCATCACCTAAGGTAAGACCGCCTTCATGTCTGTCTCTTGCGGAAGGGGGGGTGGGGAGTGGCAGCAGTGCGAGTGAGGGGGGAGGTTTGTTTGCCGCCCCCCAAATAATTGAGCACCAGTCACCACTGTACTATATACTAAGCATGAATGAAAGAGGATATGACAGATAAGACTCGACACGATTGACTGTGACAACGGATATTGACTAAATGCTAATACTGTTAGATGCAAAAATCACAATGAAATATTAACAATTGATTTAATAGCAGCACATGTGAATTTGCAAATACAGATTATATATTGATCACAGGCACATTATGAATTATCTAGCTAGAGCATACTCCCTGCAGTATACCATTGCATTACATGAGGTCCTGCAGAGGTAATATATCATTCCACTAAGATGATCTGTGTACCAGTTGGGGATGTTAATGGCGGTGAAATACTGAGAAAGGTTGTTTCATTGATCCAGGAATATTACAGATCATTTAAAGTTAGGAAGCAGGATATCTTCACACAAACAGGCTTATTTGAAGAGGTGGTGTAAAGGGTAATGAAAAAACTATGATGAAGTGTAAAGCAGATCGGAACATAGGAGCCAGGCAGAGAACAGTTTACTTTGGTCAGAGCAGTAAAAACGATAGCGATTGGTTGATGTGGGCTATTAAACTCTGCACGCTGTTCTAGTTTCTGTTAAATAACAGCGAAGGAATGAAAATTAAGCTTGCATTGTGATGCTTCAAGTTCTAGTGCGATCAGTAAGGGCCAGAATTAACAGGCTTTGCTACAGAACTGCCTTTTCTCTCAATAAGCCCATGTTCACACTGAATGCGGGTTTAAAATTGTGCGAGTTGAACTCACACAATTTCAAACTGGCATTTCAGTCCGACTTCGGGGGCGATTTGAGAGACATCTGTGTGGGCTTATGCACAGATGTCTATTGAAATCGCCCCCGAAGTCATCAAAAGTAGTGCAGGATTTTTTGGGAATCGGTGCGGTGCCGCAAAGTCACCATCGCACCGATTAAGACGGTGTCATTGCTGGCAATAGGCTCTGATTTGGCATGTCAAATCGCAGGTAAAATCGGACCAGTGTGAACGAGGGCTAATACTCCATTCTATGGAAATGCAAAGCAGCTGAAGCAGGAAAAATGCAGGTCACCTGCACCTGCAATGATTTCTGATCGATGTGTAGTACTTACCAACGAAGGAGCTGCTGATTTATGGGTCGCCTGATTCCGGATGACTACGACCCTTCTGGCAGTGCCACACACTAAAGTTCCTGTGTTGGATTATTTACTGTAGGTTTAAGGCAGTGGTGGGGGCTGGATGTGGTCTTTTAACTTGTCTTTATCAGGCCCTTGGGATACTATCCCTCCCACTCATACAGGGCACTGTTCCTTCTACACCAGCAATTGGGTGTAATTCCTGTCACTGATTCCAACAATACGGCATTAATCCTACTACTGACCTTAACAATGGGGCACCATTCTTCCCACTGACACCAGTGATGGGGCACTATTTTTTCCCCTAATAACAATGGGGCAATATTCCTCCCATTGATTCCAATTGGCCATTCTTCACTCCCATTGATGCCAGGGCATTTTCCATTCACACTGGCCACAGTCCGGCCCCCTCAAAGTCAGAAGGATAGTAAACTTTGTAAGGCCCTTTGTTCAGAAAGTTTTGAGGCCCTTAGTTTAAGGGGATCCCACAGTAAGGGCTGTAAATACCCAAACTGCATCCCAAGCAAAGGTGACACTGTCCCTTTAAGAAATGGGTAAGGAAGTTGTAGCCAGTTGCCTCTCACCAACAATCAGTCTGTGAACCGAATAATGAAGTTGTAGCCAGCAACTTCTTCTCACCACTTTGCAGTCTGCAACTAAATCTTCTGCTGTCTGGCATCTGAAACCAGTGGCATTTGTAGTAATTGGGAACTCTGTAGTGATGATATTTCATGGAACCGGTGATGCCCCTTCTCTCTACATCAACCATGCCCTCCACACAAATTTGGCAGCCCAGTCTCCCGCTGGTACCATGGAAAACACTCCCTGCAGGCAGTTCAACTTAGCAGCCCAGCCTCTGGTCACCTCTTCCTCCTCCTACTGCTCTCAGTCCTCCTGGGACTTGTATTCCCATTCAGTCCTTGGCTTTATAGAAAACTGACTACAACCCCCATAGTTCAAGGCAGTTCCCAGCAGCCCTTTTATCTCTTAGGCTGCACAGCATATTACAGTTTCCTCTGCTGTCTGCAGCGCACCCCTCCAGTTCATTGTGGCTGCATCATAACCCTATCATACAAATCTTGAAACATCTCAAAGTAAAAAGTACACTACATCTGTCCATCAAAGCTCACTAATGCAGAACCTTAAAGTGACACTAAATGATAGTCTTGTTGTCCAAAAATAATCCAAACACATCCATTACTTAATGGTCTTGTAATCTTTTTTGTGAAATCGTTCCAGATTGTATTTTCTGCCTCCTTGTAGCGTTCACTGTGAGCTTTGAATCTCTCCTTTTCCCCCTCATTTCTGTTTGTAGTGCACATTAGTTGTGCTCATGTGCACTTCTCTATGCACACTACAAATCCCATAGTCTATAGTCCATAATCCATCTCATTAGTCAACTAGTGAGGGTGGCTATGTTTCTCACTACAAAGGAATCATGAAGAACTAATGTAACCATCCTCTAAAAGGAAGTTGGATCACAGCAGCAAAAAAATAAGTTTGAATATTTTGGAGTTAGGAGTATATACTTGAATAGAATTTTTCTTTTAAAACCAGGGCTTAGTATATTTTTGGCCCAGAACTCCGAACATATAAAATATGCAAATTGATGTAGCTCTCTAACAAAATATCATTAAATGTATTTTATAAAATCCATGCAGTGTAAGTACCTGAATTTGACCTGCAGTCTCTGTACAGCAGGATTAGGGTTGCCACCTGTCCAGGATTCACCCGGACAGTTTGGGTTTTGAACCATGTGTCGGGGTTTCAGTCCACCTGAAACACGGACACATTATTCAGACCAGGCTGTGGCTCCCCAAGTAACCAAGATAGTCATACACAAATCTGTTTTTCCACTGTGGGCGGCTGTTTGAGGGCAGGTTTGGCTTCACTGAAGGGTGGAGTGTGTCAGAAACCATGAATCAGAATGAGGCAGAAGTAAAGTTAAATTGCATTTGTTTAATAATAATAACAAAAAGGTAAACAGAGTAAACATAGTCAAAACATAGCCAGAGTTCAGGAAAAGTAACGGATTGTTAGACAAGCCAAAACGCCAGGGAGCTAGAGATGAGCATAGTAGAACAGCAAGCAGGATCTGAAGCCAGAGGGAATGTCAGGCAAGCAAGTCTTTAACATGAACACAGAGATCATCTGGGCTGGATGGCTTAAGTAGGCAGGACTGACGAGCAGGATATCATCAACGGGTGAGTCACTGTGGAGAGAAAGGAGCTGGCAATTAGCCGACAGCTGAGCAGATAGCTTTGAGAAAGAAGGGATGAGCCCAGCCATGACAGGGTAATGGTGTCAGCAAGAGCAATTTGGCCACACCCACTGGCGCGCTCTGTGCGTTACATTACTACTCCCCTTGGGGCACCCAAATGTGTCCCTGGTCTTTTATAATCCTTTAGTGTTTACAAAAAAAAAAAATTGCCTTGTGCCTCAAAAGTGTTTGGGTTTGGCTTGAAGAAAAGGTGGCAACCCTAAGCAGGATGCAAAAGGAAGAATCAGTATAAGGAGTCAATCAGTTCATGTTCTGACACAAATCATGCTGATAGAAGGAAAGTGCAAAGTGAAAGACGGATGAGCTCATCACTGTGTTGCTACTCTTTTCACTGTCCAGTCACAGGCTGGTGGTTGGCTCAAAGGAAAAGGGTCGAATGATGTTGACTATTAGACTGAAGACATCTATTGGCAGAAAAAAGGTATTGGGGGAGAAATCTCTGGATTGAAGGTGAATATTGCAGCAAAGGCTGGTTTTATTGATTTACTTTTTCTTTTTATCTTTTTCTTTTTATCGTTTTTTTTTTTTTTTTTTTACTTGAGTTCTGCTTCAATGTGTTGCTCCTGTATGCATGCCAGGCAATCATACCCATATATGAGAAATCCGATTTTTTTAAAAGGCGCCCATGGTGAGAGAAATAAAAAGGCAGCCATTGCTGATCTTCCAAAAATACCAGTTGGCTGGCTGGTTTCAATACTTTCTTTTTTTTAAATTCTTTATTTAGGCAAAGCAGAGTATAACAGTAGTAATCGTTGTGACTTGATAACACATATGATTGCACAGATATAGTATATGTAGTCAGAAAAAATAGTTAAATGACAACAGGTCACCGTTCATCCATTACAATTTGTTAGAACTGTTGGCCACCACTGTTCCTCCTTACAGTTTCTGTTTTCTAGGTAGAAGAATGGTGTGAAGCATAAGAGGTGCATGTATGGACATAAGGGGAATGGTTAAAGGATATAATTTAGTATATTATTTTTATTTGTTAAAAAACTTTTTTTTAATTTATTTTTTTACACTTCTTCAGTTGCTTTGTTTTTTCTTCTCGGTAGAGATACCACCTTTTCTTCAAGCTAAACCTGAACACTTTAGAGGTGCACATCATTTTTTGTTTTAACCACTTCATTCCTGGAAGGTTTTACCCACTTCCTGACCAGGCCTTTTTTTTTTGCGATACGCTGTACCCAAACAAAATTGACGTCCTTTTTTTCCCACAAATGGAGCTTTCTTTTGGTGGTATTTGATCACCTTGATGCGGTTTTTAGTTTTTTTGCACTATAAACAAAAAAAGGCTGACAATTTTGAAAAAAAACTATTTTTTTTACTTTCGGCTATAATACATATCTAAAAAAATATATATAAAAAAACAAATTTATTCATCAGTTTAGGCAGATATGTATTCTTCAACATATTTTTGGTAAATAAAATCAGAATAGGCGCATATTGATTGGTTTGCACAAAAGTTATTGCATCTACAAACTACGGGATGGATTTAGAGACTTTTTTAAAATTGTTTTTCTGATAATGGTGGCGATCTGCGATTTTTAGCAGGACTGTGACATTGCGGCAGACAAATCTGACCCTGAATTACACTTTTTGGGGACCAGTGACAATATTACCTTGATAAATGCTATAAAAATGCACTGATTAATGTAAAAATTACACTGGCAGGGAAGGGGTTATCACTAGGGGGCGATCATGGGGCTAAGTGTGTTCCCTCAGCATGTTCAAACTGTAGGGGGGATGGGGGTGGGTTTACTGAAACATGACAGAGATTACTGTTCCCAATCACTGGTAACAGTAGATCTCTGTCATGTCACTAGGCAGAACGGGGAAATGCGCCCGCTATCCTGCTTTGACAGAGGGACGTACAGGTAGGTAGGAGAGCCGTTTTGCGGACATACATTGGTGTGTGCCGGTCGGCAAGTGGTTAAGGGTGAACGCTGTGGACTCTGGTGTAAAGGGGAACTCTAATGTGAGGGTGCTCACAAAGACCCCACTTACATCAGAATTCCCAGTATTCCCCCTTAAATCAGGGTTTCCAAAGTCCCTCCTTACATCAGAGTCCTCAGAGCACCCCTTATATCTGAGTCCCCCTTACCTTATTGTTCTCATTGACTTGAAAGCAGGGGAAAAAGTGGGGAGATTTCAGTCAAAGACAGTGGATGGTGAGCTCAATCAACCAAGAATGAGGCTCAGGCATCAGCAGCTTTTATCTCTGATGTATCTGCTGGATGCTGGAATTCACATTTCCAGCCCACATATCCCTTTTTTTGAGGCACAGCATGCCAGCAGACACAAGGGGTAGAGGTGAGAGGAGAAGGTGCACTTCTCACACCTGGCACACCCTGTGCACGCGCTTATGGATCTGAATAATGTGCCTGGGTTTCAGGGGGTCTGAAACCTGGATACATGATTCAAAACCCAGACTGTCCAGGTGAGTCCTGGGTGAGTGGCAACCCTAGGCCTAGGCCAAAATTATGTCATGTATCCCAAGAACCTTCATGGACATTTTTTTCCCTTCATCAGGAGGAGGGAAGGAAGGGCGTTCTCAGCTAAGCAAACCCTTCTGCCTGCATCCCTGAGCTCAGAACACATGAATTCCAGGATATAAATGCTATATGAATTCACTGCCCTTAACCACTTCCTGACCAGCGCACGACGATGTACGTCGACAGAATGGCACGGGCAGGCATATTGGCGTACAGGTACGTCCAATATTCAATGCCGCCCTGCCATCGGGAGTGCGCCGCCGGCGGCGTGCTCCCGCGCTGGTCGGGACCCCCGTGAGTCCGGTCGCGGGACCCGCGGACTCGATCGCCGCGAGCATCCCCGCGATCGTCTCACGGAGCGGCCGAATGGAGGAAATGCCACGTAAACAGCATTTCTCCATTCTGCCTAGCAACTAGTGACGCTGATCTCTGCTCCATGTGATTGGAGCAGAGATCAGTGTTCACTAAATGAAAGCCCAACCCCCCCACAGTTAGTAACACACTCCTAGGAACACTTAACCCCTACACTGCCACCCACTGGTTAACCCCTTCACTGCCAGTGTCATTTACACAGGAATCACTGCATTTATATAGCAGTGATTACTGTATAAATGACAATGGTCCCAAAAATGTGTCAAAAATGTCCGATGGGTCCCCCACAATGTCGCAGTCACAATAAAAATCGCTGATCGCCGCCATTACTAGTAAAAAAAAAAACAATAAAAAATTATTAATAAAAATGCTATAAAACTATCCCTATTTTGTAAACGCTATAACTTTTGCGCAAACCAATCAATAATCGCTTATTGTGATTTTTTTACCAAAAATATGTAGAAGCATACGTATCGGCCTAAACTGAGGGAAAAAAATGTTTTTTTATATATTTTTGGGGGATATTTATTATAACAAAAAGTAAAAAATAATGAGTTTTTTTCAAAATTGTCGCTCTATTTTTGTTTATAGCGCAAAAAATAAAAACTGCAGGGGTGATCAAATACCACCAAAAGAAAGCTCTATTTGTGGGAAAAAAAGGACGTCAATTTTTTTTGGGAGCCACGTCGCACGACCGCGCAATTGTCAGTTAAAGCGACGCAGTGCCGAATCGCAAAAAGTGGTCTGGTCTTTGACCAGCAAAATGGTCTGGTCTGCAAGTGGTTAAGCAAGATGGCCACAGCCAGAAATGCTAGGAGAATGTTTTTCAAAGTGATTTCTCAACAAAATAAAGCATAGCGACGTGGATGGATGGGTGAGTTTGCTTTGAATATTAAAAATTAATTAAATAGTGTTTTTGGTTTGTGGTGTTCATATACTGTTAACTTCAGGTGAGTGGTTAAGGGGAATAGGGTGAAGGGGGTTCGGAAATGGGGGAAATAAAGTTCTCCTGGTTTCAATACTTGTAGATTCACTGACCTGAAATAAGGATGCATCTTAGAAAGTCAGAATTTCTGTCTGGCATACTTTCTCAAGGTCAGTGGCTCAGCTCAACATAACAGATTCTGGAAGTAAAGTGTAGCAAAGTCACCATTTTCTCAGCACAGGTTTCTTTTAAAGCCCATTTGAAGCAATTAATATTTAGCCAGACAATAAACTATTATCTTCCATTTTCAAAGTTGTTATAACAGTTGCGTATGTCTAAATATATAACCATTGAAACAATTGGACTTTAATGGTGCCCAAGGATGCACTAAATCACACTGCTAAAATTGTACAAATTTTATGTTTTTTACAAGAGTATGTGACATTCCCTCATACAACTACACAACCTATAGCTGTGTGAGGGAATGTTACATATTTCTGTAAAAGGAAAAAACCCACAGGAGGGTTTTTATTGTCATATTGGTTTTATCTATATGGTATAAATAAACTTTGTACATAATAATGTGATTAGTGGATCCTTGGGCACCAATAATGTTTATTTGTTTCATTGGTTACATAGATTAATGATAGAATATAGTGCCTGTGTATGTGCAACCCTTTTTTCTTTTGGTATATTGATTACGTTTAAATATATCTATGCAGTCTAATATATGATGACCAGATTTTTCAAAAGAAATCCGGGGACATATTTTTTTTATTAGCAAATGGTAAACTATTTTATAAGTATATTTTACTCAAATTATATATGCAGTGTATGTGGTAGGTGTTTATGGAATTATTGTATGTTATATACATTATTTCTCACATTTCGTCCATGAGATAAAAAAAAAAGATACTTCTAAGGCCGCGTACACATGCGCGGACTGTTCGCCCAACTTTGTCCGTCCAACAGTTTCGGCAAACAGTCCGCTCAAACTTAGCATGGACGGACATGGCCACACACGACGGACGAACAGTTTGCTGAAACCGTGCGCGATGACGTGAACGGCACGTACGACGGGACGAAAAATACGACGTCCTATACACTGCATTATAGCTTTCGGCGTGAAAATCCTTTCTGAGCATGCGCGCAACTTTGTTTGACGAACAAGCCTACACACGAGCGGACTGTTCGCTGAAACAAGGTTTCAGCGGACAGTTTTACGGAATTTCCGAAAAACCTTGTCCGTCCAACTGTCCGCTGAAACTGTCCGCTGAAAGCCCACACACGAGCGGACTGTCCGCCCAAACACTGTTCAGCGGACAAAGTTGGGCGAACAGTCCGCGCGTGTGTACGCGGCCTTAGAATTTTTGGGGATATGACTACCAAAAGTGAAGAAGATAAGATAGAAAAAAAACTTCACAATGTATTAGAGGGGTGCGGAGGGTATCGAAGTGGGTAGTATGTACAGGAGAGGGGTGTGGAGTGTATGCTGGCTGTTAGTATGTTCAGGAGAATGGTGTGGCGTGTATGGAGGTGGGCAGTGTGTGTAGGAGAGGAAGAAAAAGCGCTGCGTTGCTAAACAACTACAGATAAAAAATCAACAAACCTTCTCCAACCTATCCAACAGTTTGCCCCCAGAAGGGTGAAGTTAAACTGGAGGAGTGGTATAAATATTTTAATGAAGCAGGGGTCAATTTTTTTAAGTTTTTGGTAGAGAGGAAAACCAACAAATGATTACGTTTAGATGAAGAGATAAATTGGTCCCTTCAAAAGATAGTGACGAATATAGGGAAAGATCCTTAAGTCTCTTAAAACTTCTTGAGAAGGAGAAAAGGGAACAAAAAAGAAAAAAAAAAGAAAAAATCAATAGGAAAAAAAAAATCAATAGCAGCCAATGAGAACCCTGTGATGGACAAAACACCTCATACTGTTGATCGAGGTATAAGAGATATGCCTGTAGTTCAACCACAACCAAATGTTTTCTGGAAGGATCCTCATACAGTATATGGGGGCAGAGTCCTGTATATGCACAAGGCCTGAGTCAGGCTAACAATTGCAGACAGGGACCTCCGCCTCCAAATTGGACTCAGGGACAGATGAGCCATCTGGGTTCTGGCCCTTCCCAGATGTATGGGCAGGAACATAATCAATTTGGTCCTTCTTGTCAGTATGAAGGAGAGGAAAGTGGAATTGATTATGACTATAATATCACTACTCATAATAATTTCTTTCCATTGCGGGATAGGGGGGGCCCCATGAAGGAGAGGGACCAAACTATTTTAGGCCCCATAATAATGGGGATGGAGGTCACCATAATACAACTCAGGATACCTGAGGATGAGAATTCCATGGGGTATTCCAATAGAACTGGTCCAGTTAATCAATTACACCAAAATTGGGGTTTTCCCAAACCCAGTCAGGGTATCAAAAGACCGGTCGAACAAAGAGAAGAACTAGAGGGGGGAGGCGGATACAATCAAAAAAGAAAAAGGACCTAAATGGAACTGGCATTTACAATCTCAGTTCTAAGATGTTGAAAAAATGGCTTTGGATAAAGGATTGAAATTTCAGACATACATGGAAGTGCACAAGTATGTGCGCAAATTAAACATTAAACTGTATTTTTGATTACTAACACTATTTTAGAAAATAGACCCACCTCAGTTGAGTTTCAACACTCTGGTTTATCTAACGATTTTATATTTAATCCCCCAGGCACTCTCCCTCCTTCCTTTAAGGTCTTTCGAGATTTGGTTCTGAGAGACCTAGATCAAATCAAATATAAGAATGTTAAAATCGAAAGGATCTCAAGATGGGTATAGACTCCTTATGCATTAACAAGGAATTGGTCATTCGACCAATGGGTATGGGAGGAGGGTTTGTGATATTGGATAAAAAGGGATTATAGAGCAGAAATGCTTAGGATTGTAGGTAATAGTGATACCTACAATCCCTTACTTTCAGATCCGGGAGCTAAGTAAAAGGGGGAATTGTAGAGGATTGTCAATAAGGGTTTTGGATTAAGCATTTTGAATAAGAAAGACAAACATCCATCATTTACTATTTGCCAAAAATCCATAAGAGTCTAACTTGCCCCCCGGGTCACCCGCTAGTCAGTGCTCAGTGAGATTGACTCTGTTATGTCCCGGTGGGGCAGGTATATGGACTTTTTTTGCAGCCTCCTGTGCAGAAAATGTCCTGTTTTATCAAAGACACCTGACATGTTATTAACTTATTATCAGAGTTCAGACCTCAAGAAGGGATGTGGCTGGTGTGATGGGATCCCAGATACCCCCTCTGGGCACCTCCACCAGAACTGTGTCTCCTGTTCTCCAAATGCACCCTCAGCCAGCAGACTCACCATAACCAGGCAAAATATTGTAAAAAGCTGGCTGGCTATATCAAACACCCATCCTTCGGGGATATCAAACAGTGCAGTGACGTCAGCATGTCGCTCCTCCCCAATCACGAGGCAAACCGCACAGATGTTGAGGGTTAAACATACAGAGCATAAACTGTTTATCAAGAACAAAACATAAACTTTTAAACACAGTTAGGGACACTCCCCTTAGCCTTGTCATAGAGGGGGTAGGGGGCAAGGAATAACCAATGCAAACTCAACACTTGTACATTCAAACAGAAACTACAGTTGAAACACATAAAAGGTTTATGACAAGCAGGCAGCCTCTCGTTACACATCCCCCGCTGGAATGCGTCTCCACATCTTTTGTCTATGTGCCATGAAATAACATACTTAAACATAATAACAAGAGGGGGAGGATGGGGAGAAAGGATGCAACTTATATAGGGACTTCATTACATTATCTGAATGCCATTTTGTCCCCAAGTCTCGTGGACCCAGGCTTTGGGCATAACGCCATCTTGTATATGCCTTTATCAGCTAAAAGTACATTGTTTGTGGAATAAAAGTATATATTTAGCCCAACCAGGCCAATAGGTTTAAGTAGCCAGAAACGGCTCCACGAGCCCAGCCACAGACACCTCATTCACCCGGTTCCGATGAACTGACGGCCGTGGACACAAATCTCTGGAGGTGGCATCTTCTCCTGGTTGCGGGAGACGGCAAATAGCCCTCCAAATCTCGGGTTCTCTGCTGGGCCATAGTCTGTGGGTAGGAGGCCAGCCCACAGCCCCCTCCAAAACACACAGTGACAGTGGGTTCTGTCACAGCTGGTGACAGCTGATGTCACTTCATTACATACAGTGATACCCCATGATCAGGGTTTGGCTACTGGTAATCCCTATTTAGAATGTGACTCTTGTCTCCCAAGGAGTCAGATTTACTTTATTATAAACTCCTTGAGTTTGCTGCTACACATAATTATTTTTGGTTCAATTACCAATTTCTTTGGGCAGGATAGAGGTGTAGCCATGGGGGCTAAATATGCCCCTAGTTTGGCAAACCTCTTTATGGCACGGTGAGAGGAGGATGCCCTCTATGCCAAACTGAGACCACAGGTGGTCCTGTGGGCAAGATGTAGATGACATCGTCCTCCTATGGGATAGCAGTGAGACAAATCTTCTGGAATTTATGTTTACTTAATACAATAGGGGGAGTCACGAGGCATATTGTATGGAGATCAATTTTTTAGATCTTAAGATTTCTCTCAGGGAGGATACGTTTGTCACCTCTACTTACATTAACTCCACTGAGAGAAATTCTTATATCCCAGTGGATAGCTGCCACCATGCTCCCTGGCTTAGGCCTGTCATTAAGAGCCAGTACATGAGACAGCCAAGTGAATTTCTGGTACAGGCAGAAGTTTTAATTCATAGATTTGTTGAAAAGGGTTATACTTTGAAGTCCTTATGGGATACCTTGAATCAAGTTGTGCAGATATATAGGGCTCACCTGTTAAAAGAGAGACCTCGTGATGCAAGGAAGGAGACCCCTTTATAAGTCCCTTTTATCCCTAATTTTTCCATTCAACATCAGAATGTTAAACATCTGATCCAGAAACATTGGCACATTTTGGGCAATGATAGGGTTTTGAACCCTATCTTGCCCAATAAACCTCAGGTTGTCTTTAGAGGTGCTCCCTCTCTTAGAGATAAGTTAGCCCCCAATGTTCTAGACCCTCCACAGAAAAAGTCTATTTTTTTCATCACCTCACTGGCTATTACCAGTGTAGGAAATGTCAAATATGTTCCATAAATGTGTATAGAAATATGAGGACGAATATTTTTGTTTCTAATAGCACCTCGGTTGAGTTTAAAATAGAGCCCTTTGTCAAGTGCTCCACTACAGGAGTAGTTTACTTATTGCAGTGCCTCTGTGGACTGCAATATGTGGGCAGAACCAAGCGTCCACCCCAGGTCCAACTTAATGAACACATAAATAATATTAGAAAAGGTTTCACTAATCACTCAGTTTCCAAACATTACATGATAGTCCACAACAGAGATCACACCAACACTATATTTTTGGGGATAGATAAATTCAGTCCGCACTAGAGGAGTTTGGGGCATCTCTAAACTTGAGATGTCCTGGATTTTTAGAATTAAATCGTACACTCTGTTTGGGTTGAACGTTGATGTCGATGTCAATTCTTTTATTGATAACTTGTAATGATAATGACATTTTATTACTGTTTGTGAACTTGGTCTGGGCCTTGGGTTGTTTAGTTATTTATAGTCATAGCTAACATTGAACTTTATGTTTTAATGTAGCTAATATGAGATAACTTTAAGTGTGCCTGTTGTGTATTATTCAAAAGAGAGACCATTCTTAATACAACTAGGGTTCGTCTGTATTCGTGTTTTTTTGTATATATAAGGTGGAGTCAGCATGCCGTGCCCCAGGACAGTGTCATATTGTGACAAAACACATCGGGAGGAGCGACATGCTGACGTCACTGCACTGTTTGATATCCCCGAAGGATGGGTGTTTGATATAGCCAGCCAGCTTTTTACAATATTTTGCCTACACATTCCATTTTTGATGTAAGTGCAGTATGTTTTATGCATTAAAGGTGAAATTTGGTTTCACATTATGGCGAGTATATATATATTGTTTTTAACAATGACATTTTTTTAGTGGAATATTAAGAAAAAAAGAAAAAAGCAGTAAAATCTTGAGCATATTCAATGAACATAACCAAGGACATCCATCAACGGCGTGAAAGTCAACAGCACATGACAAAAAGGTGAGTATTTCTTTTTACGGATTGCCTGAGTAAGGATCCTTGAATCCAGATGAACGATACGATCATCCATTTTTGCCTATGTGCTGTGAAAGCTCATCTGGTTAGAGTTGCCATCTGCTCGCCATCCGTGGAGGAAAAGACACTGGCTGGGTATTAGCCACAAGCGATTCAGCTTGTGTAAGCTGGTAAGCATGATATTCATGTGGTGGTGGATAGTCACTTTTTCAGTGTGATTGCTATCATCATGAGGAGGATTTCTATACAATGACTATTTGCACCGTTGCTTGCATGGGTGATGTGGTGATGCTATTACATGCTGCCTATTAAGAATTTTTTCTAGCCTATACCGGTTCTTGTGGACTAATAAGATCATCATATGATTTGACATTTTGACATTACTGGTTTATATGGGCATTAAGTGGGTTTATCATTACTACTTATGTTATTTCCTATCACTGGTTTTTATGTTATTAGCACTGTGGTTTGGTATTTGTCACTCATTGCTATAATTAGTTCAGAGAGCGCAGAGAGCTGTTTTTCTGTGTATATCTCACAGCAGAATTGCTGCTTTTTACGTATTATTCATTTACAGTGCAGTTTTATTTTCTTTATATACGCTAGAAAAAGTGCCTGATACCAAATGGATAATAAATGAACCCCAAAAGGTAAATGAGAATTAGTTTAAATCCACAAGTGCATGTTTAAATAAATTAAATTAAAAAGAAAATGTGCATGGCAGGTGGTGGTATGTGTGCAGGAGAGGGGTGCAGAGAGTATTGCACTGGGTGTGGAGTGTATGGCTGTGGGTGGTATGTGTAGAAGAGGGGTAAGGAGTGTATGGTGGTGGGTGGTACATGTAGGAGAGGAGTGTGGAGTGTATGGCGGTGGGTAGTATGTGCAGAAGAGGGGTGCAGATCAATGTTGCCAACCGTCAGTATTTTGTCAGCCAGTAAAAAAATTGCACTTTTCTCCTGCCTGTAAATGCCATGACAAGGAAAACGTTGCCAGTTGAAAATACGCCTGTGACATTCTGTTTTCCACCTGGTGGACCTGCTGTGACATTCTCTTTTCCACCTGGTGGAAAGAAGTGTAAATAAAACACAACACAAGGTTTTAAAATAATTTATTGCACAGCTCCAGTGGTCTTCCGTCTTGGGGGGTCTTCTCGCCGGACGCCTCCGCTATCTTCTGCTCTTTTGCTAGCTCTTTTACTAGCGGAGGAGCCAGGCTTTCTTCTTCTTCGTCGCCGCCGCCTCCCGGGGGTCTTCTTCCGATTTTGGGGGTCTTGTCCCCCTCTTCGGGGGTCTTGTCCCCCTCTTCGGTTCTTCTTGCCGGGCCTCCGCTTTCTTCTCCCAGCTCGTTTACTAGCGGTGGCCCGGTCTTCTGTCGCCGCCGCTGCCTTCTCTTCTTCTTCCTTGAGATGTTGACTCAACGCTGTCTCTGGCCGCAATGACAGGGACACGTTGTGCGGTGACTTATATAGGTACAATGGGCAGGGTCACCGGATGATGTGCCCGCCCCTTATGATGTCACAGTCCCGGAGGATGCTGTCATTGCGGCCAGAGACAGCGTCGAGTCAACATCTCTGGAGGAGTCCGGCGAGAAGACCCCCCATGACGGAAGAAGACCACGGAGCTGTGCAATAAATTATTTTAAAACCTTGTGTTGTGTTTTATTTACACTTTTTTGTCCACCAGGTGAATGGGTAGGGGTACATCATACCCCATACTCATTCACATACGGTGAGGGGTCAGTATCTGGGGGCCCCCTTATTAAAGGGGGCTCTCGGATTCCGATAAGCCCCCGCCCGCAGACTCCGACAACCAATGGCCAGGGTTGATGGAAAGAGGCCCTTGTCCTCATCAACATGGGGACAAGGTGCTTTGGGGTGGGGGGGCCGCAGGGACCCCTTTCCCCAAAGCACCCCCCATGTTGAGGGCACACGGCCTGGTACGGCTCAGGAGGGGGGGGCGCACGCTCGTCCCCACCCCTTTCCTGACCGGCTGGGCTGCGTGCTTGGATAAGGGTCTGATATAGACTTTGGGGGGGGGGGGACCCCCACGCTGTTTTTTCGGCGTAGGGCTTCCCCTTTAAGTCCATACCAAGTGATGGGGCCAGCGACGTGTCAATCTCGCCGATGGAGGCGGCGACATTGACCTCCAGCGCTAGTCCCATCTACCTGGAGCCGCGTTCAAAATGAACTGACTTTTCTCCGTGTGGTTAAGTCCGTTAATTTCAACAGTCCGACAGATTCCCGCCATAGTCCGGCGGTTTGTCCGCTGGTCCTAGTCCGCCAGCAAAGTCCGGTCGTGTCTAGGCAGGTCCGCTCATTCGCAAAGTCCGGCGGACCTCCACTGCAAAGTCCGGTGGTTTGTCTGCCAGGCTAAGTCCGCTGGATAGTCCTATCGTGTGTACGCGGCATAACAGACCTAGTCTAACATACCCCTCTTTCTCTGCGTTGCTAAGTAACGTGGCTGTTTCATCTATAATGTCAGCATAGAGTGCTGAAGTGGGAGTGCAGGAAACACTTCCAATAAAGGAAAAATTAAGTTTAGTGATTTCTTTTTTTTTGTTTAAATCAGAACCAGGGTTGGTACTTACTATGAAAGAAACGTGTCTCTAGTGCAGGTGACTGCCATATTTGTTGAAATCCTCAGTTCTCTGCCCCCCTGCATACCCTGCCAGCCATGATATTCCAGTGCTTCATACATAAAAGTTATACTATCGCTTCCCATAATGAAAAGTGCTCTATGAATGGAGAGACCTTTCATTCTTCTATATACAGTGGTGTGAAAAAGTGTTTGCCCCCTTCCTCATTTCCTGTTCCTTTGCATGTTTGTCACACTTAAGTGTTTCGGAACATCAAACCAATTTAAACAATAGTCAAGGACAACACAAGTAAACACAAAATGCAATTTGTAAATGAAGGTGTTTATTATTAAAGGTGAAAAAAAATCCAAACCATCATGGCCCTGTGTGAAAAAGTGATTGCCCCCTAAACCTAATAACTGGTTGGGCCACCCTTAGCAGCAACAACTGCAACCAAGCGTTTGCGATAACGTGCAATGAGGCTTTTACAGCGTCCTGGAGGAATTTTGGCCCACTCATCTTTGCAGAATTGTCCTAATTCAGTTACATTAGAGGGTTTTCGAGCATGAACGGCCTTTTTAAGGTCATACCACAACATCTCAATAGGATTCAGGTCAGGACTTTGGCTAGGCCACTCCAAAGTCTTCATTTTGTTTTTCTTCAGCCATTCGGTGGTGGACTTGCTGGTGTGTTTAGGATCATTGTCCTGCTGCAGAACCCAAGTTCGTTTCAGCTTGAGTACACGAACAGATGGTCGGACATTCTCCTTCAGGATCTCTTGGTAGACAGCAGAATTCATAGTTCCTTTTATCACGGCAATTCTTCCAGGTCCTGAAGCAGCAAAACAGCCCCAGACCATCACACTACCACCACCATATTTTACTGTTGGTATAATGTTCTTTTTATGAAATGCAGTGTTCCTTCTACGCCAGATATACTTGGACACACACCTTCCAAAGAGTTCCACTTTTGTCTCATCGGTCCACAGAATGTTGTCCCAAAAGTCTTGGAGATCATCAAGATGTGTTGTGGAGAAATTGAGACGAGCTTTGATGTTCTTTTTGCTCAGCAGTGGTTTTCTCCTTGGAACTCTGCCATGCAGGCCATTTTTGCCCAGTCTTTTCCTGATGGTGGAGGCATGAACGCTGACCTTAACTGAGGCAAGTGAGGCCTGCAGTTCCTTGGACGTTGTTGTGGGGTCTTTTGTGACCTCTTGGATGAGTCGTCGCTGTGCTCTTGGGGTAATTTTGGGCGGCCGGCCACTCCTGGGAAGGTTCA
This sequence comes from Lithobates pipiens, assembly GCF_037356315.1. Lineage (NCBI taxonomy): Eukaryota > Metazoa > Chordata > Amphibia > Anura > Ranidae > Lithobates > Lithobates pipiens. The sequence goes on along the minus strand of NW_027507903.1, from coordinate 287,177,461 downwards.
CCACTGTTCCATGTCTTCGCCATTTATGGATAATGGCTCTCACTGTGGTTCGCTGGATTCCCAAAGCTTTGGAAATGGCTTTATAACCCTTTCCAGACTGATAGCTCTCAATTACTTTCTTTCTCAATTGTTCCTGAATTTCTTTGGGTCTCGGCATGATGTGTAGCTTTTAGGCTGGGTTCACACTGCTGCGGGGGGAGATCCGGATGTGATTTGCGGTGCGATCTCCGTAGCGATGCGAGTTCAGCCATACAGATAGTATGGCTGAATTCGCATCGCTCCCGCAGCAAACTCGCACGGGACCCTTTTTTTGGTCCGCAACAGAATCGGATCGCATGGGGGTTCACACCATGCGATCCGATTCCTGTGCGAGTCGGCAGATCGCACTGCGATATGCGGACGGATCTGGGGGTGTCATTAACATATCATTGACACTCCCAGCCGTCCGCATAGGGCAGTGTGAACTGCCGGCGGGAGGTGTGCGATGCGGGAAAACGCCACGGATTCGCGGCGTTCCCGCATCGCAGCGGTGTGAACCCGGCCTTAAGGATCTTCTGGTGGACCTTACTGTGTCAAGCAGCTCCTATTTAAGTGATGCCTTGATTGTGAACAGGTGTGGCAATAATCAGGCCTGGGTGTGGCTAGAGAAATTGAACTCAGGTGTGGACAATCACAGTTATAGTATGTTTTAACAAGGGGGGCAATCACTTTTTCACACAGGGCCATGATGGTTTGGATTTTTTTTCACCTTTAATAATAAACACCTTCATTTACAAATTGCATTTTGTGTTGTCCTTGACTATTGTTTAAATTGGTTTGATGTTCCGAAACACTTAAGTGTGACAAACACGCAAAGGAACAGGAAATGAGGAAGGGGGCAAACACTTTTTCACACCACTGTATGTCCCCGACCAGGCATGCTGGATCGATGACATCACAGGGGGTTGGGGTCACCCGATGCCTTAATTGGGTGAGTCTACCCCCTAGCTATTAAAGAAATATCAAGCAGTCGGCAGGGAGCCTTCAACCAAGCCGGAGGTTTATTTTTTCAGGTCCGACGGTGCGGTGAAAAAGTGCGTCGTGATTGATGATGGATCTACATCGGGGGACATTATTTTTGATTTTTGAATAAAGGAATTAACATTTTAGAAAAGGAATTCAAAAACTCACATAGTGTCTTTATTCACTTTTTTGGAGTACTATGTACCCCATATGCATTCACATCGGGGGGAGGAGTGGGGGTGGGATATGGGGGTCCCCTTGTTAAAGGAGGCTTCCACAATCCGCTAAGCCCCCCACAGACCCCCCACAACCACCGCCCAGGGTTGTTGGGAAGAGGCCCTTGGGCCCTTGTCCCCACAAGGTGCTTTGGGGGGGCAGAGTCCCCTGGCCCAAAGCAGCCTCCCTTTGTTGAGGGCATGTGGCTTGGTATGGTTCAGGAGGGGGGGGGCACTTGCTCACCCCCCTGTCCTGGCCCTGCTCGGATAAGGGTCTGGTACACATTTTGGGGGGACCCCATGACAAAATTTAAAAAAATTCAGTGTGGGTTCCCCTTTAAAATCCATACCAGACCAGAAGGGCCTGGTATGGATTGGGGGGGAGGGGTGCCTACACTGCTTGTTTTTTCTATTTTTTAATTGCGGGCATTCTTTTGTTTACATTTCAGCTCTCATTGAGGAAGCCCGCTGACAGCTGATGAGTCATGCGTTGTTTAGGATGCAGTGGCTGGCTTCCCGGCCCACTCCTTAACAACCAGCTATTGTTCACACAGAATTTGAATAGGTCAATCATTTTTCAACCGATCCAAATTCAAATTGTTTCAAAAATGTGGAATTTGTTAGAAAATTAATAAACAAAACAAAATGAAGCAAAACGAAACAAAATCGAAAACAAATGAACAAAACTTAATTAGTAACATAATGAATCTATCTGAAACTAAACAAATGTTTCTGTTCTGCACATGTCTATCTCACTATAATGCATTTTCATCAGGCACATATTTTGTTATTATTATTATTAACTTCTACATAAAAGTGATTTAAAATATGCCTTTTACAGTACATTTCTACTATCATGTTTTGTTGTTGCTAAAAAAAGTATATGACAACCCAATCAACTCTCATTTCAGCTTTAACATGTTAATATTATTTCAATAGTAATATCAAATGTCATCCAACACTCTCTGTGAGCAGGGCTGCTGTTAGAAAATATGGGGCGCCATGCAGACAACCTGATACAGGTCCCCATACAGCCAATGCTTCAATAATGAATGGACACAGTGAGTGATAGGCACCTATCATTTGTGTTCATTCACGAAAGGAAGAGGCTGGTAAATATAACACATTTACCGGACCCTTCCCCAATCTCCATCTTTAAGTATCCTATTGTGTGCTTGCAGCTGCTAGCAGAAAGGAGAGGAGGGAAGCTGGAAGCACTGTGGGGGTAGAGGATCACACAGGGGTGCCTGGGCAGCAGGGGGAAACCTATGGTGCACAGGGAGGGTGATTGGTGTGGCAGAGGGGCATTTACTGAAAGCGATCCCCTGTATGGCTCCCTCTACAACAGCTGAAAGCCAACGGAAGGCAGAGGAACAAAAGCCAGCTTTCGACTGTTGCACAGAAAGCCGTCTTTAAGGTGGGGCAAAAGGGGCCTGCAATTACAGAGATCAGTGAGTGTTTGTTTATTCACTGTTTATCATCAATAAGAAAATTGATGATCCTCTCCACGTTGTCACAATAATGCAACTATGACACCTAGAGGTGCCTGTACATACCTGCAGCAGCCAAACCCCCCCACTACGGCTGACTCTTGGGTCTTCTGATTGAGCAAAGGTCCAGAACTTCCTGGTAGTGTGGACTCTGTCCTGCTTTATGCATTTCACTAGTAGTCAGTGACACAGCCCATCATGGAGTTTTTCCATCAAAGGGGTCTTGGATTTGGCCATAATAGTAGGAACTCGGATGCTCCCACAAATAGGTGGCTTTGGTGACAGAGTTGTTTTATGCATAATAATACAAGTTGTTTATTGGAATGTTTTGGTGTGTGCGAGAAAGTATCTTTTACTAGTAACGAAACTGCAATGTGCATAAAGCTTTGCTGGATTTGATTGTTTTGTATATAGAGCTGTTAGGTAGGAAAAAATGTATAATATTCATCCTGATAGCTTAGGTAAAAATTTGCTGCAGGTAATTCCTCACTGAGAGTAACTAGCTTTGTTTTCTATTAAACAGATGTCCTCTCACTGGCACAAGCCCATCAGAAGTCACTGAGGTGGGCTGAAATCACATTTTCCGCATCGTCAAGCAGAACATCTCCAGCTTCATTTTCTCTGCACTTCTAAAGGGCATCTTAATAAAACTTTAACGCATCATGAAGACATATATCTATGTTTGTCTGTCTGTCTATCCTTACATACTAATACATGCGTATATTATATCTACATAGAGACACACAAAATGAATATACAAGGTTGGTGTTTAACATGCTAATTCTGCAAGAAAGAAAATATGTCAAATAGTTACATTACAAGTAAAAGGTGGCCAAATGGCTGAAGCTGTAGGGGCACCCTCAGGCCAGCAGTCTGTTCCTAAAAAGCCACGTGAGAGGTCACACCGCACTCTTGGGCTCCCCTCTTAAAGGGGTTGTAAAGGTAAAAGTTTTTTGACCATAATGCATTATATGCATTAAGGTGAAAAAACATCTGACAGTGCCGGCCCCCCCAGCCCCCCTGTTTTACTTACCTGACCCCTCGAAAGTCCCGCGCTCGCCCCCGACGTCCTCTTCGCCACTTAGCCTGGCCATTGATTGGCTGGAGTGGATGGATTGAAAACAGCGCTGCTGTCAATCACATCCAATGACGCGGCGCGCCGGGGGTGGGGCCGAGTGATGCAGAGAGCGGCTATAGCCTCCGGCTGTATCACGGGAGCGCGCTCGCAAGTGCTTCTCACCATGCGAAAGAGCATGCATGAATGTGAGAATTACTTGCGGGGAGAAGCAGAGACAGCCGCCGAGGGACCCCAGAAGAGCAGATTCGGGACCACTCTGTGCAAAACGAGCTGCACAGTGGAGGTAAGTATAACATGTTTGTCTCTCTGCAGCCTGGTTGGCAAGCCTCAATCTCACAACTCTCAGCTCTGAATGCACTGTACTTCACAGTCACTCTTTCTATGGCACAGTCTTCTCTGCAGCTTCTTTTTTTGAAGGCTCTGTTCCCCGGTCTCTGCCCCCAGCACACCTTTCTGCCCCCAGAACACACACACACACAAAAATGGTCTGAACTAATATAACTACCAAATTGTGAGTTTGGTCAAATTGTGTCAACAGTGGGAAGGGTTTAAAAGAGGCATATGCTTTAATGACATATCCACACAACTCCCTCTCCTAGTCCCCCCCCCCCTCCTCCCTTAGTTCAGGGATTCTCCGCTGCCCCCCAAGTCCAGGGATTCTCCATTCATCCCCAGTCTAAGGATTATCCACACACATACCCTCTCTTAGTCCACAGATTCTCCACACGCAGAGCTGGGACAAGGTCAACCAGTGGCCAGAAACTGCACCCCCCCCCCCCCCCCCACACTGGATGGAGAAGGGGATGGGGTAAATAGTAGCGAGGGCCAAAAATGTTTGTAATGTTTGTGGTTTGCAAATAAATAGTGGCAAAGGAAAACACGTCCCTGAGCCAGCAGTGTCACTGAAATTAAAGAATGTCTCTGAGTTGGTGGTGTTACTGAAATTAAAAAGACTCTGTACGTCAGTGGCATAACTGGAAGAAACACCACCATAAAGCTTCTCCCCCAACCATAGTACAGAGCCCTTCACTAAACCCCAAACCCCTTTCCTCACTACAAAGCTCATCCCCCTTTAGTTCAGAGCATCAACTCCTCCACCAGTACAGAGGTCTCCCCAATCCTTCCTCTATTGAGTACACAGAGCTTTCTCGTCCTCCCTCTCCCCCCAAGTACACAGAGCTCACCTCTCCTTCCTCCCCTCCTACTCCATCTCCCCCAGTACAGATCTCCCCCCTCCTCTCCCGTACAGAGCTCCCTGCTCCTCCCTCTCCTCAAAGAACACAGAGCCCCCCCCCCCCCCCCTTTGTCTGTACCTGCAACATCTGCTGTGTCTGATGATGTCTCTTGTTGCTGAGCCACCTGAAATGCTGGACAGCACCCTGTCTGATCCATTGGACAATCATGCATTGTGCTCTGTTGCTGCTGAGCCTTGAACTCTTTTCTCCTCTCATGAACTTCCTGATTTAAGTTATGTCTCTGCACTTCCTATTTGCCAGATTATTGTGCTCTCTCTAGCTAATATCTCATTCTTTTCACTCCTGCTGCCGGCCATATCTTTGCTACCACACATTGCCGACCTTTGGCTTGTTCCTCAACTACGCTTTTGCTCAATCCCAACCTGCAAACGCTTGTTACCAACCTTTAGCTTATTTACTTACTATGCTTCTGCTTATCCCTACCCGCTATATTTGCTACTGGACCCCAGATTGCTCATCCCCGCTGGGAAAATCCTGAGGACAGCAAGCTGGTACTAACACGCAACAAAACCTCCACCAAAATCTCCACGATAAGGAATTCTATTGAACACCATTTAGTACTCTGCACCTCAGATGAGCCTTTGTCATCGACCAGCTAGACCTGCTTCTGTACTTATCCAGCTGGTTAGTGAGTGCCTCTCTAGTGCTGTAGCCACTGGCCTCCGAGTCTAACTCCAGACCATGACACCCTTCCTCCCTCTCTCCCCAGTTCACAGAACCGCTCCCCCAATACTCAAAGCACCCCAGTACTCAGAACCCCCTCAGTACATATGACCCCCAGTACATAGAGCTCTCCCAGTACTCAAAGCTCCCCCAGTACACAGAGCCCCCAGTAAAAAAGCCCCCCACAGTACACAGAGCTCTCCCAGGTACTAGAAGCCCCATCAGTACTTATAGTCTCCCTAGTACACAGACCCCTCCAGTATGCAGAGACCCCCCCAGTACTCAGAGCCTTCTCCCCATACATGAAGCCCACTCTCCTCCAAACCACCCTTCTTCCCCACAGCTAGTTTTGCTGTGCTACAGGGAGCTGCTGCTTCAGTGTTTACACATGACAGCAACCATCAGGGTATCACTGGGTACTGCCACTCAGTACCCAGAGTCCCCCTAGTACACAGACCCCCCCAGTATATAGAGCCCCCAGTATGCAGAGACCCCCCCTCCCTGAGTACTCAGAGCCTTCTCTATTACACAGAGCCCTCTCCCCATACGCAGAGACCACTCTCCTCCTGGCCACCCCTCTTCCCTATCTTCCCTACAGCTAGTTTTTCTGCCATGGGCTAACACAGAGAATTGCTACGCTCCAGACAAAAAGCCCTGTTGAGAGGAGTGACACTGAGTAAAAGCCAGCACCCAGGGCACATGTCCCTTCTGACCACTCCTTGCCCTGGCATGGTCCATACTCCCCTTCTCCTAGCCCAGGGATTCTGCTCATCCCCCCCCCCCCCCCCCAATGCAGGGATTCTCCACGAATACACTCCTAGTCCAGGGATTTTCCACACACCTCCCCCCACCTCCTAGTCCAGGGATTCTCCACATACCCCTCTCCTAGTCATTCTCCCCTCTTCTAGTTCAGGGATTCTTCAACCCCCAGTTCAAGGATTCTCCATATCCCTTTCTCCTAACCCAGGGATTCTCCACCCTTTCCTAGTCCAGGAATTCTCCACACCCCCTCGTAGTCCAGGGATTCTCCACATCACCCCCTCCCACCCCCAGTCCAGGAATTCTTCATACACCCTGTTCCATCGAGTCCAGGGATTCTCCACACCCCTTCCACCTAGTTCAGGGATTCTCTACACCCTCTCTTCTGGTCCAGATATTCTCCAACCCCCCTCCCCCCACAGTCCAGGGATTTTCCACAGCCCCCCCCCCCCCACCATCCAGTGCAGGGAGTTTAGGGATTCTCCACTCCTCCCCCAGTCCAAGGATTTGCCATACTCCTCCCTCTCCTAGTCCAGGGATTCTCCACATCCCCCTCCTAGTCCAGGTAATCTCCATAAACAACCCACTATCTATGGATTCTCCATATCCCCTCTCCTCCTCTCCTAGTCTAGGGATTCTACAACCCCTCCCCCAGTCCAGGTATTTTCCACACCCTTTCAAAGTCCAGTAGTCCAGGGACTCTTCAACCCCATCCCCACCACCAGTCCAGGGCTTGCAAGCAGGCTCTCCCCTGTAAGATTAATGTGCAGAGATGACAATTATCCATGCCTTTGTCAGACAAGGAGTGAGCGTAAGGCAGTAATGTTTGGCGTAAAAGCAACGCAGCTCATCACCCTCAACACACCATCCCCACTGTCAAACATGGTGGTGGCAGCATCATGGTTTGGGCCTGCTTTTCTTCAGCAGGGACAGGGAAGATGGTTAAAATTGAGGGGAAGATGGATGCAGCCAAATACAGGACCATTCTGGATGAAAACCTGTTGGAGTCTGCAAAAGACCTGAAACTGGGACGGAGATTTATCTTCCAACAAGACAATGATCCCAAACATACAGCAAAATCTACAAAGGAATGGTTCACAAATAAACGTATCCAGGTGTTAGAATGGCCAAGTCAAAGTCCAGACCGGAATCCAATCGAGAATCTGTGGAAAGAGCTGAAAACTGCTGTTCACAAACGCTCTCCATCCAACCTCACTGAGCTTGAGCTGTTTTGCAAGGAAGAATGGGCAAGAATTTCAGTCTCTCGATGTGCAAAACTGATAGAGACATACCCCAAGCGACTTGCAGCTGTAATCGCAGCAAAAGGTGGCTCTACAAAGTATTAACGCAAGGGGGCCGAATAATTTTGCACATCCCACTTTTCATTTTTTTATTAGTTAAAAAAGTTTCAAAAATCCAATAGATTTTGTTCCACTTCACAATTGTGTCCCACTTGTTAGTGATTCTTCACAAAAAATAAAAATTTTATATCTTTATGTTTGAAGCCTGAAATGTGGCAAAAGGTTGAAAAGTTCAAGGGGGCTGAATACTTTCGCAAGGCATTGTATCTTGACTTGAATAACATTGACATGGAACCACATAACAATAACTGACATATGGTGTGGGAAAATATACAATGTCAATGGGGATGACAGCAGCCAAAAGTAATTTTGCCAGACCTATGTTTGTCCCCATGATTAAAGAGCTCATTGTGGACCCAGGAGGCCAGATTCCTGGTTGTCTGTTAGCAAAAGGGTTAAATGGCAGCTTAAAGTGCAGCTAACAGTCATAAGGGAACTTCTCTGTGTCGGTGACCCAAGTCTCTAAGTCATCTAGTTATCATATTATCATAAGAGCAGGTGCTTTAGGTACTTGCCATAGAAGTGTTGCATAGTTGCCAACTGTCCCGAATTTAACGGGACATTCCCGTGATTAGGACCCTTGTCCCGATTTAATTTTGTCCCGGGAAATTCGATTTTTCGCCGCCGGCCGCTAGAGACAATGTCTCCACTGGCCGCCATTTTAAAGAAGACCAGAAGCTGGTCTTCAATAGAGATGCTGCGGTGCCGCCCACCCCCGCTACCAGTGTCTGTGAAGTGTATGGAAGGTTGGCGGCGCCGCAGTTCAAAGTTTTTCCGCGTGGCAGCGACGGCGTCTGGAGGATGTCGGAGGCCAGTCAGAGTCTGGAGGATGTTGGGCCAGTCTGGATGTCGGGGGCCAGTCAGAGTCTGGATGTCGAAGGCCAGTCTGGATGTCGGGGGGGCTAGTATGGATGTCGGGGGCAGTCTGGATAGAGGGGGCAGTCTGGATGTCAGAGGGGGGCTAGTATGGATGTCGGGGGCCAGTCTGGATGTCGAGGGCCAGTATGGATGTCAGAGGGGGCAGTTTGGATGTCAGGGGCCAGTCTGGATGTCAGAGGGGGGCTAGTATGGATGTCAGAGGGGGCAGTCTGGATGTCGGGGGCCAGTCTGGATGTCAGGGGCCAGTCTGGATGTCAGAGGGGGCAGTCTGGATGTCAGAGGGGCCAGTCTGGATGTCGGGGGCCAGTCTGGATGTGAGGGGGGCTAGTATGGATGTCGGGGGGGGCAGTCTGGATGTCGGAGGGGGCCAGTCTGGATGTCAGAGGGGGCAGTCTGTATGTCGGGGGCCAGTCTGGATGTCAGAGGGGCCAGTCTGGTTGTCGGGGGCCAGTCTGGATGTCAGAGGGGGCCAGTCGGAATGTCAGAGGGGGCCAGTCTGGATGTCATAGGGGGCCAGTCTGGATGTCAGAGGGGCACCAGATGTTAGGAGGACTGATGGGGACACCAGATGTAAGGAGGACTGAGGGGGACACCAGATGTAAGGAGGACTGATGGGGGCACCAGATGTTAGGAGGGCTGATGGGGACACCAGATGTAAGGAGGACTGATGGGGACACCAGATGTAAGGAGGGGCTCCACTGATGGAGACACAGATGTGAGGAAGGCTGCTCTGATGGGGCACCTGATGTAAGGAGGGACTCTGCTGGGGGCGCCTGATGGCATCTGGTGGCAGGCAACATGGCTAGTGACGCGCTCATGGCTCCCACTGATTCTGCATTATGGTGAGTTGAATGACTTCATTTTATATTACAATGTAATAATAGAAATAATGCGCTTCAATCATCCTGACACCATAACAATCATGTTGCCGGGATGATTGAAGCGCTAACACCAGGTATTTGGAGTATCTTTATCTGCTGATTGTCAAACTCTGGAAAACACACATGGTGGTGTAGGATCGGGGGCTGCTGTCCCTCCATCCCTCCCCCCCCCCCTTTCCCTCTCTATTCCTCCCCCCCTTTCCCTCTCCATCCCGCATTCATCTCAGACTCTAACCACACCCCTTTGAGCCACGCCCATGTAAGCCATGCCCACTATTTTACGTAAACCACGCCCATATTTTGCCGCATTTTCACCTTTTCCTATGCCGCGCCTATAACCGCATGTCCCGCCCCCTTTGCAATGTTGGCAACTATGGTGTTGGTACAGCAAGGTAACTAGGGCATCTAAATCTAGGGCCTTCTCTTTGAATAAGCACCACAGTACAGCTGAAAGTTGGTGTGCATTTCTTCCCCAAACAGTGGAACCTGATGCAGAGAGAGAGGTGTTTTTTCCTGTCTCTATGGGGTATTAGGGGTGGCTTTAAATAAATGCTCAGACCTCTGCTTCTTCTCAATCTTGCATCAGTTAGAGCTAACTGATGCGGTTAGATACCACTTGACTTCCTATGCTGTTTCCCCTGAAAAGCCTTTATGACAGTCTCTACAGCGGGGACCAGCAACCCGTAGATTGTGAACTACCAGTAGATCGAGGCCGCGTGAATGGTACATCACAGTCTGGGCTTGTTGACCTGCCACCCTAGAGCATCAAACAGAGTGCAATGCAGAGGGACTACTTGCAAAGTTGGAGCTGCAGTCATGGCCGGGACGAGGGGTGGGAAGGAGAGGAAGTTGGAGGAAGTTGCCCTGGGCACAGTGAAGCAAAGGGACAAAAAATGGATGCAGGGTGGTACACCCATTCTATTACACAAAGCCCCCCCATTAGTCAAAGCCCCCTCCCCGTACATAGAGACCACTCTCCTCCCAGCCATCCCTCTTCCCTATCTTCCCTACAGCTAGTTTTACTGCCATGGGGTAACACAAAGTACTGCTGCACTCCAGACAAAAAGCCCTGTTGAGAGGAGTGACACTATAGTCACTCCTCTCAGTAAGTAAAAGCCAGCATCCATGGCACATATCCCTTCTGACCACCCCTTGTCCTGGCTTTGTCCATACTCCCCTTCTCCTAGCTCAGGGATTCTCCTCATTCCCCCCAAGTCCAGGGATTCTCCACAAATACACTGTCTCCTAGTTCAGGGATTGTCCACATATCCCTCACCTAGTCATTCTCCCCTCCTCAAGTTCAGGGATACTTCAACCCCCAGTTCAAGGATTTTCCACATCCCCCTCTCCTAGTCCAGGGATTCTCCACCCCTTCCTAGTCCAGAGATTCTCCACACCCCCTTGTAGTCCAAGGATTCTCCACCCTCCTTCCTAGTCCAGGAATTCTCAACATTGCCCCCCACTACCCCAGTCCAGGAATTCTTCACACACCCTGTTCCACCAAGTCCAGGGATTCTCCACACCACCTTCCACCTAGTTCAGGGATTCTCCACACCCCCTTCCACCTAGTTCAGGGATTCCCCCCCCCCCCACAGTCCAGGGATTTTCCACAGCCCCCCTCCAATGAAGGCACTTCAGGTATTCTCCACTCCTCCCCCAGTCCAAGGATTCCCCATACTCCTCCCACTCCTAGTCCAAGGATTCTCCAAATCCCCCCTCCTAGTTAAGGTAATCTCCATAAACAACCCCCCCTCATCTATTATTCTCCCCACCCCGGCTCCTTCTCTCCTAGTCTAGGGATTCTACAACCACTCCCCCAGTCCAGGGATTTTCCACTACCCTTCATAGTTGAATAGTCCTGGGACTCTTTACCACCCTTCCCCAGTCCAGGGCTTGCAAGCAGGCTCTCCCCTGTAAGAGTAAAGTGCAGAGCTTACAATCATCCCTATCTTTGTCAGACAAGGAGGGAGAGCACTGAAGCATAATACTGAGTGTGGGGGACCTATGCAAGAGTAAGGCCGCGTACACACGCGCGGACTGTTCGCCCAACCTTGTCCGCTGAACAGTGTTTGGGCGGACAGTCCGCTCGTGTGTGGGGCTTCAGCGGACAGTTTCAGCGGACAGTTGGCCGAACAAGGTCTTACGGAAATTCCGAAAAACTGTCCGCTGAAACAAGGTTTCAGCGGACTGTTCGCTCGTGTGTAGGCTTGTTCGGCCAACTAAGTCTCGCGCATGCTCAGAAAGGATTTCCACGTCGGAAGGTTGCATTGCAGTGTATAGGACGTCGTATTTTTCGTCCCGTCGTACGTGCCGTTCACGTCATCGAGCACGGTTTCAGCAAACTGTTCGTCCGTCGTGTGTGGCCATGTCCGTCCATGCTAAGTTTGAGCGGACTGTTCGCTCAAACTGTTGGACGGACAAAGTTGGGCCAACAGTCCGCGCGTGTGTACGCGGCCTAAGGCGAAGTGCTAACTCCCTCCTCTCCCCTGGCCCTCCAATTCATTAGAATACAGGTACACTGGTTAGAGAATTGTAGCAAGCCAGGTGAGAGGCTGAGGGGCGGGGGCATTATGGGGCGGTGACTTCATAAGGGGTGGGCCTCCGGTGACCACACCCCGTGCCAACATAAGTAGTGGCACACCGCGCACCCAGCATTAGAGCGGGAGAGAGTGTCAAGTCAACATTGGAAGAAGAACAGAGGGAGAAGGCAATGGAGAAGACCAAGCAAAAAAGCGTGAAGAGAGCGGAGAAGAACCGGACAGCAGAGAAGACAGCGGACAGAGGAAGAAGAACCGGAGAGGGCTATAAGACATCAGCGGAGAAGACATGGAGAAGAAATCGGAAGAGACAATGGAGCTGCCTTAATGAATTACTTTAAAAACCACTGTACTGTGCTTTATTTTTGACTTTTTTTTAAGGTGAATGAGTAGGGGTACAATGTACCCCATACACATTCACATAGGTTGGGGGGCCAAAATCTGGCGGCCCCTTTGTTAAAGGGGGCTTCCAGATTCCAATAAGCCCCTCATCCTTAGTCCCCAACAACCAATGATCAGGGTTGTCGGGATGATGCCCTTGTCCTAATCAACATGTGGACAAGATGCTTTGGGGTGGGGGGTGCAGGGCGGGAGTGCTCGCTTGTCCCCACCCCCTTTCCTGACTTGCTGGGCTGTGTGTTCGGATAAGGGTCTGGTATGGATTTTGGGGGCTCCCATGCTTTTTTTTTTACGTGGGAGTTCCCCTTAAAATACATACCAGACCCGAAGGGACTGGTATGCTCTTGGAGGGGAACCCATGCCGTTTTTCCTTTATGTGGGAAGTTCCCCTAAAATATTCATACAAGATAGTGCCTGGTATTGTCGGGGATTAAAGTTGGATCCCTGTATATTGAAGTCGGATCCCTGTATATTGAAGTCGGATCCAAAGTTGTACGACTGTCGTGCCGTACCAGTGTTAACCCGACCTTACACACATCATGCGACATGAGCTCCCAATGTCAGAGCGTTTGTCGTACAAGTGTGAACCCAGCATAAATGTGGTATTTGCATTTGTAATCTATTGTTGTGAACCTTCATCATGCATTCAAAGGAGCTGTCCATGCAAGTGAAACAGGCCATTGTAAGGCCGCGTACACACGGGCGGACTGTCTGACGGACTTGGTCCGCTGAAACGTGTTTCAGCGGACAATCCGCTCGTGTGTGGGCTTCAGCTGACTTTTTCAGCGGACAGTCTGGCGGACTAAGTCTTTCGGAATTTCCGTAATATTGTCCGTCCAAACTTGGTTTCAGCGGACAGTCCGCTCGTGAGTAGGCTAGTTCGACGGACTAAGTATGGCGCATGCTCAGAAAGGATTTACACGGCCGAAGGTTGCATTGCAGTGTATTGGACGTCGTATTTCTAGTCCCGTCGTACGTGCTGTCATCGCGTGTTACGTCATCGCGCAAGCTTTCAGCGGACTGTCTGTTCATCGTGTGTGGTCAAGTCCGTTCATTCAAAAGTAGGACGGACTGTCTGTCGGATTGTCTGACGGACTTAGTTGGACGGATAGTCCGCCCGTGTGTACGCGGCCTAAGGCTTCAAAAACAAATCCTTCAGAGAGATACTGTCATGAATCACCAATAATACCTTCATGCCCTCTATGTCTGCTTACCTCTGGTCTGTGTATCAGCCTTGGCTTGCACTTTCACACCTGCATGGTTAAGTAATCTTACCTCAGCGTGGCTCCACCCTAGCCTCTACAAGATACACTATTTAACACTGTGCTGTCCAAGCCTGCCTTGCCGAAGCAATATTGTGTGTTTGGTTTCCTGTCTCCTGCTTGCCGTGTGCTCTACGTTTGTTTATGTTACTGATCTTGGCTTGTTCTTTGACTATCCCTGCCTGCTTATTACCTTGACTTTTGGCGTATTCTCTGTCTATCCTTGTCTGCTAGTTGCCTGAACTTTGGCTTATCTCCTGAATATCCCTTGTTGTTCTGTTGCTTCCTTTCTATCCTCCTGTAGCCTACCGTGAGCGTGAGCTGGGAGACCCTGGGGGCCGCAACCAGGAGCCAGTTGCAGACATCAGTATCATTGTCAAAATCTACAATCAAGAGGAGACTTCAGGAGAGCAATACAGAGGGTTCACCACAAGGTGCAAACCATTTATAAGGCCTGAAGTATAGAAAAGCCAGATTAGACTTTACCAAAAAACATCTAAAAAAGCCAGACCAGTTCTGGAAAAGCATTCTTTGGATGGATGAAACTAAGACTAATCTGTACCAGAATGGCAGGAAGAAAAAAGTGTGGAGAAGGCTTGTTATAGCTCATGTCTCAAAGCACACGTCATATGTAAAACATGGTGGAGGTAGTGTGATGACATGGGCATGCATGGCTTCCAGTGGCACTAGGTCATTGGTGTTTATCGATGATGTGACAGAAGACAGAAGCAGCCAGATGAATTCTGCAGTGTTTAGAGATATACTATCAGCCCAGATTCAGCCAAATGCAGCAAAGTTGATAGGACGGTGCTTCACAGTACAAATGGATAATGATCCAAAATTCACACTGCAAAAGCAACCCAGAGCTTTTGATGGAAAAGAAGTGGAATATTCTACAATGTCAATCACCTGATCTCAACCCAATTGAGCATGCATTTCATTTGCTGAAGGCAAAACTAAAGGAAGAAAGACCCATAAACAAAGAACAACTGAAGACAGCTGCAGTTAGAGCCTGGCAAAGCATCAGAAAGGTGGAAACCCAGTCTTTGGTAATGTCCATGGGTTCTAGACTTCAGGCAGTCATTGCCAGTAAAGGATTCTCAACAAAATATTAAAAATTAACATTTTATTATGATTATATTAATTTGTCCAATTACATTTGAGCCCCTGAAAATTGGATGACTGTGTATACCAATGGTTACAGTTCCTAAAATGTGTACTTGATATTTATGTTCCACCCCTTGAATTAAACCTGAAAGTCTGCACTTCAAATTCATTTGGATTGTTTTGTTTTAATTTTAAATTGTGCCTGAAAATTGTTCCTGTGTCCAAATATATATGGACCTAACTGTATACTTCATGGACTAAAAGATGTCTGCATGAAACTTTTCTCTGTTTTGCTGTCACCAGATGGTGTGAGAGTGCCAATCTGGGAGAGCAGTAAGCTCTACATCTCAATAGTAGTCTGCTTAGTGAAATATATTTTCTACAAATGTGTTGATATACTTTTTGGAAGAATGTGTCACTCTCTAAGAAGTAGGGCCTTCTTTCTAGTGTTGTGAAATTGCTATTAGACAGATATTGCGATAACAGTAAAATATACTATTGTGTATTTGCTTTTGTCTTCCTCGGCTGAGGGTGGACAATGCCTTAAACATGTGTGATGATATTTCCTTAATTGCTACATGTCTAGTCTACTATTAGTCAGATAGGTAATAATATCATTATATACTGAGTCTTCATTTGCTTTAGTGTGGAATGCCACACATAATTGTAAATAAAGTTTAATTTTCACCTGCTGTCATGTGGAATGTCACACATATTTGTAATTCAAAGTTTATCTTTTCCCTTTTTCCCTTCTCTATCCACATTTTTCCAGGACATCTGCTGTCAGGCTTGAGAGCATATGTTTTTTTGCAGACTCCGAGGAGATTGTCTCTTTGGAAAGGGGAGAGTGTGGCACCCTTGTCTTAATCACTTGCCTATTGGGTAATTTTACCCCCTTCCTGCCCAGGCCAATTTTCATCTTTCAGCACTGTCACAATTGGAATGACAATTGCACACTGTACCCATTAAATCTTTTTAATTTTGTTCACACAAATAGAGCTTTCTTTTGATGGTATTTAATCACCACTGAGTTTTTTATTTTTGTGTGCTGATGAGGCTGCACTGATGGGCCCTGATAGGTGGCACTAATGAGGCTACACTGCTGGGTGGTACTGATGGGCACTGATAGATGGGACTGATGGGCATTAATATGTGGCACTGATGGACTTTGATAGGTGGCACTAAAGGGCACTGGGAGGAGGCATTGATGGGCATTGATAGGTGGCACCTGATGGGCACTGATAATCAGCACTGATAGGTACTGATAGGCACTGGTAGGGGGCACTGATGGGAACTGATCGGGGACACTGATGAAGAGGTACTGATTGGCAACACTGATAGGCACTTATTGGTGGCACTGATGAGCACTGATTGGCAACACTGGAGGGCACTAATTGGCAGTACTGATGGGCATTGATGAGGCAGCACTGATGGGCAGTGATGAGGTGGCACAGGTGGGCACTGATGAGGCTGCACTGATGGGCATTAATATGTGGCACTGGTGGACTTTGATAGGCAGCACTGAAGGGCACTGGGAGGTGGCACCTGATGGGCACTGATAATCAGCACTGATGGGCACTGATAGGCACTGGTAGGGGACACTGATGGGAACTGATCAGTGACATTGATGAAGAGGCACTGGTGGGAACTGATTGGCAGCACTGATGGGCACTGATTGGTGGCACTGATGAGCACTGATTAGCAGCACTGGAGGGCACTAATTGGCAGCACTGGTGGACACTGTTGGGACTGCACTGATAATCAGGACACTGATAATCCGCTGATAATCAGGGCACTGATTATCCATACTGATGTGGTTACAGCTTAAAGGCTCTTTTTCTATATTCTTGTCTACCTTTCAAATTTTTGTTAAAGGAGTCTGCTAGTCTGCTGTTTTATTTGACTAAGGGTGTCCTGTTCCCTACCCCTCTCTCCCTGAATTGTTTGTTGTTCTGAGAGCAACAAACTAATTTTTTCTCAGCATAAAAGTGTTTGGCGCCCATCTATTTTACCTTGTACACCATCCACAATGCTTAGCAACCTGCACCCTGAGGTGAATTGTCAGTCCTCCCTGTCTCTGGGGGTCACCACCACGTCAGTGGGGCGCTTCATAATTTTAGGAAAACATACACACTGTACCGAACTGGGACTTAAAACAGAGAGGATCAAAGTAATTACAGTGTTTTGAAAAAGTATTCATACCCCTTCATATTTTCCACATTTTGTCATATTACAACAAAAACCCTAAATCTATTTTATTGGGATTTTATGTGATAGACCAACACAAAGTGGCACATTATTGTGAAACAGAAAGAAAAATGATAAATGGTTTTCATTTTGTTTTACAAATAAATATCTGAAAAGTGTGGCGTGCATTTGTACTCTGCCTCCCTGAGTTAATACTTTGTAGAACCACCTTTTGCTGCAATTACATCTGCAAGTCTTTTTGGGTATGTCTCTACCAGTTTGCACATCTAGATCAGTGCTTCTCAACCAGGGTTCCTCCAGAGGTTGCTAGGGGTTCCTTCAGCATTGGGAAATTTCTGCCTTTCAGATAAGTTCCCACTGACACCATTGATCTTTTTAGCTATCTGTAAGGAGGTAATTCTTCCCAATGACCACAAGTATAAGGACCATTCATCCCACTGACCATCACACTAATGTATCAGAGTTGTAGAGTTCTAATTTTTACCAGGGGTTCCTTGAGACCGGAGAACTATTTCAAGGGTTCCTCTGTGTTGAAAAGGTTGAGAAAGCCTGATCTAGAGAGTGACATTTTTGCCCATTCTTCTTTGCAAAATAGCTCAAGCTCTGTCAGATTGGATGGAGAGCGTCTGTTTACAGTAATTTTCAAGTCTTGCCACAGATTCTCAATTGGATTTAGGTCTGAACTTTGACTTGGACATTCTAACACATGAATATGCTTTGATCTAAACCATTCCATTAGAGCTCTTGCTTGTCCTGCTGGAAGGTAAACCTCCGCCCCAGTCTTAAAGTGGTTGTAAACGCTCCAATGCAACTTCAGCACATTGCACTCTTCATAAATAAACCTATTGATCGCTGCCTGTGATATTCTCCTTACTTGTTTAATTATGATTATGTCACCGGTGCATAAGCTTCTCGTCTGTGATTAACATCACGCTCTGTGTGCCGTTTCTCCATCCACAACATACTATGTACAAGAGCTCCGCTGTCTGCTGCATAGCTTTGCAAACTACTGATAAACAGTAAGGAAGCAGTGATTCTACATACATTATACTGTGCAAGGGTTGGAAAAATGTTTTGTTATCACATGAGATGAAAATTGCTATAAGGAATGCAGAGTTTACTTCCTCTGTAAGTCCTTAGCAGACTCTAATGCCCTGTACACACGAACGGACATTGATTGGACATTCCGACAACAAAATCCATGGATATTTTCTGACGGATGTTGGCTCAAACTTGTCTTGCATACACACGCTCACACAAATCTTGTCAGAAATTCCGAACATCAAGAACGTGGTGACGTACGACAGGTAAGACGAGCCAAGAAAAACTAAGTTCAATAGCCAGTGTTCTGCTTGATTCCGAGCATGCGTGGAACTTTGTGTGTTGGAATTGTGTACACACGATCAGAATTTACAACAATGGATTTTGCAGTTGGAAAATTTGAGATCCAGATCTCAAATTTTGTGTGACGGAAATTTCCGATGGAAAATGTCAGATGGAGCCTACACACGGTCGGAATTTATGACAACAAGCTCCCATCAAACATTTTCCGATGGAAAATCTGACCGCGTGTACGGGGCATTATAGGTTTTCTTCTAATGCCGCGTACACACGACCGGTCTTTCCGGCAGACTAGGTGCGATGGTCTTCCCAACAGACTTTCAGCCGACCTCCGACGGACTTTCCGAACTAACGGACTTGGCGACACACGAACGGACTAAATCCATTCGAAAGTCTGTTTATTTTGAAGGTGATGATGTAATATGGGACCTAAAAAAATAAGTTCTATAGCCAGTAGCCAATAGCTTTCCTTGCATCAT
The DNA here is from genome assembly GCF_037356315.1 of Lithobates pipiens. NCBI lineage: Eukaryota > Metazoa > Chordata > Amphibia > Anura > Ranidae > Lithobates > Lithobates pipiens. The sequence goes on along the minus strand of NW_027507903.1, from coordinate 287,158,544 downwards.
ATTTGGTCAGTCGGACCAGCATACAGACGGATGGTTTTCCCGATAGGAATTGAATCCGTTGGACAGATTTGAAACTTGTTCTATTTCTAGGTCATTTGGATTTTTTTTAATGAAAAATGATCGGATTAGCCAACACACAATCGGATTGTCCGACGGGCTGATTCTGTCGAACCTAGTCTGCCGGAAAGTCCGGTCGTGTGTACACGGCATAAGATTGCCCTGTAATACATGTGGCTTTACAACCACTTTCATTTGCAGGAATTTCCTCTCACTTCCTGTTTGGCTAGGAAGTGAAGGGAAATCTCCCCAATGGGACATAAGAAGGTAACAAAAATATCTGATGGGTTATAACCCTTCCTTACTCTATTCAAAATGAAAAAAAAGTTTTGTATATAGTTCTGCTTGGGTTTACATACACTTTATTATGAGCATGGTTCTACCGAAAGATATCATTCTTTTCCGGTTAATTTGTTTTATGTGGTGTACAAAGTAGAACTCCAGACATTAAGCAATCAACTTTCTAAAAGTTCCTCATTAACTCCTTCAGGCTCCATCAGCTTCCCCTGTCTATAGCACATGTCATAACCATTCTGCATGAAATCTGTGACACATACGTTGAGCAGCTGGAGGAGATGGAAGTCATGATGTGCTCATTACACAATTCTAAATCAAAGAGAAGGGGACTGCCATGATAAGTGATATCCATATGCCAGCTTCGCTTTACTCCCTTCAACTCTAAATATGTGAGCGGAGCCTTGCTTTAAATGCAGAAATATATTTCACGTTACAATTTGAACATACTCGACGGCACTGCATCAGGCAACAACAAAAATAGTCTCCAGTTCTTTTTTTTTTTTTTTGCATCCTTTTTTCAAGACGAAGAAAGGGGGAAATGCCTAACAATAAGATTTAAATCAACAGCTTTCACCCCAGATGAATTTTCTGACAGGAAAGCGCTAGATCTGTTGGATTTCAAAGATGTGGAACTGCATGACATCAACAGTGAGCAATTAAAACTGTTACCATTCAACACATTTCCCTTCCCAGCTGCTAGAAAATGGCACCTTTTCACTAGTGCCTGACATTTGCAGTTCTTTCCATGTCATTCCCTGCTATTTTTAGGTTCTTTTTGTGGAGGAGTCATGGATAATTAGCGTGTGCAAAGACCTACATATATTAAACACTTTAGAGGGGGAAAAAAAACAGGAGATATGTGAAAGTATAACATTAATAAGTGAAGCTGGGAATATTTACATTGGACCGCATGCCATGGCAGTGTGCTGTGTGTGGTCTCTTCATTCAGCCTCCTTGCTAAGGGCTGCCTGCTATGCTGCATTGGATGCCGAATGCAAATCACATCTCAAATATAATTCCACATTTTATGCTGGATAATTTAATGGTAATACCTTTTATAGCTGTCTAACCTCTTAGCCATGGGAGGCCAGCTGCTGTTGTCAGTGCATTCCTGCCACTAGGGTCGCGGTGCTGTGCGCCCTTGGCACAGAGGCCCCTGTCGCTGAACGAGAAAAGTATACAGCTCGATAGAAGTGATAGGGATCAATTCACTAAGCGTTAATCAGCACACAAAATGCACCCTTTATGCACTGCATTGTCGGGCGGAGCGATGCACTGCGATCAGGGCAGGACTTAGGGTGGTGGGGGCCCCTGGGCTTGAGTCACTTTCGGGCCCTACCTTCTATACATTACCATATTTATTGGCGTATAACACAAGCCGGCGTATAACACGTACCCCAAGTTTAGGAGGGAATTTTAAGGAAAAAAACTTTTAGGAGGGAAGTTTAAGGAAAAAACTTACATTTAAATGCCCATCATTGCAGCCTTATCAGTGTCCATCTGCAGCCTTGCCCATCCATCTGCAGCCTTGTCCAGTGTCATTGCAGCCTTGTCAGTGTCATTTGCAGCCTTGTCATTGCAGTCTTGAAGTTTAAAAATGGCATCGCTGAGATACAGAGTCCTGTGTATCTCGGCGGCTCTCGGGTCCTCGCATGTGCTGGGCTCACAGTCAAACCCAGTCCCTGTGTTATGTCCATCATAGGGCAGGACTGGGAGTGACTGTGAGCGGAGTGGAGCCTGAGTACACTCGGCTATGTATCTTGGCAGGGCCCCCTATTATGCAGGGCCCATGGGCATGAGCCCAGTCAAGCCCAATGGTAAGTCCGGCCCTGACTGCGATGCCTGACATTGCAGTACGATTCGAGCCATGTGCTGCGATAAAATGCAGCATGTCTGCATTTTTTCACAGCACACTGCAGCGCAGCGCTATGCAGTGTTGCAGTGTGAAAGAGACAAATAGAAAACAATTGTTTCTTGTGTGTCCCTGCGGTGACAGATGTTTTACACTGCGGTAAAACGTTTGGCACTGTGCATAGGGGTTGATTTACTAAAGGCAAATAAACTGTGCACTTTGCAGTTGCACCCTGCAAGTGCAGTTGCTCCAGAGCTTAGTAAATGTGGTAAAGCTTCAAGTTGCAAAGAATACCCAATCATGTGCAAGAAAAATAAAAAATAAACTGCATTTTTGCTTTGCTTAGATGATGGAAGTAAGCAGAGCTTCTGTTCATTTACTAAGAAATGGAGGAACTGCTCTTGCAGAGTGCAAGTGCACAGTGGCGTAACTAGAACCTTCAGGGCCCCGATGCAAAAAACCATGAAGGGCCCCCCTGAACCCCAGCCAGGGCCCTTCCCTCCGAGTCTGGCAGGGGAACTCCAGGGCGTGGTCACAGGTATGACCTTTGTGAGCCCTGTAGTTCCACCACTGGTATCAGTCGTTTTTTTATAATTTTTTTTTTAATTTTAGGTGCCCCATTGGGCAGGATGGGGTCCCCATCCCCAGAAGTTGATGAGGTCCTTTTCTCCAGGGCAGATTAAGTTATTGCCCCCAGGTGAGAAGGGGTCCCTGTCCCCAGGGGAGGTGGGGGTCCCTGTCCCCATGTGAGAAGTGGTCCCTGTCCCCAGGGGGAGATGGAGGGGGTATGTAATGGTGTGTGGGGGATGGGATCCTCTCACTCACCATGACCAAGCTGTAGACCGCACACTCATCCAATGCACGGAGCAGGAGAGGGGTACTCTGAGGAGCCGGCTGAGGACACAGGTCATGCGGGGAATGCACAACTAAAGAGCAGCCAGTGCGATAGTCGAGCATGGAACTCTGCTAGTCACCCTCCATCTCCAGCCACCCGTGTGCATGGTGCACTGGTACCCCTAGCTGCCTATGCTGCTGCCGGCCATATGTAGAGGGGGCTGCATGGGCCCCCTGCATCACAGGGCCCGGTTGCAGTCGCGACTGCTGCACCCCCTATAGTTACGCCCCTGCAAGTGCACCTTCAAAGTGCACAGTCTATTTGCCTTTAGTAAATTAACCCCACGGTGTGAATTACCCCTTGCATGGCTGCTCACGCCTGTACACAAGCTGTTCTTTACAGCTGCAGCAAAAATTAAACAGCGTGACACTTTCGGTGGGTGTTGCCACTGTTGAGCGCAACTAATGCAGGTCCACGGGGCCGTCCTACAAATGCAGAGTAGTGCGGCATTTAAAGGGTTAAATCAGGTGGTGAGGAAGCATTTATGAAAGGCCAATCCACTTTGCACTAAAAGTGCAAACAACTACAAGTGCAAAGTGCACTTGAAATTGTACTGAAAGTGCACTTGGAAGTGCAGTCATTGTAGATCTGAGAGGGACATGTATGGAAAATAAAAAACAGCATTTTAGCTTGCACATGATTGGATAATAAAATCAGCAGAGCTTCCCCTCATTTCAGATCTACCCCTCAGATTTATAGCGACTGCACTTCCAAGTGCACTTTCAGTACAATTTCAGGTGCACTTTGCACTTGTAGTACAAAGTGGATTTGCCTTTCATAAATAACCCCCATTGCCTCCTCGCTGCCTTTCAAACATCTCTTAACCTCTAGAGATCCGCGCTACAGCCGAATGACGGCTACAGCGTGGACCTGCTTTGCTGGGACTACGTCTATTGACGTCGTCCCGTGCACGAGTGGCCTGCGCGCCCCCTCGATCCCGACCCCTTACTACGTGATCAGCTGTCAGCCAATGACAGCTGATCATTTGATCGCAACAGAGCCGGTAATCGGCTATTTTTCCTCTGACAGCGCGAAGAGAAAAAAAAGCGCTGATCACCGGCGGCCGTGAGAGGGACTTCAGTCCCGATCACGGCCAGATCATCAGTGCCCACCTGCCCCCTGCCAGTGCCACCTAAGTAGGGGAAAAAGTGAAACTCATCAGTGCCACCCATTAGTGCCCACAGTGCCACCCATTAGTGCCCACAGTGCCACCTATCAGTGCCCACAGTGCCATCTATCAGTGCCCACAGTGCCATCTATCAGTGTCCACAATCTGCCACAAAAACAGTGCTGCACCTCAGTGCCACATATCCGTGCCCATCAGTGTCATCTACCAGTGCCTATCAGTGCCCAGCAGTGCCACCCATCAGTGCCCAGCAGTGCCACCTATCAGTGCCACCTATCAGTGCCCATCAGTCCCATCTATCAGTGGTACCCATCAGTGCCCATCCATGCCACCCATCCCTGCCACTCATCCGTGCCACCCATCCGTGCCATCTTATCTGTGCCCATCAGTACTGCCTTATCTGTGCCCATCAGTGCCACCTTATCTGTGCCAATTAGTGCCACCTTAACTGTGCCTATCAGTGCCCAACAGTGCAGCCTATCAGTGCCCACCAGCGCCGCCTCATCAGCGCATTTCAATGAAGGAGATGGGTACTGATCAGGCTGCATTGATGGGCACTGATGAAATTGCACTGATGGGCGCTGATGAGGTTTCACTGATGGGCACTGGTAAGGCTGAATTGATGGGCACCAGTGAGGTTGTATGGATGGACACTGGTGATCAGGCTGCTTTGATGGGCACTGATCAGGCTGCATTTATGAGCACTGATCTGGCTGCATTGGTGGGCACTGGTGAGGATGCATTCATGGGCACTGATCAAGCTGCATTGATGGGCATTGGTGAGGCTGCATTGATGGGCACTGATGAGACTGCACTGATAGCCACTGGTGAGGCTGCATTGGATGGGCACTGGAAAGCTGCACTAATGGGCACTGGTGAGGTTGCACTGATGGGCACTGGTGAGGCTGCTTGGATGGGCACTGGTGTGGCTGCACTAATGGGCACTGGTGAGGCTGCCCCGATGGGCACTGGTGATGCTGCATTGATGGGCACTGATCAGGCTGCACTGATGGGCACTGATCAGGCTGCATTGATGGGCACTGATGAGGCTGCACTGATGGGCACTTGTGAGGCTGCGTTGGATGGGCACTGGTGAAGCTGCATTGGATAGGCACTGGTGAAGGCTGCATTGGTGGGCACTGAGTAGGCTGCAGTGATGGGCACTGGTGATGATGATTTGTTGGGCACTGATCAGGCTGCATTGATGGGCACTGGTAAGACTGCACTGATGGGCACTGGTGACGCTGCATTGATGGGCGCTAATCAGGCTGCATTGGATGGGCTCTGCTGAGGATGCATTTGATTGGCACTGGGGAGGCTGCATTGATAAGCACTGGTGAGGCTGCATTGAAGGGCATTGGTGAGGCTGCACTGATTAGTACTGATGAGGATGCACTGATGGGCACTGGTGACACTACATTTGATGGGCACTGATCAGACTGCATTTATGGGCACTGGTAAGGGTGCGCTGATGGGCACCGATCAGGCTGCATTGATAGGCACTGGTGAGGCTGCATTGGATGGGCACTGGTGAGGCTCTACTGATAGGCACTGGTGAGGCTGCATTGATGGGCACTGGTAAGCTGATGGGCACTGGTATGGGCACTGATGGGCACTGGTATGGTTACTGGTGAAACTGCATTGATGGGCACTGATGAGGCTGCATTGATGGGCACTAGTAAGACTGCACTGATGGGCATTGATCAGGCTGCATTGATGGGCACTGGTGACAGAACCATGATGAGCACTGATCAGGCTGCATTGGATGGGCACTGGTGAGGCTGCATTGGATAGGCACTGGTGAGGCTTCATTGGATGGGCACTGGTGAGGCTGCAATGGATGGGCAGTGGTGAGGTTGCACTGATGGGCACTGGTGAGGCTGCACTGATTTTCACTGGTGATAGCGCAGCCTCACCAGTGCACATCAATGCAGTATCACCAGTGGAAATCAGCGCAGCCTCACCAGTGCACATCAATGCAGTGATTTCCACTGGTGATACTGCATTGATGTGCACTGATCAGGCTGCATTGATGGGCACTGGTGAGGTTGCATTGGATGGGCACTGGTGAGGCTGTATTGATGGGCACTGATCAGGCTGCATTAATGGGCACTGGTGAGGCTGCATTGATGGGCACTGGTGAAGCTGCATTGATGGACACTGATCAGGCTGCATTGATGGGCACTGGTGAGGCTGCATTGATGGACATTGGTGAAGCTGCATTGATGGGCACTGGTGAGGCTGCATTGGATGGGCACTGGTGAGGCTGCATTGATGGGCATTGATGAGGCTGCATTGATGGGTACTGGTGAGTCTGCATTGATGGGCACTGATGAGACTGCACTGATGGGCACTGGTGAGACTGCATTGATAGGCACGGGTGAGGTTGCATTGATAGGCACTGGTGAGGCTGCGTTGATAGGCACTGGTGAGTCTGCATTGATGGGCACTGGTGAGACTGCATTGATGGGCATGGTTCAGGCTGCATTGATGGGCATTGATGAGGCTGTGTTGATGGACACTGGTGGGTATAATACACTCTTTAACCTTCCTAGCGGTAATCCCGAGTCTGGCTCGGGTTGGGATTTTAATTACATAAGTGGTAACCCCGAGCCAGACTCGGGATCGCACCGCTCGATGCAGGGAGGACACGGAGAGTTACTCACCTTGTCCCCTGGATCCAGCGATGTCTGCCGCGCTGTGTGATCGAGCCGTCCTCCGCTCGATTCACAGTGCCGAATGCCGCCGAGCTCCGTTCCCTGCGACGTTACGACGCACGGGAGCGGAGAACGGCGGCAAATTCAAAAAAGTAAAAACACACAAAACACACACAGCACTGTAATCTTACAGATTACAGTACTGTATAAAAAATACACACCCCTTTGTCCCTAGTGGTCTGTGCAATGCCCTGCATGCACTTTTATATTATAAATACAGTTTTTTCTGCCTGGAATTTGGAGATTGTCCATAGCAACCAAAACATGTCCCTTTTTCAGTTTTTTTTGGATTTGATTACATTATTGAATAATTTTTATTATTCTTTATTATATTATAAACTTTATCATACCCGGGATGTCTGCTAGACTCTGGTTTGAAGAGATTTCAGAGCGTTATTCCTAAGAATTACAGGACTACAAAATAAAAGCCAAATTTCCATGCAAAATAATTGTACCGCTTTCAGCACCTTATTCCAGACTGAATCATACCGCCAGGGAGGTTAAAGTGGTTGTAAACCCTTTACAACCATTTTTTGCTACAGGTAAGCCTATAATAAGGCTTACTTGTAGCTACCCTGGATATCTCCTGTATCGGCATGTGCCAACGTCATTGGCACATGCGCTCTGAAACAACGGCACGTATGTGCCGTTGCTTCAGTTAAACTGTGCCGTTACCGGCGGCTCCAGTGCACATGTACGGGAGTGACATCATCGCGACTCCGGCCAATCGCATTGCCGGAGCACGCGATGCCAGGAAGTAACTCGGGGAGCGATGTCGCCGGCCGGAGCGGTGAACGAGGACCACTGCGGGGGCTTCAATCTAAGATAAGAAATACACAATGAGCTAGTATATTATGCCTTTGTCTTGCAGGTTTTTTTTTTTGTTTGTTTGTTTTGTTCGTGGGTTTAAACCACTTTAAATGTGCTTTAAAATGCAATGATTTCCCTTTCATGAACAAGAAAATAATGACGTAATGCTGTTGGGCTGGTATAATAATTAATAATTGGGCTGGTATGAAATTATTTCCACGCTAGTTTTTATTCCCAGCCTGGCCATGGCTCTGGCTCCAGCTCATACCTCCCCAACATTAAATGCATTTTTTTAGAAGCACATGAGGTTTACCATTGTATCCGAATGTGCCCATTCAGCTTGTCACTCAAAGCCCCAAAAATACACGAACTTCTTTGGGGTAGTGCTGTGCATTGTTTGATTCCAAGATAGCTTTCCATTTGCTAAAACAAATATTCGCAAGCCTAAAAATGTATGTACAACGCTTATAAAAAAATGCTTTAAAATTACTTGAAAGAGCTCAAGTGTAAACCTGGTCTTAGATCATGTGAGGCTCATCATTTTGCACTGCTTTTCTTCTGATGATCCTTCCAGAGGACCTGATGATCCTTCCAGTATTAGCCTTTTATGTAACTTTCTGTGGTAGGGTGACAGTACTTACATATACAAAAAAATGTATGATCCAGTAAGTAACACATGTTAAATTCATTTGTTTTGCTTTTTCTTGTTAGGTAATTATATTGTGAACATGCATTAAACATATGGCTGATAATTCACACATCTCATCAGTGTGAATATTAATAGATAAATGCGATAACAAAATAATATATCTGTATATGGAAGCCATATGTATTGGATTTCATTACTGCAAGACATAGTTAAGCTACATGAGTACAGATATTACCAAAGTGAGCAATCAAAACACGTGTGTTCTTTAGTTTTTAGCTCTTTTGTACCATGGGTCACTTGATCATGTGTTCTGATGCTCTGAACACCATATAATCGTCCTTGTATTCACCACGGACTCTAGGCAATTTGGCTATCATGAGGCAATAAATTTCCAGCACTAGGTCACCTTGGCAAGATAAATACTCAATCACTATCCACAGGTGCCCAAGGACTAACTGCCACTATGGCCAGGGAGTAGGTATGAGCTTGATGTTTGGATCGACCATGAGTTCAACTCCGACATTGGGTGTTAGCTTGTTTGCCAAAGAACGAACATTATGGGGCATTTGAGCTCCTGCGGAACGCCCCATAATGCCTACACCGCAGCCCTGTGTAGTGTTGTTGGCATGGGGCATGGACGGAGAGCTTGATTTAGATTAAGCAGGCAGGTTATTCAGTTAGTTGCAGTGTATTTGATATATATATATATATATATATATATATATATATATATATATATATATATATATATGAAATATTATTTCAGAAGTTGTGATTACTTGCCTCTGTTAAACAGGGGCTGAAAAATTGGGCCTTGGGTGGTGGTGGTGGTGCCCTAAATAGAAAATATTGTTTGAAGCTAACATCATCATGATTGAGGAGGAATAGGATAGGAAGCATAGGCAGTCTTTAAGGGATCCCAGATCTATAACAAATTCAATCAGTCACATCAGCATCAGGTGCTTGATAGCTGCTGATCCAGGACTGATTAATTTTTATAAATGTGATCCTATCAATGGAGTCTGTGGACAGGCGCACTCTTTGATCCATTACAAACCCTCAATGCCAGACCTGAATGTGCATTCAGAAAGCATGCTGGATGCAGGATATGCCAGTAGCTTAACTGCATATTGAGCAAGTTCTGGCCAGTGGTCCAACCTCATGACCCAGTAACCCAGTGGATGCTATGTTGGAAAGGCCTCCAAGTCTGCTCCTGCCCCTAGATATTCCTGCACCATATAATGCAGACACTGGCAATGGTTGATGGAATCTATCTTGGCGCTGAGGACTGAAAAATTGTTTAAAGTCATCGGTCAGCAGGCCACCTTCTCCACTGCTCTTCCTCTGACCTAAAGAGCCCGGTAATGGGTTGGAGGGGGGGGGACCCATGCCATTTTTCTCAATGATTTTCATCTATATTGCTAGGACCCGACAATACATTCCTTTAGAAATGTCATTTTGCTGTGGTATTGTTCTAAACATGGGAAAACTGCACCAATTTACAGGCATACAATAGTCTGCCCTTCCATGTGCTCCTTGCTGTGAAGGCCAGTTATAGGCAAGGACCTTTTGGTTTGATACTATAGACACCCCCCAGGCATGATATTTAAAGGAACATTTAATTTTTATTGTTTTTCACTTTAACCACTTCAGCCCCGGACCAATAAACACCCTAAGGACCAGAGGTCTTTTTACAATTTCGCACTGCGCTGCTTTAACTGGTAATTGCGCGGTCATGCAATATTGCACCCAAACGAAATTTGCGTCCTTTTCTTCCCACAAATAGAGCTTTCTTTTGATGGTATTTGATTGCCTCTGCGATTTTTATTTTTTGTGATATAAATGGAAAAAGACCGAAAATTTTGAGAAAAAATGATATTTTCTACTTTTTGTTATAAGAAAAATCGAATAAACTCAATTTTAGTCATACATTTAGGGCAAAATTTATTCAGCCACATGTCTTTAGTAAAAAAAATGTCAATAAGCGTATATTTATTGGTTTGCGCAAAAGTTATAGCGTCTACAAACTAGAGTACATTTTCTGGAATTTACACAGCTTTTAATTTACGACTGCCTATCTCATTTCTTGAGGTGCTAAAATGGCAGGGCAGTACAAACCCCCCCCAAATGACCCCATTTTGGAAAGTAGACACCCAAAGGAAGTTGTGGAGAGGCATATTGAGCCCATTGAATATTTTTTTTTTGTCCCAAGTGATTGAATAATGACACAAAAAAAAAAAAAAAAGTTTACAAAAAGTTGTCACTAAATGATATATTGTTCACACATGCCATAGTTATATGTGGAATTGCACCACAAAATATATTCTGCTGCTTCTCCTGAGTACGAGGATACCACATATGTGGGTCTTTTTGGGAGTCTAGCTGCGTACGGCACCCCGAAAACCAATCACTGCCTTCAGGGTTTCTAAGGGTGCAAATTTTCGATTTCACTCCTCACTACCTATCACAGTTTCGAAGGCCATAAAATGCCAAAATAGCACAAAACCCCCCCAAATGACCCCATTTTGGAAAGTAGACACCCCTAGCTATTTACTGAGAGGCATGTTGAGTCCATGAAATATTTTATATTTTGCCACAAGTTGCAGGAATTTAAATTTTTTTTTGTTTTTGCACAAAGTTGTCACTAAATGATATATTGCTCACAAATGCTATGGGCATAAGTCAAATTACACCCCAAAATTAATTCTGCTGCTTCTCCTGAGTACGGGGATACCACATGTGGGGGACTTTTTGGGAGCCTAGCCACGTACGGGACCCCGAAAACCCAAGCACTGCCTTCCGGATTTAAATATAAAATGCTACCAAAAAAAACTTAGCGATCGCAGGGATCAGGCCTGACTCTGCGATCGCTGCAGTTATGTGTTTAGTGTTTTGTAAGTGACAGTGATCAATCGATACTGCACTTGGGTGGGCTGGGCGGAGGGGCAAAACGCAGGTGCCAGCAGGTATCTGGGCTGATCCCGCTAACAATGCGTTTTTTTGGAACCCTAAACTGCTGGGGACGCTAGTATAGATCTGATCAGATCAGATATTGATCTGTTCAGATTCTATACCACTACGGGAGGTTTATGCTTTGCGTGTGGGTGTTAGCGGTACTGGCACTAACCTAGCGCTGCCTGGGGCGACGCAGATCCTGACCCTAAAACCTAATTGATATCACCCGCCGGGTGATCAGGGGGTTAAAAACTTTATTGGGTAATAAATGGTGGGTGCCCTGATGCTATAAAAAGCAAACTAACCAGAGTCACCCGTAACACTTATACGGTGATCACTGGTGAAAGGGTTAACTAGGGGCAATCAGGGGGTTCAAATTTTTATTAGGTAGTATATGGGGGTCCCTGGCGCTATATAAAAACCTGACGGGGAACCTAAATAACTAACTGGCTAACCAGCGTCACCAGTAACACTTATACTGTGATCGCTGGTGAAAGGGTTAACTAGGGGCAATCAGGGGGTTAAAATAATTATTGGGTAGTATATTGGGGTACCTAGCGCTATAAAAACCTGGCGGTGAACCTAAAAAAATAACTAGCTACCTAGCGACACTAATGCAGCGATCAGAAAAATTATCGCTTAGTGACACTGGCAAAAGGGGGTGAAAGGGTTAACTAGGGGCAATCAGGGGGTTAAAACCATTATTGGGTAGTATATTGGGGTACCTAGCGCTATAAAACCTGGCGGTGAACCTAAAAAAATAACTAGCTACCTAGCGACAATAGCGACACTAATGCAGCGATCAGAAAAATGATCGCTTAGTGACACTGGCAATAGGGGGTGAAAGGGTTAACTAGGGGCAATCAGGGGGTTAAAACCATTATTGGGTAGTATATCGGGGTACCTAGCGCTATAAAAACCTGGCGGTGAACCTAAAAAAATAACTAGCTACCTAGCGACAATAGCTAAACTAATGCAGCGATCAGAAAAATGATCGTTTAGTGACACTGGCAAAAGGGGGTGAAAGGGTTAACTCTAGGGGCAATCAGGGGGTTAAAACCATTACTGGGTAGTATATCGGGGTATCTAGTGCTATAAAAACCTGGCGGTGAACCTAAAAAAATAACTAGCTACCTAGCGACAATAGCGACACTAATGCAGCGATCAGAAAAAAGATTGCTTGGTGACACTGGCAAAAGGGGGTGAAAGGGTTAACTCTAGGGGCAATCAGGGGGTTAAATCTTTATTGGGGGGTGATAGGGGGCTACCCTGGACCTAACACTAACTGCCCTGACAGTTTTTACTTTTACAACTGACACTGAATGCAGTGATCAATAAATAAATGATCAATGCAATCAGTGACACTGTGACTGGGGGGGGGAGGGGGGGCGATCGGGGGGGGGGATCGGGGGGGGTTTGTGTGCCTGTGTGTACCTACATGTCAGTGTAGTGTTGGTGCACACTTACTTTTTGTCTTCTCCTCGTAGTCCGGTCAAAAAGACCGCCCCGAGGAGAATGACATCACTTCCTCCTTCCTGTGTATACAATACACAGTGGGAGGAAGCTTGTCATTGGCCAGGAGCGATCGAGAGGGGATGGCCAATGGCCATCCCCTCATCACGGATCGCTCCTGCAGCTAACCGGACCGCCGTATCCAGCGGGAGGGGGTCCAATCGTACATGTACGTGCTTGTGCCTGCCTGTGCCATTGTAATGACGTACAATGGCAATACGGCGGTCCTTAAGTGGTTAAGCATGGGGCATGACCCAGTCCCCAAACACATTTTAGGGCAAAAACTTGCATATAAGCCCTTAAAATTAGCACTTTTGATTTTTCCCGTTCGTGTCCCATAGACTTTAACAGTGTTTGCGTGTTCGAACAAAGTTTTTTGCATGTTCGGATGTTCTGGTGTGAACCGAACCGCAAGGTGTTCGGCTCATCCTTACCAGGTAGTGACACCTATTATTTCCAGGGACTGACCTTTACTGCAGCCATATAATCTACACTACTCCAACCAGCGAGTGTGTAGAAAACAGCAAGAGAACAACTAAAACTACAACAACAAAACGACTATCGCCACTACAGACAACAAGTGGTTACCACTGTGGTTGGGGAGTGACCCTCTACAACCAGGAAATTACCACTACCTTTATACTACTATAGTTAGAGAATGGCCACCATATTATCATTTTAGGGAATGTTTACGGCTAAGAAATAATCGTTGCTACAGCTAAGAAATGGCCATTACATTACCACTATTGCAATTACAGACTGAGCACCACCATAATCATCGCTACACCAAGGGATTAAGAAGCATAGTATTACAAGTTAGCAAGTAGGCATTATCCATATCCACCTCTTAGACCACAGCCAAAAATATTCAGAAGATCATATTTAGTGTACCAGGGTCATTTCCCTAGCTCTTTGTTTATTAACTTAGCCCCTAAATTTGAGACAAATTCATTAGGTCTTGATTATCACATTCATTTCCATGAAAACACTGAAAGATAGTTTAATCTCTAACATGTAAAAACTACCAAGAAAGGTACCACACCAAGAAAACATTATTAAGAATAAAAACTTGCATTTTTCTTATACAAAACATTAAAAAAGGATTAATATGTAAATGCTAAACACCCAAGTATTGTTTCAGAACAATTGCAGTAACATATCATGGCATCAGTGATAACTGTATCCCAGGTTGGAGGATCTCATATTCATACACTATAAAAGCAAAAGTATTGGGACACCTGCCATAAAAGCAAAAGTATTGGGACAACTGCCATTACGCGCACATGAACTTTAATGGCATCCCAGTCTTAGTCCATAGGGTTCAATATTGAGTTGGCCCAATCTTTGCAGCTATAACAGCTTCAACTCTTCTGGGAAGGCTGTCCATAAGGTTTAGGAGTGTGTCTATGGGGATGTTTGACCATTCTCCCAAAGCGCATTTGGGAGGTCAGGCACTGATGTTGGACGAGAAGGCCTTGCTCGCAGTCTCCACTCGAATTCAGTCCAAAGGTGTTCTATCAGATTGAGGTCAGGACTCTCAATTCTGATGTCAATGGCTTAAAACAACTGTCCACTCATCAGTATCGAAGAGCAAAAAAGGACTCTCTCCTTGGTTTTCACTTCTGTAATAATGGTAGTGAGCGTCCAATGGTTTTCACATCCTAGTACCAAGGTAGGAAATACGGATATCTAACTGGGACTTCTAGGGGACTAATGGCCCACAGGTATGACAACATAGTATTAAACTTTTTTTTTTTTTAATTGAACCATCTTTGTTAAACTTAACTTTTTTTTCCATTTTCCCAAAACACAATTCACATTCACCAAACTTTTAACTCCAGTTTTGTTTGTTTTAAAATATTTTATAGCCTGCAATAAATACATATATCTTTATCAAAAGATATGTGTCCCATTTGCCATCTTGAGACCCAATCCCTTCAAACTTCTTATATTATATACAACAAATAATTATTAATTGTTTCTTCCATTATTTAAATACACCATTTGTTTAAGACTTTCCAAATGTCTGAGAGATTCTGCACATTTTCCCAAAATTCGCAAGATTTGTTAATAGATTATTCAACTTTCCAAGTGCAAGATGCCCTTTCACCCTTATTTATATCTGTTCCAACCCCATACTTTCCATCCATTAATTTAATCCCTCAACTACTAGTGTACTACCTACAATATTATCTAACGCACAAAAAAAAAATGTATGTGCTCCGCCCTAACAACCTGTCCTTAACTAAGTGTATCGGAAATAATCCTGGTAAGTCCAACCAGTTACTCCACAGTTTTGTAAATTTATCTGGACACCACCCCCTATATTAATATTAAACATTTTACAAAGCTTTACAGTTTTTTTAAATATTTTCTGGGGTTCCTTGACTGCATGAACTATTTTAAAAGGTGAACATAGACTTTACCCTTAATTCCGTGGTGTGTAGAGCTTTAATAAAATGCACACAAGTAATATATACAGACAGTCTACAGAGGGCATACAAATGCATTGCAAGCCAGTAATGGTGATGGCAGTACTGGTTTTAACATTTTAACTTTACTTCCATTTTACTGCCATCACCATTACTGGCTTGCAATGCATTTGTATGCCCTCTGTAGACTGTCTCTATATATTGCTTAGCTCTGCCTTATTTTGTGGTCCACCTAATAAGATCAGACTGTAGATTTCCGCGTCCCCTGGCCACCTCTTTTTGTCTACGGGGTTGGTGACAAAGTTTGCTTCTAGTAAATGCATGTAGTGTAAACAACTCCGGCATGCCTTTTTTCGCATGTGAACTTTGTGCGGCTTTGTGATTCTGAATACTGAATTCTAAATACTGAATGTGAGCATCACCATAGCCCCGGGATGCACCATATGAGAACAGCTCTGCTCGCTCATCTCCAGTTTGTGACAGCTCTTTTCCTGGCCGGGCAGAGAGACAAGTGTTTCTGCTCTGTGCAAACGAAAACCGAGAAGTGCTTTCTGATTTTGCTTTGACACATTTCACCTATTTCTGGAATATACCTCGCAGTTTGTGAGCAGGAGCTCTTCATTATTTTCTCATTGAGATGCTGAAAGTTCTGTGTGACATTTCTCTGGCCACTCCCCTTTCTCCTGGGATTGATGACTTATCCTGCACGGTGTGGCTTGCTGCTTATAAACACTCTGCTTAGGATCAGTATCCCTACAAATGGCCACTACATGACTGATAGGCCCTTGGATGGACAGAATGAAAAACAAGCCAAGTCAGAATATGCATTTTGCTTGACAGTTTGTGTCAACTGTAATTATGTATTCACTCTCCTTATGCTTTTGTAGCAGTACCACAGTAGGGGCTACTGGTGGTTGTGGTCTGTCTCCCACCCTGCACAGCCAGGCACACAAATTTCCAGACACACAGAGTCAAGAAGCAGTCCTTGCACTTTTTTTTGTTTTATTAGGGGAATAGAACTTGGATGGGGAATAGGGTGCATATGGGATGCCCATTTGATTGAAGAAATGTGTAGGGACTGAACTAACTCCAGTATATTCAATCTCCTCTCCTTGACCTCCAGAACATACACTTGCTTGCAGACTATCACTCCAAGGACCAACTAGCACTGATGTGAGGATCTGAGACAGGCTCAGTCAGACCCAAAGAAAATGCCCTTTGCAGGCAGGGAGCCTGGGCTCCTATGGTGTAGCACAAATTGGTAGTCCTTAGTGCTAGCTGTCCTACATGTGGCTGCTGCACCCAGTATCACCTCTTCAGGCCCTGCCAGCCCTCCCTGCTTCCACTGCCTGTGCCACCACAGTCCTCCTGACTGGCTCTGCATCCATCCCAGACTGCTCCATCCCAGTCCTCCCAGGCATGCCTCTCAGTTCTCCTGCCTGTGTGTGACTCACCAGCCACCTTGGCTGTTCCTCCTGGAGACTTGCCTGGCCGTGTTCTCCCACTGTCCTCTAATTTCCCCAGAGCCTCCTGTCCAGGACATCTCTGTGTGTCTTGAGAGAGTCCTGTCCGTACCTGAGCACAGGACCAAGGTCACCCCCCCCCAAGACTGGGGAACTCCCTTACAGGCCACGACAGCCTAACACTCCATCTCCGGCTTCCATCCAAACAAAACTCCTGCCAAGCTGGGCTGACCCTAAGTATTTGAGGGGGCCTGATTGAGGATTGGTCAGGGACCTCAGAATACTCCAGGCAACTCCCCCTTACCTCCCCTCCCGTTCTTCTAGAAAGTTCCATAACAATCGTGAAGTAGGGGGGGTCTCAGCGATGCTGCCTGTGAGTCATTCAGCTCTCCCTGGATTTCTGCCCAACCCAGGACAACACACAGACAGGCTTGGCTGCCAGCCATGCCTGCAAAACTTTACCTACACTACACAAAACTCTAGCACTCTAGTAACACAGCCAGGGGTGCTACACGTTATTCATTTACTAACTGACAAATCAGTTGGGATGTAACACCACTCTCTATAAGGGGTATTCCCTTACACTTTACAGTTATTCTCTCACATTTCACACTTTAAATTAATTTTATCATCACAACATACTTTTCATTTCATAATACCAGCATTGTAATAACAATAAAAAATTCAATATAAGCTTAATTGAAAAATGCCCTTTCATATTGTGACCTGTGCTTTCTGCTGTCCATCTCTTTCCACAAGTTAGAAGAAAATGTTGGGACTTTAAATGAGGCATTGACCATTATCTTTTGGAATTTCTTTCCTTGGAAACCATCTTTGTTGAGTCCTGGTCTGTCATTACCACCTCAGCTCCCACCAGTGATACCCCTAGGGGTTTTTTGATCCATGTTGGCACATTGCTACTGCATAGACACAGACATTGTAAGTACTTTTCAGAGTTTTTTGGGGGGTTTATCCTAGGCAAGATTACCTCTAATTACTTTATTTGATTATAATCTCCTTCCGTGTCAGGGTCAGACTTTACCGATATTCTTGTTACTATTATACTACAGCATTCAGTTTTCCATGTGCATGCTCCTGAAGAGTGGATGAATCCACAAAATGCATAGAGCTATTATATGTTACATGTTTTTATGCCAACTATATGTTTTATCTACTTAATGATCACCTGTAATATGTGATTTGTATTATTAGTGGTTAATTGTCATTGCTGTATGTTTATCCTTTGAACAAAATATATTGGTTTTCTTGTTGTACTCATGATTACCCTCATGTAACTTATCACTGACTTCCAATAAATGTAAACTTTTTACACCTGCCTGCTTCATTTTAAAGTCCCAACTCCCAGTGCTCCTGTTTGTTTCTTTCCACAAGTTCCTGGATTTACTGCATGCTTTGCAATTTCTCCTCTGCTGTTTAAATTCTAAGGACTACATATCCCATGGTACCTTGCTGCCTGCAAGCAGTGATTCCTGTAATGACCCCACCTCCTGAAACTCCTCCTCTCAGCACCTCTGTAGTTCAGAAGGCAGGCTCTGTGAAATGTGTAACACAGCAGTGCCTACTCATAGGTCATAGTGAATTTTACTCACCTAGGTGGATGAAGCATTGATCCAAGCGCTGTTTGACTTTTCTTGCGAGAGTCATCCACTCTCTGGTAAGCCTCAGAGTGTTTGGTGGGGGACAAAATAAATAAGCTGAAGTTGCACTGCACAGAACTGCATGTGAACCGCACAGGAACTCAGATCATGTTCCTGTGCAATTACTGTGCAGGCATGCTGTGAAACAGATCTAACTGGTTGTTACACAGCTGACAGTGTCCTCAACAAAGAATGACAATTAAAGGGGTAAAGGAGGTAGCAGTGGCAAATATGTCACCTGCTACACACCATACAGAGACAGGCACTCTTTCTGTTTTTGTACGCCAACTTAACCACTTGCTACCTACTGGCACTTCGATCCCCTTCCTGCCCAGGCCAAATTTCAGCTTTTAGCGCTGTCACACTTTTAATGATAATCATGCAGTCATGCAACATTGTACCCATATGAAATTTTTATCACACATTTTGTTTGTTATAAAGTTCTGCAAACAGTTTATTTTTCTCCTTCATTGATGTGTGCTGATGAGGCTGCACTGATGGGCACTGATAGGCTGCACTGATGGGTACTGATAGGCTGCACTGATAGGCACTGCTGAGGCGGCACTGATAGGTGGCACTGATGGGCAATGATGAGGCGGCACTGGTGGGCACTTATTAGGAGGCACTGATGAGGCTGCACTGATAGGTGGCACTGATGGGCACTAACAGGTTGCACTGATAGGTGACACTGATAGGCGGCACTGATGGGCACTGCTAAGTGGCACTGATAGACAGCACTGATAGGTGACACTGATGATAAAGCACTGATGGGCACTGATAGGTGGCACTGGTGGGACCAATGTCCCTTTAACAAAAGCCGGCTATCGCATTATTCTTTTCTCCTCACACTGTCACCATGAGGGGGAAAAAAAGTAGTTGACTGCCTTCTGTTTACATTGTGTGATCAGGTGTCATTGGCTGACAGCTGATTATGTGGTAAAAGGTGATTGGCCCTTGACCCCAATCGGTCCTTCATACTTGGCTGTCACAGAGCGTGCCGTCTGCATGCCGTAGGAGGCGAGTGGGCATCACGAGCACGGAAGGGCGTCCATAGACATCTGTAGATGTCTGCGCTGTAGTATGCTGTGGTAAGCCTTCACTGTAGCCGTATTTCGGCTATAGCGTAAGTGGGAACACGTTAAAGTGGTTGTAAACCCTTACAGACCAATTTAACCTAAAGGTAAGCCTAGATTAAGGCTTACCTGTAGGTGCAAGAAATATAACCATGTAGCTTAACCACTTACAGACCGGACCATTTTGCTGGTCAAAGACCAGACCACTTTTTGCGTTTTTATTTTTTAAACAAAAACAAACATAAAACAAAACAAAACAAAAATATAAACAATATAAACAAACATAAAACAAAACAAAACAAAAATATAAACAATATAAACAAAAATAGAGCGACAATTTTGAAAAAAACACATTATTTTTTACTTTTTGTTATAATAAATATCCCCCAAAAATATATAAAAAAACTTTTTTTTCCCTCAGTTTAGGCCGATACGTATTCTTCTACATATTTTTGGTAAAAAAAATCGCAATAAGCGATTATTGATTGGTTTGCGCAAAAGTTATAGTGTTTACAAAATAGGGATAGTTTTATGGCATTTTTATTAATCATTTTTTATTATTATTTTTTTTTTACTAGTAATGGCGGTGATCAGCGATTTTTATTGTGACTGCGACATTGCAGTGGACACATTGGACATTTTTGACACATTTTTGGGACCATTGTCATTTATACAGTAATCACTGCTATATAAATGCAGTGATTCCTGTGTAAATGACACTGGCAGTGAAGGGGTTAACCAGTGGGTGGCAGTGTAGGGGTTAAGTGTTCCTAGGGGTGTGTTACTAACTGTGGGGGGCTGGGCTTTCATTTAGTTAACACTGATCTCTGCTCCAATCACATGGAGCAGAGATCAGCTTCACTAGTTTCTAGGCAGAATGGGGAAATGCTGTTTACACTGCATTTCCTCCATTCAGTCGCCCCGTGAGATGATCACGGGTATGCCCGCGGCAATCGAGTCCGCGGGACTCGGGACCGGACTGACAGGGGTCCCGACCGGCCCCGCGAGCGTGCCGCCAGGGCGGCATTGAAGATTGGACGTACCTGTACGCCAATATGCCTGCCCGTGCCATTCTGCCGACGTACATCGGCGTGCGCCAGTCGGGAAACGGTTAAAGAGATATTTTCCTAAAAACGGTCACTGATGTCTATGGCGTGCATGCGCTGTAGATAACGACGCGGGCGCACTGAGCGTGCTGATAGTGAAGGCGATCATGCCGTCACTGACAGCTCCCGCGCGCATGCGATACCCGGAAGTCACTCCAGGAGATATGGCGGCGACAGGGGAGGTGAACGAGGGTCACTTTGGGGGCTTCGATCTCAGGTAAGTAATTCATAATGAGCTAGTATGCTATGCTCATTTTTTTTTTTTAGAGAGGGTTTACTTCCTTTTTAAAGTTGGTCTTAATTACCTCCAGTTTCATGATCTATAAATGTTTACATTTGCAGTAATAGGGCTACTTTGTAAAAGTGCTGCCATTAAGAAATACCTGAAACTGCCGCATACGTTTGTAAAGCTACTGAAATGGGCAGCACAGATTTTTTTAAACTGGCACAGGCCATTGTAAAGAGCCGTAATGCCAGAAAGGTGTTGCTAGGAATTCTCCTGATAGAATCTACAATAAAGTGCTTTCATGCAGTGCTAAGACACAGAGATAAACACAATAGAACTCAGAATAAAAATAAAAAAAACACAATACACCAAATTCATGGCAATTAAAATGTGCCTGCTGCAGTTTTATTGGTTTTTATTGTTTTAATGTGTATTAATTACCAATTCCATATCATCCATAGATATTAAATGAAACAAGATGCTCAGTCATTAGGGTTCAAACAATACCACTAAACACATGAAAAAAATCTGTGTCCTCCTAAAAACAGGGGATGACAAACCATTTAAATGTACCACGGCAAGGGCGGAGGGAAGTGCGCTCGCTGAGCTGTGAATCCAGCTGATAGACACTGAGCTCCAGGTCTCTTCTTTTTAAAGGGAAATCATGAGAGAGCAGAATGTTCCAGAAGTGGCATTAATCAACCTGGCACCTGAGCTTTGCGCCATGTTGCCTGAGGAGATTTCCTATTCGGGGGCGGGCCACGACACCTGTATGAACAGAGAAAGGGGGAGAAACAATGGCCACCACAATCCCATGAAGGTGGGCTCTTAGTCAGGTGCCCCTCCATACCATTAGTTTTATGCATTTCTCACACGTCTCCTCTTCTCTTTGTAAATTGATGAGCAAAAGGGACTCAGGCCAATAGGCAGTCCTTGCTGCCCCCCTGAAAAGCAATCACAGGCTTTCAGCCTGTTTTAAAGGAGAAATAGAGCCAAAGCTCTTTTGGTCCTACTTCTTCTGTGGGTCACTGTTGGCTGAAGTCACTCAGCCCGTCCAGGCTCTGGAGAGATCCTGACTTTGATGCCAGGATCCACCCCGATGCGTGGACCAGCAGCTGTCTAATGCCGCGTACACACGAGCGGACTGTATGGCATACTTAGTTCGTCATACAATCCGACGGACAGTCCGTCGTACTTTCCACTGAACGGACTTGACCACACACGGATGCACAAACAGTCCGTCGAAAGCTTGCGCGATGACGTGTACAGCACGTACGACGGGACTAGAAATAGGAAGTCCAAGACACAGCAAAGCACCCTTCCGCCGTGTAAATCCTTTCTGGGCATGCGCCATTCTTAGTCCGTCGAACTAGCATACTGACGAGCGGATTGTTCGCTGAAACCAAAGTACGACGGACAGAATTTCAAAAAATCCGAAATTCTTAGTACGCCGGACTGCACGCTGAAAAAGTCAGCTGAAGCCCACACACGAGCGGATTGTCTGCTGAAATGTGTTTCGACGGACTAAGTACGCCATACAGTCCGCTCGTGTGTATGCGGCATAAGCCTCTCAGCATGCCCACCCCCTCCACATCATGCCACTATAGTGAGCACTGGAGGGTCAGTGTAGAGAGCTGGTGATTGACAGTCCCCAGCTCTCTGCTCACTGAAGACCGAGAACTGAGAAATCAGTGATCTTTGATATCTCAGTTCTTAGTCTAGAGGCGACAGCGGATAAGGGGACAGATGCAACAAACCTAGAAATGCCACACCACCGCAATCCAACCACCTACATTACTTGTGATTGCAAGGCCGTTGCGGCACAGCCCCACACAGTTAAATCCTCCGGTATTCTGCAGCAGTACTGGTCACCAAATGCAATATACTATTTCATTTTTGCCGTGGCCGCGAAGCAAAGCATCGTGGCCGTGGCAAGTGTGAAGACCCCAGTGGCAGCATGCCCTTTTTAGTTGGCCAGTCGGGAGGGTATAGCCGCAGCTTAACCACCTGCTTTCATCACTTCCTGACCACCTTCATGAACAAGCCCTTAGAAATATGTAATACTTAGGCAAAGAGGGAGGGGGGGGGGATGTGAACAATTACAAGTACAACATGTACTGTGTATTCTAAAATGATTTTTTGCAGGGATCAGAACATATGTAATCCAATTGTATTTTGTAACTCTACATTATGATATAGTATTTGTTAATAAAGGTAGTTGGCATAAATACTGTATATTATGTTAGTAAAAGAAAAAATTAAAATCTGTGGAGGTAATGCATTAGTAGTCAGAGATTGAAAATGTGCTATAAAAGCTGACTATAGATATGTCACCCTTTATTCATTTCTTTACATTTCACTAAGGATATAAATGGGATCCTGAATTGTCCATTGCCATGGTTACAAGTATTGAGCAATGTAGCGTGGAAAACAAGTAAATGAAGTAATATTGGATAGGATATTGCTGATAATCATTAACAAATAAAAGGAATAATGCATTTTTTCTGTGCAGTACAGGGGGAAATTGCTTCAAATGGATGCAGCAATGATAAATAAATCCATGCTGTACAATATAATTTTACATGGCTTCATTTTCTAAGGTGATTGAAATGCATGATTGAATCAAATAATAGAACCTAAAGCAGCTTCTTTTCCATTTGTGTTTTTTTTTTTTTTGTAATAATATATTTTTTTGGCAGACATCTAATTGTATCATACATAACATCTAATCATATTACTTACAAGTAATTTGGCACTACCTTACATCTGATTGGGAGCCTCTGAATGTTACATTGCAGCTGCCTTTGTTTGAACCTATTAAAAAACACACCATTTTTTCTATGAGATAATTGGAATGTACATCATTTATTGGCAGTTATCCCATCACAATTAAACCACAGCAGTAGATCAACTTTCTACCCAGGCCAAAATCTATGGATGCATTGTTATGGGGAGGGGGGGCATAACTGAATGCCAACCATGATTTCACCCCATCATACAGTACGGTATAAATAACACCTGCATTCCTTTTAGTTTAATTGTTTTTGTACAGTGCACACCTTTCCCAAACACAAGAGTAAACTTAGGCAGTACCTTCTGTCACCTCTAGATGGCTGCCTTGACATTATGCCCTTTACAGCAGTAGAGAATCATTGGCAAAATTTGCATTGTCATGTACAATCTGTTCTTTAACATTTGAGGGAATGCTAACCAGTAATTTAAATAGCTTTAGTGACCATCAAAGTGCATTAGAAAACTGTAATGTAGACATTTTGGTGATGCATTTTTATGCTACCAGCAGACTGGACTCTTACACAGACATTTTACAGTAACATGTTTCCACGAACATGGTAATAATTTTAGTAACGACACGTAATGTTCAGCAATACATAAATGTTAGGTACTGTCCAGAATGTGTGATATCTGATGAAGTTTTTATAATATGGGGAAATGTTATTCTGCATTCCTGAAAGGGCCTTTTTTTGTCCTTTTACCTCAACATATCTTAAGTAAAATCCGACTGCATTTCTGCACCACCTTAATTATTATTATTATTATTATTCAGGATTTATATAGCTCCAACAGTTTGCACAGCGCTTTACAACACGAGAGCAGACAGTACAGTTACAATACAAATCAATACAGGAGGGATCAGAGGGCCCTGATTGTTAGAGCTTACAATCTAGAAGGGAGGGTCAAGTAGTACAAAAGGTAATAATAACTGTGGGGGGTGAGCTGATGGAGAAAAAAATCACTTGCAAATCACTTGCAAAAAAAAAACGAATCGCTTGCAAACATTTGTATAAAAAAATCTTTGAATTTGACTGGTTGAAGGGGCAGAGGACAAGCACGATCAATTGTCCTCAAGCTATCGGCACTCAAGAAACTCACTAAGGTGTGTATTTGTAAAAATAATTGCATAGTAATTCAACAAGCAATAGTGCATGTCCCTTTGTTCTCCGTGAATGGGGTAAAAAAAAAAAAAAAAAAACTATTAATATTGGGCTATTTCCTGTACTAATTGTTTTCATTGATTTTAAATAGAACATACCACTGTTGGCCACTAGAAGCCGCTAAGTATCATAGGAAATTCCACAAACTTGCACTCCTGATCGCATCTGTGCATTACAGCCCCGTAGACTTCTATGGGGGTGTTTCCCAAGGCCAAAGATGAAGGAGAGATTGCTCCATAAAGGTCTACAGGGCTGTAATGTGCAAGTATAGCCAGGAGAGTGAGACTTGTGTCACTGGATAAAGACAAACACCTATTGGATCAAGGTAAGTATGCATCTGTGGAAGGGGAAGGTGTGTTTTGTTAGGGTAAGGGAAAAGGGACAAAAAGAATAAATGCACTTATATTTTACACTTTTAAATACACACACAGTAGTCACCACCACCACATCTTTTAAAGTAGCATTAAACCCAGAAACAAAAATTTTATATATTGCAGCTTACAAATCATTATATGTGGTGCCTGCATTTATTTACTTTTTATTTAGGTTTTTTTCCCTCTGTTTTCGTCTGGTGGTCTGGCCAGTAACACACCTCCTGTATTAGAGTGCCTACACTCTGGATGAAGGAGCACCAGACACCTTTGGACAGCAGCATTGTCAGTCAGAGGGGAGGCGAGAGTAGCAAATTTAGATATACTAACAAATTGAAGCCAGACTTCAGCTCACACTTTTTATGCTATATTTTTGTTAATTTTTGGAAAAATGTTTTACATAAATAAGTAAAAGCTGATCATAGTAAGCACCCATGTCAGTGTTAAATCCCTTGTCTCATCCTTGTAACTGCTACATCTGCAAGACAGCTTGTTCTGATGAAAAACAACACACTTACTGGTAGGATCCCCAGGTAAAAATAAAAGAAAGAAAGCATAAAAACAAGAAAAATAATCATCACATCTAAGAATTGGTAAGCTGAAATGCAATAAATGTTTGCTTTCTGGTTAATACCACTTTAACAAAAAATGCACTATTCACAGTATCCGCTGTTGCAATTCTGACCTTTAAAAAATGTCTATGTCACTCACTGCCATGCCCAGATAGGAATGTAACACTGTACACTAGACAGGGCTCTTTCATTTTTAGTTAGAGCATTCAGAGATTCAGCTTCATACTATTTACATATTATAGTTAATTGAATAGAAAAGAAAATGGTGCGTGAATATTTACAGAAAATATTTAGCAAAAATAGACATATGGAACAATAAACAAAAAGGGTTAACAACTGAAAAAATGCTTAAAGCCCAACTCTGGGTGCAAGAGAAAAAAAATGACCTTTGAAGTGCCTGCCCCTTTCCTCCAGGGTCAACTGCTTGTTAACAGTGTATAGGAATAGGATATATACACTTGCCTTAAAATGTATGTATCCTTTAAATACTCAGTGGGCCTACTCAATTGGAGGTCACGCTCACCCTGCTGATGCCTAGATTGTTGAACCTTGAGCTGAAAAATATCTGTTCAAGGGGAAGCTGAGAATGTGTACATCACAGGTATAATTATCATTTAATATAAATTTGGAAATTTCATATATCCTTGTTCTGTTTTTTATATCTATTTTTTTTCAAAAGGGGTCAAGCTATTTAGCTCAAATATTCTGGAAAATCACAGTGTTATCAATCGATATATTACATTTATAGCCATATTTATGTTACTTCCTAGAAAGAAGAATAGAGATACAGTTATAATATTCAATGCCGTTATTGGCAGCACTGTCTAACACAAATGCTTGAATTAGAAAACTAGCTTATCAAAATGACATATTTTTGGCAGTTCAGACCCTTCATACTTATATATTTCACCAGTGAATTTAGCTGTTTACATACACTCACACTTTAGGCTGGCAATAGATGTTAGAGAAAGGTCAAACATGTTGCACAATCTGACCATCTCACAACATATCATGGACCCGGTTCTTCAATAGACAGGATAAAAAAACCATAACTATTGGGTCTATTGCTTTACTCACTTAAATATGACCCATGGGCAATAGATTGTGGCATATTTGGGCAGATGCAAAACCATAAATCAAGTTGAATGAGTGGTCTATCTTGAAATCACCAGACCAGCCATTCTCAACCAGGGTTGTGTAGGAACCTAAGGTTCCTCAGTAGATTGATAGGGGTTCCTTGGTCTAATTAACCACCATTTGATAGACCAACACACTTTGGCAATGCCAGCAGCAAGACACCAATTATCTTTTTTAACCTGTCTGTAAATCTGACATTTTGACCACAACTGTAGGTGTATTTTCCCTACTACTGAAGACCAATGAAAGTGGCATTTTGCCCCTTGACCTTCCCATCCATGAATTGGCTTTAGTATACGGGTTCCTCAAGATCTGAACATTATTATAAGGGTTGAGAAAAGACTGCAATAAACTCACACATTCATTCTAACTATAGGCAAAAAATATGAGCTGTCTTTATGGTTGAGTTGGATTTTATATCCATTTTTACTTTTTATGAGTTTATTATTTGGTGTTTGTCATTTAAATGATCTCTACAAACTCAGTTTTTTGTCATTTAAATGATCTCTATAAGCTCCCTGAAAATATATTGGAATCACACACTCTAGACCAGGGATATGCAATTAGCAGGCCTCCAGCTGTTGCAGAACTACAAGTCCCATGAGGCATAGCAAGACTCTGACAGCCACAAGCATGACACCCAGAGGCAGAGGCATGATGGGACTTGTAGTTTTGCAACAGCTGGAGGTCCGCTAATTGCATATCCATGCTCTAGACTGAAAAGTGCATGTTCTGTTGTGTCCACACCATGCCAGTTCTGCTTTAATAAAACCCACAGGTGTTTGAAGGGTTCAAGCATGGGGTACAGTGCCACAGAAACACGTAACTGTAATGATCCTCCAGGAGGCTCTGCAGATTCATTCTTGGTTCCAGGCAGCTGGACACAGATAATCTGTTTGAGAAACGCAGTAAACATGGAGGAAGCATTTGAGATGACTCATTTCTGATACATGATCTCATAATATTTGGAAGGGCATTAAGGGCAGTGTGTGCTGGAGTAACCACAAAATAGTGGGATTCTGTGGGTGGACAGACACAGAACAGGCATACACTAAATAAAAATAAACTAGAGTTTTATTACTCCATGATTCCTTGGTTTATAATAGAGAGTTCTGTTTACAACTGATGATCCTAATTACTAGTGGGGTGATATGTCAATGTTTGGGTATGTTATTGTTTGCACAAGCAACACAAATGATAGTCTAAAACCACAGGGATCCGATTTTAGGCTTATATTACCGCTATTAATATAAATGCTTGCAAAAAATTGTAAACATTTTGTATGTTACAAATAAGGTAAATGCCAAAATATAGAGCAACTTAGCATTTTAGAATATGTACAGTATTTCCCATTCCTATCAAAATTTCTTGGTGGACAAAATAAATCATTTCGATAGCATATTTAATGTGAACAAACCACTGAGAGAAGTTTTGACATTGTGTGAAATAAAGTGGAGAATCAATAGTAGCATTTCTCGTGCAGCAACCCCAAAGGGACACAAGTAGGTTGATACCCCAGGTTACACTTTGCAATAGTACTACAAAAAAAAAAAAAATGCAGGCTTTTATACAACCTGGCCAGAAGCCCTCTTGGTATCTGATGTGAAAAATATATCTGGGTTACCAAGAATACTAAATGAATTAAACTCCGACCCTAGCTTATATTTCAATTTTACACTGTAGCTGAGAAGCAGAATTATATTTGCAAGGCTGATCTGTCTCAGGGGTTTCACTAATGAGATATTACTATGCGGATATTCTATAAAAATATATGATCTAATCTTACTAGGCGCTCGTGTGCGCATAGTTAAATGTATATCAGCATGTGTTGTTTTATGAATATACTAATTTGTGTTTACTACCTAAATGTAACTCTTTGTCAATGAGAGCATTTACTGTATGTTATATTAAAGTTATAGTAAACCTTTTTTTTAAAAGTCCATTTTATTTAACTATGTATTCCTAAAGCTATTGTAAAAGTAAAATGAAATAAATAAATAAATAAATAATAAAATAACAAGCACATCTATACTTACCTGCTCTGTGCAATAGAATTGTACAGAGCGGCTGTGATCCCCCTCTTCCCAGGTTCCCGCTGGTGTTCCTGGCTCCCTATCTCTGTCCAGTGCCCCTATGGGACACTGGATGCTAATGCCTAAACATGTTTTACCTTAATGCAAATGTTTAGGTTGTGGAAACAACTTTAACTCAAAAATATACCGTCTTTTCCTCTCAGCTCCCTCCAAATCTCCAAATTCCTTTTTTTTTTTGCTGCTGTTCCTATTAGAGGGTGGCTACATTCGTTCTCCATAGGTCCATGTTATGTAGGATTGCAGCCATCCTCTATTGCTCACTCCTAAAATAGATTAGGGACTAGGGATGAGCCGAACCCCCCCCCCCCCCCCACCACCACCTCTCCCAGTTTGGTTCGCACCAGAACATGCGAACAGACAAAAAATTTGTTGCGAACATGCAAACACCAGTAAAGTCTATGGGATACGAAAGTGAAAAATCAAAAGTGTTAATTTTAAAGATTTATATGCAAGTTATTGCCATAAAAAGTTTATGGGGACTCGGGTACTGCCCCAGGGGACATGTATCAATGGCAAAGAAAGTTTTTAAAACGTCAGTTTTTTCAGGAGCAGTGATTTTAATAATGCTTAAAGTAAAACAATCAAAATGAAATATTCCTTTAAATATCGTGCTGGGGGGTCCCCTTAGTCTGTCTGTTAAATAGCGCATCTTCCCTATGTTTTCTAAAGGAAAAAATGTAAAATTTAAAATTTCTTGCGGCTGTAATGTTTTGTCAGATCCCGGCAATATACATAAAAAATCATTGAAAAAAACGGCATGGGTTACATCCCAGTTTATTACCTGCCCCTTCGGGTCTGGTATGGCTATTAAGGGGAAAAAAAAGGGGAAAAAATGGCATGGGGTCCCCCCCAAAATCCATACCAGACCCTTATCCGAGCATTTAACCTAGCAGGCCGCAGGAAAAGTGGGGATGAGAGAGCGCCCCCCCCTCCTGAACCGTACCAGGCCACATGCCCTCAACATGGGGAGGGTGCTTTGGGGTCCCCCATTTGATCCAAAAACTACAAATTAGCCAGACTAGCTACCACCCAGCATAGCTAAACGTACCTGTATCCCTGTTTTAGGATGAGGGTGCTACACAAGTATGAGAGTCAGAAGGTCCCATCTATTTGGTGTGTGGTGCAAATCCTGAATAATCTGGTGTGACAGTGCGACGTCCTGGCATTGTGTAAGAATAGGTAAAAGTGACACAGGATTCTCACAAATGCATAGTGAGGGACTCCAGAAGTCCTGTTCAGAGCAGAGAAAGTTGCTCTTGCAGCTTTGCCTGGGTTTTGTAATTCCCAGATGGGTCTGCAGTCCAGAGGCTTCAAAAACCATTGGGAGGGAAAAAGCCTATATTCCTGTGTCCAGGTCATACTGGAGAGACTGTCAGGCCATTTGTGCAGGTACAGCCCTTATAATCATACACTCGGGCATGGATCAGGGCTCCATCCTCCAGAGATGTCTGTGAGGCTGCCAGAGGTGTGTCCATGTCTGCACAGTGAGCCCATAGAGTGTACACAGTTTATGGTGGATGCATGTAAACACAATTGTGCTGTAAGGCAGTCTGAGGGACCTTACCAAAGGTCTAAGCTTAGGGCCTGAGCAGTGGTGTTGCAAAACCGAGCCAGGAGGCTAGAGGAAATTTTGTTTGTATTTTGAACTGATGGTGGAAACCCCTGGGAGGGCAAATGTTTATTTTGTTGGACTTTCCCTTTCGTTTTAAAAAACTAATTGGGCTGCCAAGTCCTAAAATAGATTTCCTTACTGGTGTGCATTCACTGAAAATGCTACCACACTTGAGCAATACCCTCCACAACATCACACTGGTTTTAAATCCAACCTATAAGGTTTCCATCATTTGTCTGTCTCTTACTTGCCATTACCTTTTGCCCGACCTGCCTCGGCCTGATCTCCTGCCGAAATGAGCAAACATTGCCTGATATTGTCATTCCTGCCAGTAAAATAACTATGATCCTGATTTATAAGTACTTTGAGTCTGTTCTTTGTCGGATTGTAAACTGTGCTAACATAGATGTGCACAGCCTATTGCATTAGGGTGTGCACCCGAAAAGCTCAAGCACGAATGCCTTTCTCTGCAGCCTCAATTGCACTGGACAGTGAATTAATGGGATGTGCTCTATGCTGAATGGCTTCCTATTCATTCACAAACACAGTTTACTATGCTTCAGTTATGAATGAACACAGTGAGTGAGTGTGTTCACTTTGTTCATTTAGAAAAGGAAGGGGCCAGTAAAATACATATTAACTAGCCCCTTCCCTCCTTCTCTATTCTGAAACATCCCCCCACTGCAGCCTGGGGGAGAGGAGAGGAGGGAAGCCAGCAGCAAGGGAAGACGCAACATGGGAAGAAGCCTGGCCAGGAGGGGGAATCGGTACCCCACACAGTGATTAGGGTGTACCCAGACACACCTAGCACACCCACTGTGCATGCCTATATGTACCAATGAGCAATAGCCAATGTCCTGGTAGAGCCACACAGCAAATCTTGAATGTCCTTGTGACCTAACAGAGACTGGGCATTCATTAGACTCCATTCCACAGCAGACTGGCCTAGTCCTTTATTGTATTTTCACATGATTTGTTATTACATATTGGTCCAAGCCTGTGTAATATTTGTTGGCAAGCTTACTTCCAAGTTCTGTACCCAGCTGCCATAATTTTCTTAATATCAATAAGTACATTAAATGTCAGATTAAAGCTGAGAAGTTAAATTCATTAAACGCATTTTTATAAAGTGACAAAACCGTTAAGCAGTGTGAGCATAGGAACCAGCACACTGGCACACGGATAAATTTGTGAGTACATAATTATGTACATTGTAGCAGAACACTTCTGAGCTGAGCCAAAAATAGAAACCATCATTTAAAAAGGAGCACGCATGTTCATTGCAATATGCAAACCATTGGGCAACAAAAGTACTGGTAAGTCAAAGTACGAAGAATAAAAAAAATCTTTGTCCTGATAATCCCCTAATCAACACTCTGCACTCCAGGGGTTAAGCATAGAATTAGAAATATAGAATTTAAAATACACTCTGACTGCTTTGAGAACAAAGCGAACTCAATGCATACTTTTAGCCTGCCGCTATCACTTTACATGTGACAGTATGCAGTGAAGGTCAGGATGAAACTGAGATTGGCATATACTGCCCTATACACTGTTCTCAGCAAAAAGCATACATATTTTTCTCAGTTTGGTATAATGTAATGTGCAAAGTGAATCTGTAACCTGTGAAGCAAATTCCTACTGTCCTAAAAATGATTAATGCCGTGTACACACCGTCGGACTTTCCGGCAGAAAAAGTCAGACAGAATCATTTCATCAGATTTTACGATCGTGTGTGGGCTTCAGCGGACTTTTTTTTTTTTCGAAAATTCTGACGGACCTACAAATAGAACATGTTTTAAATCTTTCCAATGGAATCAATTTCTATCGGGAAAACCGTTTGTTTGTATGTATGCTGTTCTGACGGACCCAAAACGACGCAAGGGCAGCTATTGGCTACTGGCTATTGAACTTCCTTTTTCTAGTCCCGTCGTATGGGTTTTACATTACCGCGTTCTAAACGAACGGACTTTGGTGTGATCGTGTGTAGGCAAGTCTGTTTCAGCGGAACTCCGTCGGAAATACCGCCAGAGTTTATTCTGACGGAAAAAACTGCCGTGTGTATGCAGCATAAGACATTGCAGAAATTGATTTGAAATGATTTTGCATTTTAAAGTTGAAGTCTAATGCCGCGTACACACGGGCGGACTGTATGGCCTACTTAGTCCGCCGAAACACATTTCAGCGGACAGTCCGCTCGTGTGTGGGCTTCAGCGGACTTTTTCAGCGTGCAGTCCCGCGTACTAAGTATTTCGGATTTTTCGAAATTCTGTCCGTAGTACTGGCATTTCGGCGGACAGTATGGCCGTGTGTGTGCCAGTACGCCGTACTTTTGAAATGAACGGACTTTTCCCGCCCGGAGAAGAGTCCGCTCATTTCGAGCGGGTCTCCAGGTAGGCGGGGCCCGCGAAGGAGACGTCGCTGGGCCCGCTGCCTGGTATGGACTTAAAGGGGAACCCCAACGCCGAAAGAAATCGGCGTGGGGGTCCCCCCAAGTCCACAACAGACCCTTGTCCGAGCACGCTACCCGGCCGGCCAGGAAAGGGGGGCGAGCGAGCGCCCCCCTCCTGAGCCGTACCAGGCCGCGTGCCCTCAACATGGGGGGGTGCCCCCCCACCCCAAAGCACCTTGTCCCCATGTTGATGAGGACAAGGGCCTCTTCCCGACAACCCTGGCCGTTGGTTGTCGGGGTCTGCGGGCGGGGGGCTTATCGGAATCCGGGAGCCCACTTTAATAAGGGCCCCGGATACCGGCCCCCCACCCTATGTGAATGAGTATGGGGTACAATGTACCCCTACCCATTCACCTGTAAAATAAAAGTACAAAAAAAACACAACACACGAGATAAAATACTTTATTGCACAGCTATGTGGCACCCCAGTGCCACATATCCGTGCCCATCAGTGTCATCTACCAGTGCCCAGCAGTGCCGCCCATCAGTGCCCAGCAGTGCCACCTATCAGAGCCACCTATCAGTGCCACCTATCAGTGCCCATCAGTCCCATCTATCAGTGGTACCTATCAGTGCCCCTTAGTGCCACCCATCCGTGCCACCCATCCGTGCCACCCATCCGTGCCACCCATCCGTGCTCATCTTTGCCCATCAGTGCCGCCTTATCTGTGCCCATCAGTACTGCCTTATCTGTGCCTATCGGTGCCACCTTATCTGTGCCTATTAGTGCCGCCTTAACTATGCCTATCAGTGCCCGCCAGTGCAGCCTATCAGTGCCCACCAGTGCAGCCTATCAGTGCCGCCTCATCAGCGCACTTCAATGAAGGAGAAAAATGACCTGTTTGCAAAATTTTATAACAAACTATTAAACATGATTTTTTTTTTTTTTGCATCTTTTTTTGTTTGTTTAGCAAAAAATAAAACTCCGAGCTGTAATTAAATACCACCAAAAGAAAGCTCTATTTGTGGGAAAAAAATGATAAAAATGTCATTTGGATACAGTGTTGTATGCCCGCGCAATTGTCATTCAAAGTGCATCAGCGCTGAAAGCTGAAAATTGGTCTGGGACTGAGGGGGGTTTAAGTGCCCAGTAAGCAAGTGGTTAATGAATTAAAAAAAAAAAACTAACCAGTAAAGTTAGCCCACTTTTTTTTGTATAATGTGAAAGATTTTACATTGCGAGAATCGTGATCTTTTTATTCTAAGCAAAAAAATCGTGGTTCTCATTTTGGCCAAAATCGTGCAGCTCTACTGTTCAGCCAACAATTTTCGACCCAGCACCTTTGATTTTTTTCAGTCTAAAGGCCCGTACACACGATCAGAAAATCATACATAACAAAATACTCTTTCGAAGTGATCGTACGATAATCCGATCTTTAGTACACAGTTTTCGAGAACCGATCGTGACAGTTCATCCGATATCCGAAGGGACAAGAACAAAAAATGTTCTCATATGATAACAGAACGTACGATTTCTGTTTAATCAGTACAGTTGTCATTTGAAAATACAATACAAATACACTACAACACATTACATCACTTCCAAATTTTTATTCTGTCGTACGAGAATTTTTGTAACTTTTGTAAACGCTTTATTTTCAATATAAGATTAGCATGCAAAAAAAAATAATAGACGATCATTCATTCAATAATCTCATTGTGTGTAGCAGGCATTCGTTTACTGAGCTGGGTGGTGCTACTTCATCTACAGTACATTCTAGATTTGTATTACTGTAGATGGTTTGCAGTCAATTCTACACTAGCAAAAATATACTCATTAATTAAATAGAAGATTATTTGATGGAAAAGTATAGATCGTAAGCGCTAATGAGTAGGGCCCTCTCATTCCTACTAATTGTATTGTAACTGTACTGTCTGTCCTTATGTTGTAAAGCGCTGCGTAAACTGTTGGCGCAATATAAATCCTGTATAATAATAATAATATAATACCCAGCATCCCCTGTAAAAAAAAATATTGTTTTTAAAACGATAACTGTGTTCAGAACAGAAATTACTGATTAATGGCAAGGCCATGGATTTGACAGGCACGGTACCTTTAAAGCAGCAATTTTCTTGTAGCAGAACACAGGAATTATTTTCACCATATCCGACTTAGTTATGTGTGCTGCTGTCACCTGCAGTTATTGTTGCTGTAAGCACCTGTACCTTGTTTTCTTCCCTGTAAGAATAGCTTATTGGAGTCCAACCAGAGAATATCTCCGAATGGAAGTGAGCCCAGCTGCTGTGCGGTGATGATAGAAGCCATGACAAGTATAAGCTTGAGTACCCTACGTTTCTTATTTCAGCTGTGATCTTGACAGGCACTCCATACAAAGCTAAGCAGAATCATTACCCAGTGAGAGGAGAGCTAAAGATGTACATTAGACAGAGTGCATCACCGTGGGCTCACTCTACTACACTGTTCCTTCTCTTCTTGTTCGGGTATGAATTGTTCCCAATGGGTTCAATGCATGCTACAATGGTACTTGTTTTTTACTATGATTGGTTTATAGTTCACAGTAACCTCTGTAAATGAATCACTTTGTCAGTCCAGACTAGAGAGTTGCTGCTATTTTCTATCATCCAAAGGCCCTCACAGATATTACATTTGTGTCCTGGTCCAACCACCATTTTATTTTTCTTCTGACCACAACTCAACTTCAGCCTTGAAGTTTAAAAAAAAGAAAGACTGTTCCAATCCAAGTGCCTTTATACAGCCAAAATTTCCACAACTGACACTTTATTTTTTTAACCACTTCAATACCTTAGGGCGTCATATGACGTGCTTGAATTTGTGAGGGGATATCTGAATGAAGCCTGCAGCTACAGGCATCATTCAGATATCATTCTTTCCAGCCGGCGATTCTGTGCACGATAAGAATGATCATAGCGACAGTTCCGCCATTAGATCGTTTTTATAGGCAACGGGAGGGGATGAACTCTCTCCCGCCACCATCCGGTACTTCTCCGGGCTCTCCCGTGACGATGGTAGAGATTTACGGTGACCAAATGGTCACCAGTCATCTCTATAACTGTTGGAGGCCCGGGCACGATGTTATCACGTCACGCCTGGGTTCCCGGAAGTAAACAAAGCCACGATCACGGCTGTCAGTATGAGATCGGTGATTTTTTTTTCATGCTTTCCAGCCTGGAGGAGAAATGTGGGGTCTTATTGACCCCATATCTCTCCATATAGAGGACCTGTCACAATAGATTCCTATTACAAGGGATGTTTACATTCCTTGTAATAGGAATAAAAGTAATTAAAAAAATATATATATAAAAAAAGAAAAGAAAATTAAAATTAAAACGCCCCTGTCCCCGGTACCTCGTGTTCAGAAGTGAAGGCACATGTAAGTCCCGCCCACATATGTAAACGCCGGTCAAACCACAAATGTGAAGTATCGCCACGTGCGTTAGAGCGTGTGCAACAATTCTAGCACTTGACCTCCTCTATAACTCTAAACTGGTAACCTGTAAAACGCTTTAAAGGAGATTTTTAAGTACTGAAGTTTGGAGCCATTCCATGAGTGTGCACAATTTTAAAGCGTGACATGTTAGGTATCTATTTACTCGGCGTAACATCATCTTTCACATTATACAAAAAAATTGGGCTAACTTTACTGTATTGTTATTTTTTAATTTATGTAACAGTTTTTTTTTTAAAAAGGCGTTTGAAAAATGATTGCGCAAATACCGTGCAAGATAAAAAGTTGCAATGACTGCCATTTTATTCCCTAGGGTGTCTGCTAAAAAACATATATAATGTTTGGTGGTTCTGAGTAATTTTCTAGCAAAAAAATGATGATGTTTACACGTAGAAGAGAAATGCCAGAATAGGCCCGGTATTGAAGTGGTTAAATGACTTTATTTATTTTGCTTCCTGTGTCCATTGGGGATATTTCCCTTCATTTCCTATTCTATAGAAAGTGAAGAGAAATCTCTTCAATGTTAGGGGAATTCCCCTCATTGAGAGTGATCACCAAAACAAGTGTTCTCCTTATGCCGCGTACACACGATCAAACAATCCGGTGGAAAAGTCCGGCAAACTCAAGTCCGCCAAACAATCCCCCCGTGTGTAGCCTCCGGCATACTTTTTTGACCCGAAAGTACGGCGGACTTAGAATGCCGTGTTGCACTCCAATCTTCCCGCCGGACTCGCATTTCGGCGGACAATCCAGCCGTGTGTATGCCAGTCCGCCGTACTTTTGAAATTAGCTGACTTTTCCCGCCCGGAGAAAAGTCCGCTCATTTCGAGCGGGTCTCCAGGTAGGCGGGGCCCGCGAAGGAGACGTCGCTGGCCCCGCCGCCTGGTATGAAGTTAAAGGGGAACCCCAACGCCGAAAAAAAATCGGTGTGGGGATCCCCCCAAGTCCACAACAGACCCTTGTCTGAGCACGCTACATGGCCGGCCAGGAAAGGGGGGGCGAGCGAGCGCCCCCCCCCCCTCCTGAGCCGTACCAGGCCGCGTGCCCTCAACATGGGGGGTGCCTTGGGGAAGGGGGGGCCGCGCGGCCCCCCCACCCCAAAGCACCTTGTCCCCATGTTGATGAGGACAAGGGCCTCTTCCCGACAACCCTGGCCGTTGGTTGTCGGGGTCTGCGGGCGGGGGGCTTATCGGAATCCAGGAGCCCCCTTTAATAAGGGGGCCCCGGATACCGGCCCCCCACCCTATGTGAATGAGTATGGGGTACAATGTACCCCTACCCATTCACCTGTAAAATAAAAGTACAAAAAAAACACAACACACAAGATAAAATACTTTATTGCACAGCTCCGGGGTCTTCCGTCTTTGGGGGTCTTCTCGCCGGACTCCTCCGCTATCTTCTTGTAGCTCTTTTACTAGCGGAGGAGCCCGGCATTCTTCCTCGCCGCTGGCCTCTTCTTCCGACTTCGGGGGTCTTGTCCCCCTCTTCGGTTCTTCTGCCGGGCCACCGCGCCTTCTTCTAGCTCTTTTACAGGCGGTGACCCGGTCTTCTGTCGCCGCCGCCGCCGCCGCCTTCCGTTCTTCTTCTTCTTCTTCTTCTCCAGGAGATGTTGACTCGACAATCTCTCTGGCCACAATGCCAGGGATGCGCTGCCACTTATATAGGGACAAGGGGCGGTGTCACATGGCTTTATGTCACATGGGTTGGTGTCACATGGTGACCCCGCCCCCTTACGATGTCACAGTCCCGGAGGATGCTGGGACTATCGCCATGTGACATCAACCCATGTGACCAACCCATGTGACATAAAGCCATGTGACACCGCCCCTTGTCCCTATATAAGTGGCAGCGCAGCGCGTCCCTGGCATTGCGGCCGGAGAGATCGTCGAGTCAACATCTCCTGGAGAAGAAGAAGAAGAAGAAGAACGGAAGGCGGCGGCGACAGAAGACCGGGCCACCGCCTGTAAAAGAGCTATAAGAAGGCGCGGTGGCCCGGCAGAAGAACCGAAGAGGGGGACAAGACCCCCGAAGTCAGAAGAAGAGGCCGGAGGCGAGGAAGAATGCCGAGCTCCTCCGCTAGTAAAAGAGCTACAAGAAGATAGCGGAGGAGTCCGGCGAGAAGACCCCCGAAGACGGAAGACCCCCGGAGCTGTGCAATAAAGTATTTTATCTCATGTGTTGTGTTTTTTTTGTACTTTTATTTTACAGGTGAATGGGTAGGGGTACAGGGATTCCGATAAGCCCCCCGCCCGCAGACCCCGACAACCAACGGCCAGGGTTGTCGGGAAGAGGCCCTTGTCCTCATCAACATGGGGACAAGGTGCTTTGAGGTGGGGGGGCCGCGTGGCCCCCCCTTCCCCAAGGCACCCCCCATGTTGAGGGCACGCGGCCTGGTACGGCTCAGGAGGGGGTCGCTCGCTCGCCCCCCTTTCCTGGCCGGCCGGGTAGCGTGCTCGGACAAGGGTCTGTTGTGGACTTGGGGGGGACCTCCACGCCGATTTTTTTCGGCGTTGGGGTTCCCCTTTAAGTCCATACCAGGCGGCGGGGCCAGCGACATCTCCTTCGCGGGCTCCGCCTACCTGGAGACGCGCTCGAAATGAGCGGACTTTCCTCCGCGTGTGTGGGCGAGTCCGTTCATTTCAAAAGTAGGGCGGATAGTACGGCGGGCTTAGTACGCCGTATTAGTCCGCTCAAAAAGTGCCGTGTGTGGGCAAGTAGCCCGTTTGGAAAGTCCGACGGACAGTCTGGCGGGAAGTCCACCAGACTAAGTACGTCGGACATACCGCTACGTGTGTACGTGGCTTTAGAAGATTTAGTTCCCCTATTTTGATGCCTTAGATCATCAATGGCAACCAGGACAAATACAAAGGGTGAATCACTCCAGTAAGGACAAAGACAGCAAATAAAAAAAAGTTACAGGGATTCAAATTCATTACTCCTCTATCCAAAACGTAAAAACAGTTTTGACTATACATATGCTTTAACCACTTGCTTACTGGGCACTTAAACCCCCTCCTGCCCAGACCAATTTTCAGCTTTCAGCGCTGATGCACTTTGAATGACAATTACACGGTCATACAACACTGTACCCAAATTACATTTTTATCATTTTTTTCCCACAAATAGAGCTTTCTTTTGGTGGTATTTAATCACAGCTGGGATTTTTATTTTTTGTTACACAAACAAAGATGGAAATTTTGAAAACAAAAATCATGTTTCATAGTTTGTTATAAAATTTTTCAAACAGGTAATTTTTCTCCTTCATTGATATGCGCTGATGAGGAGGCACTGGTGGGCACTGATAGGCTGCACTGGTGGGCACTGATAAGCTGCACTGATGGGGACTGATAGGTGGCACTGATGGGCACTGGTAGGTGGCACTGTGGCACTGATGGGTGGCACTGGTAGGTGGCACTGTTGCCTACTGCTACTGCAGGGGCTGTGATGTCCCTCCCACAACCCCTGCAGGCAAAGCATGTGCACGCTATAGCCGTCATTCAGCTATGGCGTGGATCTGAAGACGTTAAATCTGATTACTGCACATGGAACTTATTTTATCTGGTGCTTGCATGCTTATGTGCATGTTGTGTGTATATATATATATATATATATATATATATATATTTTTTTTTTTTTTTAACATAACGTCGCTTCAACTGACAAATTGCGCAGTCGTGGTTTTTATTTTTTTGCACTATAAACAAAGAGTGAGAATTTTGAAAAAAACACTATATTATTTACTTTTTGCTATAATAAATATCCCCAAAAAAATTTCAAAAAACTAATTTCTTTTCCAGTTTAGGCCAATATGTATTCTTCTACATATTTTTGGTAGAAAAAAAATCGCAATAAGCGTATATTGATTGCTTTGCACAAAAAGTTATTGCATCTACAAAATAGGGGATAGATTTATGACATTTTTATTACTTTTTTTTTTTTTTACTAACGGCGCCAATCAGCGATTTTCTTCGGGACTGCGACATTGCAGGGGACAAATTTGACACATTTTTGGACCATTGACATTTATACAGTGATCAGTGCTATAAAAATGCACTAATAACTGTGTAAATGTCACTGGCAGGGAAGGGGTTAACACTAGGGGGCGAACAAGGGGTTAAATGTTACCTGCTAGGTATTTCTAACTGTGGAGAGATGGGACTCACTGGAGGAGGAGACCGATCGCTATTTCTAATCTTTAGGAGCAGTCGATTTGTCTCTCCTCCCCTGACCGAACCGAGATTTGTGTGTTTACACATTCAGATCCCCGTTCTGTCTCTCGTGCCCACGATTATGGTGGGCATCGGGTCCCCGGCCGTGCAGCTAAGCCTCTTAACCCCTTCAGATCCACGCTGTAGCCTAATGATGGCTACAGCATGGATCTGCTTTGCCAGGAGGCCGTCAATAGATGTCCTTCCCTTTGCACGCTGGCCACGCCCCCTGAAGTGTGCACGTGTCGCGTGCTGTGATCACCCCAGTCAATGAGACTGAATGAGAATAAGATCGATCCTGACCCCTTACCACATGATCAGCTGTCAGCCAATGACAGTCAATCACGTGATGTAAACAGGAGATCGATAATCTTTTGTTTTCTCTTCTCACGCTGACAGTGTGAGGAGAAAAAAAGCCGATCGCCAGCTTATGTTGAAGGGACATCCGTCCTGAAGAGGAAGAGGCAAAGCTGCCTCATATGTGCCCACCAGTACCGCCTGCCAGTGCCACAAATCAGTACCCACAGTGCCCACCAATCAGTGCCCACAGTGCCCACCAATCAGTGCCCATCAGTACATAAGTGCCAGCAATCAGTGCCTCATCAGTGCCATCTAGCAGTGCTACCTATCAGTGTCACCTACCAGTGCTGATCAGTGCCCATCACTTCCACCCATCAGTGCCCATCACTGCCACTCATCAGTGCCAGCTATCAGTGCCACCTATTAGTGATTCAGTGCCATCTACCAATGCCCTTCAGTGCCACCCATCAGTGCCATCTCTCAGTGCCCACCAATGCGACCTGTCAGTGCCCAACAGTGCCACCTCATCAGTGCCCACAGGTGCCACCTGTTACTGCCCATCAGTGCAGCCTATCAGTGCTTATCAGTGCCCATCAGTGTAGCCTCATCAGAGTACATCACTGAAGGAGAAAAATGACCTGTTTGCAAAATGTATTAACAATATATAAAACGGTTTTGTATTTTTTTTTTTTTTTTTATTCTGTATTTTTTTATTTGTTTAACAAAAAACAAAAAACCCAGAGGTGATCAAATACCACCAAAAGAAAGCTATATTTGTGGGAAAAAAATGATAAAAATTAAATTTGGGTACAGTGTTGTCTAATTACGCAATTGTATAGTATAGTTGCCAACTGTCCCGAATTTCCTAGGACATTTCCGGGATTCAGACCCTTTTCAAATTTTTTGCGATTTCCGGGAAATGTCTCAGGAAATCCTTGTTTTACCGTTTTTTTTGCCGCCGCTAGAGGTCTGCGGCCAGCGGAGACAATATCTGCCGCAATTTTGCAGAAGACCAGAACGCCGAGTGGCTGCCAATAAAAGTTGAGCTGCGGCGCCACCCACCCCCCGCCCCGCTGTAGGTCTGACAGTCTGTGACCTGTTGTGGGAAAGGCCGTGGTGCTGGGGGTGGGCAGCCTCTCAGATGGCTCAATTTCTGTTAGCAGCCACCCAGTCGGCTCCACCTATTGTTCCACGCTAAGGCCGCGTACACACGGGCGGACTGTTCGCCCAACCTTGTCCGCTGAACAGTGTTTGGGCGGACAGTCCGCCCGTGTGTGGGCTTTCAGCGGACAGTTTCAGCGGACAGTTGGACGGACAAAGTCTTTCGGAAATTCCGAAAAACTGTCCGCTGAAACTGTGTTTGAGCGAACAGTCCGCCCGTGTGTGGGCCTGTCCGCTGTACTTTCGAAATGAGCGGACTGTTCCCGCTCGGAAAGTCCGCCCATTTCGAGCGCGTGTACAGGTAGGCGGGGCCCGCGAAGGAGACGTCGCGGGCTCCGCCGCCTGGAATGGGCTTAAAGGGGAACCCCAACGCCGAAAAAAATCGGCGTGGGGGTTCCCCCAAAGTCCACACCAGACCCTTGTCCGAGCACGCTACCCGGCCGGCCAGGAAAGGGGGGCGAGCGAGCGCGCCCCCCCTCCTGAGCCGTACCAGGCCGCGTGCCCTCAACATGGGGGGGTGCCTTGGGGAAGGGGGGGCCGCGCGGCCCCCCCACCCCAAAGCACCTTGTCCCCATGTTGATGAGGACAAGGGCCTCTTCCCGACAACCCTGGCCGTTGGTTGTCGGGGTCTGCGGGTGGGGGGCTTATCGGAATCCGGGAGCCCCCTTTAAGAAGGGGGCCCCCGGATACCGGCCCCCCACCCTATGTGAATGAGTATGGGGTACAATGTACCCCTACCCATTCACCTGTGAAATAAAGTACAAAAAAAAACACAACACAGGGAAAAAATATTTTATTGCACAGCTCCGGGGGGTCTTCCGTCTTCGGGGGTCTTCTCGCCGGACTCCTCCGCTATCTGTGTGTAGCTCTTTTACTAGCGGAGGAGTCCGGCTTTCTTCCTCCCCGCCGCCGGCCTCTTCTCCCGACTTCGGGGGTCTTGTCCCCCTCTTCGGTTCTTCTGCCGGGCCACCGCGCCTTCTTGTAGCTCTTTTAGAGAGTCTCTGCTGCTGGGGGGGGCTGCTCCATGGGGGAACACACCTCATGTAAGGGGGGGCTGCTCTACCGGGGGATACACCTGATGTAAGGGGGGCTGCTCTACTGGGGGATACACCTGATGTAAGGGGGGAATCTCCACTGGGGGACACCTGATGTAAGGGGGGCTTCTCCATTAATCTAAGGTAGATCTGAAATGAGTGGAAGCTCTGCTGATTTTATCATCCAATCATGTACAAGCTAAAATTATATTTTTTATTTCCCTTGCATGTCCTCCTCGGATCTACAGCAAATTTACTTCCAAGGTGACTTTCAGTGCGCTTGTAGTGCAAAGCCTTTAGTAAATAACCCCCAGAGTGTCATTGGAGCAGGAAGTATTCCATT
This sequence comes from Lithobates pipiens, assembly GCF_037356315.1. NCBI lineage: Eukaryota > Metazoa > Chordata > Amphibia > Anura > Ranidae > Lithobates > Lithobates pipiens. The sequence goes on along the minus strand of NW_027507903.1, from coordinate 287,115,052 downwards.
ACTTCCTGTCCCTATGACTCCTGGTGTGCCAAAGTGACACCAAGACAGGAAGGTAGGGAAAATCTCCTTCAATAGGAACACCAAAACTAAAATAACAAAAGGCTTGGCTGAATTTGCCCGAACTTTTATGAAAAAAAACTTGTCACGTTTTCACGATTCCTGATGAAGTGAGTTGAATCAGTCATAAATGTATCAACATGGCATTTCTCTGATATATGAAAAGTTTTGATGGGTAGTACCTGGGTACTATGTGGAGAGCAGTAATTGTGAGATATCAGATAGTAAGGTACCTACTAGGGGAATTTTTTTTTTACTTTTAATTAAAGTTTTTAAATAATTAATAAAATGAAAGATTTTTTAACAAATATATTGTCGATATGTAACACATATATGTGGCACCTGAAAAGTCCTAGTCTATTGTTAACCTACATGGTACTTTGATTATATACATGAAAGGAAATTTTTGTAACATATAAAGTGACTTAAATAGAAATTTACCAAAATATTTACTAAACCTATTATTCAATTCAATATTGGGACACCTGTCCAGGGAACAATTACCTAAGAGGGGAATTCCTTTTACTTTTGGAAACTGAAACAGGAAGTGAAGAGAAACTTAATCAATGGTACATAAACAGGAAAAAGGAAACTGTTAGGGATTATAACATATTCCCACTCCAAAACTTAAAAAAAGTTTGGCTATACAGACTTTAATGTCAAGCAGGCAGCAATCAATAGCTAGCTGTATATCTTTTCCAATATTTCTTTGTACTTCCTGCATATTTCCACACACAGGGTGCAAAATTCCATCAATCCCTATTGGCTTGCACATTTGTGCCTCCCACATTGCTTTTATCCAGTTTTATTGTATTTATGAACACTTTTTTATCACATATCTTGCAAGCCGTTGTAAAACTTTTTATGCCCAATAAACCATAATTGGTTGATTTGCACCATATGGAGCACCTTTTTTTCTTTCCGTCTTCATTTTTTGCTTAGCCACTTCTGACATCCTCCCATCACTTACACCTGGATGCGCCTTGGATACTCTTGGTTGGTGGTCGTTGGTCCTTTTCAGTCCTGTGTCTTGGAGTCGAATACCATTGCACCCAATGTGATACCCTCAGGAGGTTTACAAGCTCGTTTGACCCACTGCCATATGGTACGTGTGTCCACCACAATCGGTAAGAGTACCTTATCGTGTTTATTTTATCTCTGGAAAAGGTTCATTGGCATACCAACCGGCCCACCTGAACCACACTCCAGTCAAGTTCATCTGGAAGCTGGGCTATAAGAACTTTCTACATTGCTTATGTATTCAGCATATGGACTAGGTCCTACACCTTATTGTATTTCATCAGCACAGAGTTTTCATTTTTTGTTTATTCCACAATTTTGTTTATCGTTTGTTTCATCACTACAGTATGAGCATTTTCACTATTTGTAGTGAATTATTTATAAGTTACTTTATGTCATGTTCCCATTTATATGGTTACATGTTTGAGAGCTGCGCATATTTTTTCACATATTTATAACAGGTCTATAGCTAAATACATTACTACATAACTTTTTTAGCCAGTGTTTGCTCTTTTATGGTTTATTATTTTAAGCCTGTTAGGCCGCGTACACACGGGCGGACTGTTCGCCCAACTTTGTCCGCTGAACAGTGTTTGGGCGGACAGTCCGCTCGTGTGTGGGCTTTCAGCGGACAGTTTCAGCGGACAGTTTGACGAACAAGGTTTTTCGGAATTTCCGAAAAACTGTCCGCTGAAACCTTGTTTCAGCGAACAGTCCGCTCGTGTGTAGGCTTGTTCGTCAAACTAAGTTCCGCGCATGCTCAGAAAGGATTTACACGCCGAAAGTTATAATGCAGTGTATAGGACGTCGTATTTTTCGTCCCGTCGTACGTGCCGTTCACGTCATCGCGCACGGTTTCAGCAAACTGTTCGTCCGTCGTGTGTGGCCATGTCCGTCCATGCTAAGTTTGAGCGGACTGTTTGCCGAAACTGTTTGACGGACAAAGTTGGGCGAACAGTCCCCGCGTGTGTACGCGGCCTTAGTGGATTTGTTCGCCCATAGAATTTGTTAGTTTGACCTTTTCCCTGTTCACCATTTGCTAATTATTTTAACCCTTTTTCTATATTTTATTGAAATACACAAAATTTTACAAAGAAGGATACGTAGACCAGGCTTTTTTTTTTTTTTTTTTTAAATATGGCACTTATTCCTGATAATACAATACTTCTGTTTCCATGTTTTTAAAGAATTCAGAGTTGGGTGTTAAATTACATTGGTGAAAAGAGTCCTAGCCATCAAAATCAAAAAGCACATGTTATTCTCAGCATCTGTACATACATTAAATCATATTCAAAGATCAACATCTTCATCGTGCAGAAGAATTTTTATTTTATTTTTATAAATCTTTTTATTACATTTCTTAACAAACAAACAAAACAAAACATAACAAGACATCATACACATTTAACCAAAAATATACCGTATATTCTCGAGTATAGGTCGATCCGAATATAAGCCGAGGCCCCTAATTTACCACAAAAAAAATGGGAAAACGTATTGACTCGTGTATAAGCTGAGGGTGAGACATGCAGCAGCTACTGTTACAGCTTAAAAGAGTGGAAAAGAGGGTCAACAATGCCCATCTGCAGCTGTATACCTCCCTGTGTCCATCCCTGTGTCCATCCCTGTGTCCATCACTAAGTCCATCCCTGTGTCCATCCCTGTGTCCATCCCTGTGACCATCCCTGTGTCCATTGCAGCCTACCTGTGTCCTGTGCATGCCTCCGTGTGCCAATCTGCAGCCTCTTTGTCCTTCTGCAGCCTCTGTGTCCTTCTGCAGCCTCTGTGTGCCAAAAAACATACGGCGGCCATGCCAGGATCGCCGCACCTCTCCTACTCGTCTGTGACAGACGGTGGCCATTCCACTGTTCAAAAGCCGCGCCTCCCTCTGTGATAGGCGGAACACTCAATTTCCCAGCAGTCAGTGTTCCGCCTATCACGGACATCCTCTCATCCTCGTCCGTAGTATGAGGATGAGCGGATGTAGGTGATAGGCGGACCACTGACTGCTGGGAAATTGAGTGTTCCGCCTATCACAGACAGGGAGGCGCGGCTTTTGAATAGTGAAATGGCCGCCGTCTGTCTGCATGACACGCTGATCGGGTAGGCAGACGGCGGTGACTCGAGTATAAGCCGAGGGGGGGCACTTTCAGCCTAAAAAAAGGGGCTGAAAATCTCGGCTTATACTCGAGTATATACGGTAATACAATTTCAAAATCCAATATAACAATTGTTAATCCAAAGGGGATTTTTTTTTAAGTAAACATTAATTCCTTCTTTCCCCAATGACCCCAAATATTTCTCATAAGGGAACGCACATATTATAAATAATGGCCCCCATGGGCATTCGATGCTGTATATGGTTTGTCCAGCCACTTTTCCCACACTTTATCATACTTACTAGGACAACCCCTATTCATGTAAGTATCTCTATTCAATGGAAGATTATTATTTACCAATTATTTCCAACATGAGAGCGTAGGAGACCAAAGTTTCTTCCAATGCAACGCAATAGCTTTTCTATGTTATATAATGTTACACTCGCTCAGACACTGTGGGAAGAATAGTCTCTACTAGACCCAGTAAACAGACAGACATTGAAACTGGTAAAGGAGCAGAAGTCATAGAATTCAATAAATCCACCACTTCAACCCAAAAAATAAATATATATGGACAAGTCCATAAATATATATGGACAAGTCCATATATAGGGCGGCACAGTGGTGTAGTGGTTAGCACTCTCACCTAGAAGTAAAAAGGGTCACTGGTTTGAATCCCAACCATGACACTACCTGCCTGGAGTTTGCATGTTCTCCCTGTGCCTGCGTGGGTTTCCTCTGGGTACTCTGGTTTCCTCCCACACTCCAAAGTCATGCAGGTAGGTTAATTGGCTTCTGTCCCAAATTGGCCCTAGTATATGAATGGGGAACTTGGATTGTGGACCGATGTGAGTGGGCAATGTACAGGGATAGGGACAATTGTAGACACTCACTCAGGATGGACTGGTGTCTTTATTCAACCTTACTAACTATGTAACTATGTAAGTCCAGAAAATGTGTGTAAAATCCCCCTGATTCACTCCATATTGCCAACAGTCTGAAGAGCACACAGGATTTATCTTTTTGAGTTTATGTGGCGTGATATATGCTCTATGTACCAATTTATATTGGATCATACGATCTCTCAAAGATATCAAGGATCGCAAAGGGAAATCCCACACACCCCTCCAATCCTCCATATCTAAATCTGGTACCTCTTGCACACTCACCTAGCTCTAAAAACCTCTAATGGCAGGATAGAAATTAATATAAGATGAGAACACAATCTTGAGGTAGGCTTATCCAGACACTCAGACCTAAGCACTAGTTTTAAAGTGGTTTGTCTAAACGATAAGCTATCCTGTGGAAACTGTGCATGAAAAGTATGGAGAAGCTGAAGGAGTCAACTGATATGATGCACTACGGCCCCTAAATAAAAGAGCATCCATAGAGCCTACCACTGCCGCTTCCAACCGAGTAGAGGTGTTATATACAGTATATAAGGATTCAGCCACCATGTGGCCGTAACCAACAGAGTGGCTAAAAACTAAACCCAGAAAGGCTAGTCCTCCCTGCTCACAAGGGTGCATCAAGGTGGTTAATTTATACCTGAGGTTCTTTGATTCCCATAAAAAAAATGAAAAAAGTTGGTTTAATTTTGTAAAAAAAAGGACATAGGAAGCCACGGGGGAGAGTGTCTAAATAAGTACATAAATTTTGGTATAATTTATATTTTTAGAAGATCAATACATCCCAATAAAGACAATGGTAGAGACTTGCATACTTTCAATTTTGACCCAATATCTCCCAAAATCTGAGTCAAATTGAAGGAAATAAATTCAGAAACTTGGTGGTAAATTACAACTCCTAAGTAATTGAAATTCTCCACCCACTGCAATGGAATATCATTCGAAGCCGTACTACAGGCTTCAAAATATATTGGAAACAACAAGGACTTGTTTCACTTTACCTTCAACCCTGTGCTGTTGAAAAAGAGTCCAATATTTTCAAAGCTCTTTGGAGAGAGGGTTCAGCATCATTTAAAAATTGTAAAAGGTAATCTGCATACAAGGCTACCCTCTCCTCCAACTAACCAATCCGCAATCCCTTAATATTGGGGGAAGTGCGTAAAGCCTCTGCCACAGGCTCCACAGAAGAACATTTTTGGAGGATGCAAAGAGATGATGTCATCTCTGTATCCAGGTTTGATGGAGTACATGTAAAACTCCAATGTGACACCATTTATAATCCTCGAAGGAGATGTTGGCACAATGCAAATTTGTATCTGCCAATGCATTTGGCACTCTACAGCGACAAAATGGGCAGAAAATGGGCATATATAAGCACATATAGGGGAACATTTACTAAAACTAGTGCACACAGAATCTGGTAAAGCTGTGCTTAGTAACCAATCAGCTTCTAGGTTTAAGCCTTGGTTTACACTGAATGCAGCTTTGAAATCATGAGACATTACTTGAAATCAGTGCGACTTCTGATTTCATTGTGACTTCAGGTGCGACTTGGCTGGCATCTGTGTGACTTTATGCACAGATGTCTATGCAGGTCACACCTGAAATTGCCAAAGGTAGTGCAGCAACGACTTTTTCAAATTGGTGCGGTACTGCAAAGTCGCGCTGCACTGATTTGAACAGTTCCATTGCTGACAATAGGGTGCGACTTGTCAAAATGCATGACAAGTCACACTGGTGTGAATAAGGACTTATTGTTAAAGCTTAATGGAACAAGCTGAAGCTAAAAGCACAGCTGCACCAGATTCTGTGTGCACCAGTTTTAGTAACCCCCCGTCCCATAGGCTTTTTCTTTAATCTTGCAATACAAGCCTCCAATAATGTCCATAAACATCCCAACACAAAACCCTGTCCAAATTTTCTCCATGCTACAGAACTGCAAGAAAATGTAGCACATTAAGCTGTAGTTCAGGAAAACTGTGTAATTATTGAAAAAGAGCCTCTAAACTGTCTATTGTCAGAAGATTATCATAAAAGTAACTTTTTCCTAGGAGACATCTGTGTTAAATTTGATTGATGGGCGAAAGTTGTTGAAACTATTGTAGAACACTGCAGGCATTTTTCTCCCCCTCGTCTATTATAAACATGTCATAAACCAATACCTACACTATCAAAAAAATGGTGAGATGTAGCCTTAATCATCTCCACTCAAATGCCATGAAAATGCAACATTAAGATTAGTAGCACAGGAGAATATTACTCTCAGTTCAGTTTTAACTCTGTTTAAAGGGATTTCTCACCTTTAGGAAAAATACTACAGTGGTGGAAAAAAATGGGCACTAGCATTGGGTTTCTGAGGCAAGAAATTGTGTAGATGATTTAAAAGTATGTTTAAAAGAGCTGGCTTGTGAAGATCTATAAGAAAATAGCTACTGACTTTCTCAGATGGGAGAGAGGGACCTTTTAGCAGGTAGCATTTAGGCAAACAGCAAACCCCTAGAACTCTCCCAATTGCATAGATCATGAAAAATGCTTACCCAAATAATGATTAGTTACATTAAATATCATAACTCAGGGGTGTCCCAAATAAAAGGGCCTCATTTGCATTCATGATAATGTAGAGGGCAACATTTAAAGTTCAACAACACCTAGAGTGCAAAAGTGTTATGCCCTGTACACACGGTCCGAAATTCCGATGGAAAAAGTCAGATCGGATTATTTTGTCAGAAAATCCAATTGTGTGTGGGCTCTATCTGACTTTTTCTGTCTGATTTTCCGACGCACAAAGTTTGAGAGCAGGATCTAACATTTTCCGACAACAAAATCCGATCGCATAAATTCCGATCGTGTTTAGATAATTCTGACGCATGCTCAGAATAAACTAAGAGACGAAAGCTATTGGCTACTGGCCCGTTTATAGTCCCGACATACATGTTGTACGTCACCTCGTTCAGAACGATCGGATTTTCTGCCAACTTTGTGCGACCGTGAGTATGCAACACAAGTTTCGCACAAAATCCATTGAAAAAATCCGCGCATAACCCCTTTAAGCTTGGAATACAGATTATCCACCTTAATACCAGTATGTTGCTTAACTTCCAGATATGTGTGGCAAAAAAATAAGATGCCCTTGGGTGTCCACTTTCCAAAAAGGGGTCATTTTGTAGGTGTCCGTACTGTCCTGCCATTTTACTTAGATTTTTTTGTTTACTAGAAAGTAAGCAAAACGTTTTTTGATTCCTAATCGGTCTAACAAAAAAAGTCATAAAATTCATTTGGGTACAGTTTTGCATCACTGAGTAATCGTCAGACAAACTATCATATCGCTGAAACCTGAAAAATGGCTTGGAGAGGAAGGGGTGTAACATGCCTACCCTGAAGTAGTTATGGAACATTGAACTCAGAACATGGAACTCAGAACTTTTAATACAGAACATGGATTATGGAAAATGGAAGTCAGAATAAATACATTAGATTGTCAGTTCCATTGTAGAGCACTGCACCAAGTATTTGTGGAACATATATCAAAGGCCCAGCTAACCTCCCTGGCAGTATTCCCAAGTCTGGATCGGGGTGGAATTTCAGAACAAAAGCGGTAACCCCGAGCCAGACTCGGGATCGCATCGCAGTATCCAGGAAGAGCTTACTTACCTTGTCCCCTGGATCCTGCGATGTCTCCCCGCAGTGTGAGCGGCTCGTCCTCTGCACGATTCATCACGAAGCTGAGCTCTGTTCCCTGTAAGCGTTGCGACGCACGGGGACGGAGAACGACACCAAATTCAGAAAGTGAAATACACGCTATACATACAGTACACTGTAATCTTACAGATTACATTGCTTTATGTAATTATTTCACATCCCTTTTGTCCCTAGTAGTTTCTTCAGTGCCCTGCCTGCAGTTTTATATTATAAAAACTGTTCTTTATGCCTGGAAGCTGGAGATTGTCCATAGCAACCAAAACTGTCCCTTTACATCAAAAGTGGTTTTAGACCAGATAGAAAACAGCGATAATAAATTAGAATCACTTGCAGAATTGAGCGATAGTGATTTGTGGGGAGATCCTTCATCAAACACTGAAAAGTAATGACAGCGACAATTCTGCACCTGAGCAAATTTGAGTGTTTTTGATTTGATTACATTATTGAATATTTTTTATTATTATTATATTATTATTTGGTATAATTATTTATAGTTATTTATTATATTATAATTTATGATTTAGTTTTTCAAACATTATCATACCCGGGATGTCTACTAGACTCTGGTTTGGACAGATTTAAGTGTGTTATTCTTAAGAATTACAGGCCTACAATATAAAATGCCAAATTTCCATGCAAAATAATGTACCGCTTTCAGCATCAAAAATCTGAAATAATCATAACCACTGTGTTGCAGTAATGCACCTTATAAGTGTTACAGTATTCTTCCTTGTAAATAGCACCATAGCACATGGTAATCACTACCATGAACAAAATAGGTGCAGGTTCATTATTTTTATATTTTCTGGTGCCATGGTAGCCTATTTTAAATGAACAGGCTGCCTTAATGCGACACACCAGAGCATACAGGTGCGAGTGGGTCCTAAAACACATCTGAAAATGCATGTTACCATAACACATAGGTTTAAATGTGGCTTTACAAAAAAAAAAAAAACATACCTGCTAAAAGAACAGTCACTATACTTAACTTTAAAGTGGTTGTAAACCCACTAAAAAGAAAACAAAAAAAACCCTGTAAGGCTGCTTTCACACTGGGGCGGTATTCAGGCGTTACAGCGCTAAAAATAGCGCCTGTGTAACGCCTGAAAAAAACCGGCCCCTTTAACTCCAGTGTGAAAGCCGGAGGGCTTTCACACTGGAGCGATGCGCTGGCAGGACGGTGAAAAAAGTCCTGCTAGCCGCATCTTTGCAGCGGTGAAGGAGCGGTGTATTCACCGCTCCTATACTGCTCGTACCCATTGAAATCAATGGGACACCGCGGCAATACCGCCGGCAAAGCGCCGCTGCAGCGGCGCTTTGCGGGCGGGTTTAACCCCTTTTCGGCCGCTAGCGGGGGTCAAAACCACCCCGCTAGCGCCCGCACACCGCCGCTAAAACGACGGTAAAGCGCCGCTAAAAATAGCGGCGCTTTACCGCCGACGCTGCTCCCGCCCCAGTGTGAAAGCAGCCTAATACAAAGGCATAATGAGCTAGTAGCATACTATAGATCGAACCCTCCACAGCGATCCCAGTGCACAGCTCCTGCCGGAGACATTGCTCCTTGAGTTGCTTACGGTATCGCGGGCCCCGGTGATGTGATTGGCCGGTGCCGATGACGTCACTCCTACGCACGCGCGCGGTAGCCGCCAGTAATGGCACACTAGCTGAAGCAACCATTGATTCAGTGCGCATGTGCTGATGACATCGGCACATGATGATACAGTGGATATCTCCTAAACCGTGCAGGTTTAGAAGATATCGGGGGTATCTACAGGCAAGCCTTATTATAGGTTTACCTGTAGTGAAAAGTGGATTGTAAGGGTTTACAACCATTTTAAGACGGCCTGTTTTTGCCACTTCGCTACTTGCTGACTGCTGCATGTATTCCATGCTATTAGGTTTGAGGAAACCCTGCCCACCTACATACCGTGGTTCCTCCTGTCAGCTTGTATGTCATTACAGGATGTACAAGTTGGTGGTTGGAAGCACAGAGTGCAGTGGAGAAAACAGGTTTTTGACCATTCAGTCAAATACTTGCAGTGGTTTGGGGGCAGCATAAAGGTGGCAGAAAAAGTAAATATAATGACTGTTCTTTTAGAAGATATATAATTCTACACAGTGCTGACAGGGTCACTTTAAGTTTTGGAAGGTCCATCCTACGCCTTTTTTTATTTTTTTCTTCCGCTACCCCTTAAAATTTATACCAGATCTGAAGGGCCTGCTAGGAATTTTGGTAGGGGGAGTTGCATTTCAATGCTGTTTTTCTTTTAACATTATTCCCATCTCTCTGTTTACATTCACCTGCCCACTTTGTTTACATTCATCTGTTAGTCTGGAATCACTGGGCAGAGATGAACACCCATTTAGTTCAGCCATTCGCTAGACCTCCCAAATAGCCTAAATTCAGCCTGAAACATAGTTCAGACTGAACTAACAGCTCACCCTTACTCAGAACGTGGAACTTGAAACATGGTATATGGAGCACAGAATATAAAACAGAATCGTTAATACAACATGAAACTTGGAAGATGAAATCAGTAATACCTAATATGGAATAAAGAACTTGGAATAAAGAACTCTGAATAAGAAACATGGAGTATGCAACTCGGAATACAGAACATGGAAATGGAACTTGGGGCTTGGCATGCGTAACTCAGAACCCAAAAATTTGAATATGCCAAGCAGAACTTGGGACAGCTTGGTACATAATGCCAAGATCCCTATACCCACCTGGTTTATAGAGTCAAGAAACAACTGACCTATGTACAAGCAACACAAGATCTGTACTCCCTAATAGGGATGAGCCGAACACCCCCCAGTTCGGTTCGCACCAGAACTTGCGAACGACCCCCGCGTTCGGTACGAACGTTAGAACCCCACTGAAGTCTATGGGACTCGAACGTTCGAATTGGAAAGTGCTAATTTTAACGGCTAATATGCAAGATAGTGTCCTAAAAAGGGTTTGGGGACCTGCCTCCTGCCTCAGGGGACATGGGTCACTGCAAAAAAAAGTTTTAAAAACGGCCGTTTTGGCGGGAGCACTGATTTTAATGACGATTAAAGTGAAAAAAAAAAAGTGAAATATTCCTTTAAAAATGGTGCCTGGGGGGTGTCTGTAGTATGCCTGTGAAGTGCCACGTGTTTCCCGTGTTTAGAACAGTCCCTGCACAAAATGACATTAAACGGAAATAACACCATTTAAAACTGCTTGCGGTTTTAATGTTATATCTGGTTCCTGCAATATGGTTGAAAATCATTGAGAAACATGGCATGGGTAGCCCTCCCTGCCCATTACCAGCCTATTTGGGTCTTGTACGCATATTAAGGGGAACCCCGTACCCATATTAAAAAAAGGAAATGCGTGTGGCCCCCAGGCCCTATATACTCAGAACAGCAGTATACAGGCGGTGCAAACAAGACAGGGACTGTGTAGGTTTGTTGTGTTAAGTTGAATCTGTTTGTCATTTTCAACCGGTACATTTTTAAAGTGTAGCTCCAGTCAAAAAAACTAACTTTAAGCTTTTTGGAAAACATAGGGAAGGGTTATCACCCCTGTATAATTTGTTTTGTCGTCCATCTTTTTTCATCTCACTTGCTGCTGTCTCCTTGCGTTTGCACGTAGGAGATGTTTGTAAGTTGGATGTTTGAAAGTAGGGGCCTGCCCTATATTATAGCGGTATGTACTGGGTACAGAGCACGCAGACAGCACGCACTCTCCTAACACTACTGACTGCAAGCTCTATTATTAACCACTTGTTAGCCCAATGTTTGCATAAAGTGAAAGATGAAGTTATGCTGAGTAAATAGATATCAAACATGTCACTCTTCAAAATTGCACATGCCCGTGGAATGGCGCCAAACGTCGCTACTTAAAAAATCCCCATAGGCGACGCTTTAATTTTTTTTACTGGTTACATGTTTTGAGTTGCAGAGGAGGTCTAGGACTAGAATTATTGCTCTCGCTCTAACATTCTCGGCGATACCTCACATGTGTGGCACATGCGAGCACATGGGGACATGGACGCTTTAATTTTTATTTTATTTTTTTATTGTTCATTTTACTTTATTTATTTTAGTTTGACATTTTTTCCCCCAAAAATATATTTTTGATCACTTTTATTCCTATTACAAGAAATGTAAACATCCCTTGTAATAGGAATATGGGGTGACAGGTCCTCTTTACAGTGAAATCTGGGGGGTCAATATGACCCCACATCTCACCTCTAGGCTGGGAAGCCTGAAATAAAAAATAAAAAAAGATTCTGGCTTTGATCGTACTGGCGAGTTGGTAGAAGCACCGGAGGGCGGTGAGGGGTGGGGGGCATCTATGGCTGGGTATTTCAGGGTATCACCGAGTATGGCTGGGTATCTCTGAGTATGGCTGGGTATGGCAATTTATGGCAGGGTATTACAGAGTATTGGCGGGGTATTGGCGGGGTACTACAGAGTAATAGCAGGGTACTGCAGAGTATTGGGGGGTACTACAGAGTAATGGCAGGGTACTGCAGAGTATTGGGGGTACTGCAGAGTAATGGGGGTTACTGCAGAGTAATGGGGGGTACTGCAGAGTAATGGCAGGGTACTGCACTGCAGAGTAATGGCAGGGTACTGCAGAGTATTGGGGGTACTGCAGAGTATTGGGGGTACTGCAGAGTAATGGCGGGTACTGCAGAGTATTGGGGGGTACTGCAGAGTAATGGGGGTTACTGCAGAGTAATGGGGGGTACTGCAGAGTAATGGCAGGGTACTGCAGAGTATGCACTGGTATTGCAGAGTATTGGCAGGGAATTGAGGGGTTAAATTCGGTGAGCAGCGATGTGGGCACTGCAGATGCAGCCCACATCGCTGCTGACACCGATCTCTTTCCCCTCCGCTGTACCGATCGGTACAGAGAGGGGAGGGAGGAACAGGCGTCATAACATGACGCCGGTTTGTTTCCAAGTGATCACTCCGTCATTTGACGGAGCAATCACGTGGTAAACGGCCACTATGAGCGGCCATTTACCGTGATCCGTGATGCGACCCGGCGGTCACGGATGCTCTCGAGTGCGCACACCTCGGGGCACGCGAGAGCAGAATTCTGGGAGGCCGTTAATTAACGGCCTCTCAGAGTTAAACAACCCCCCTGAAGCCGTTAATCGGCAATGGGCAGTTGTTAAGTGGTTAAAGCTAGATCACTAGCTATATAGGTGAGGTGAATATAGTGGTGTATACTGCAGTCAGGGCACAGACAACAACCACTACACAGCAGCAAGATAGGAAATCAGCCAAAAACGATCGGTGTGTACTGTGTTGAAGGTACACAGAACACCCACTGCTTCAGATGCTAAGTAACACACTACACGAGGCCGCCTCAAAGGCGGCCTTATATAGTGTGGGGCGTGCACTACACAGCCTGAGCTATGATTGGCCACAGGCAGGATGCCTGTGGCCAATCATGGCTCTCCTCGCTGCCGGCGCTGCGATTGGCCAAGCATGCGGGGTCACAGTGCATGCTTGGCCAATCATCGGGCAGCAATGCACTGCGCCAACGCAGTGCATTATGGTCCGCGCGCGCGTCACTCGAATTTTGACGCGAACGGCCAAAACTTTCGGAATTCGCCGAACGGCCGAACAGCCAATGTTCGAGTCGAACGTACGTTCGACTCGAACACGAAGCTCATCCCTACTCCCTAATGTATAAACAACTTACCAATTTTTGCCATTTAACCTTGCTCATTTTTTATTTTCCCCAGAGCTTAGTGAATGTGGTGCAATTTTATTTTGCAAAAATAACAAACCATATGCAAGGGAAATAAAAAACATAAATGTTGCGTGCACATGATTGGCTACTGATGGTAAGCATAGCTTTCACTATGTAAGCTACTATCACTAAGCTCTAGTGATAGTAGAAGAAAAAAGACGGCCTGACCTGATATTATCGACACCACATCCCAAACTACTGGAGCTGTACCAACATTGAAAAAAAAGTGCACTTTATCAGTGCACCAATTTACACCCAATAAACAAGCAAAGAGTATGTACCCAATATAAAATATAACAAATGCATGTGTTAAAAACATATATCATATAAAAGATATATTCTGTGGATCATCTCTAGAGGAGACGCAGGTGGACAGGACTGTTTTTGATGTGATTGCAGTGTGTTATTATATTGCAAGTGGAGAATCTGTTTTGTATGGCTGGCTGTTTCTTCTATACTATCAAGCTGATGTTTTTGGGCTCTTTATTGAGAGGCTCAGTTTGGCTACCCATAACATCTCCAGTATTACTTTAATTCTATATACTACTCTTAGGCAATCATATACTCATATTTGGGCTGCTTTCTGGATGTGATGCCACACACACATTGAATTTTTGTGTTGTATGTCTCCAGAAGATGCTTGAGAAACACGTCAAGATCTACTACAGAGTCCCTGCACAGAACGTATTTGTAGTCAGAGTCTTCACTTGGAAATGCGATAACCCTAACTACCATGACCTGAGGTGTGCCCTGGTCTAGTTGGTAAGCATAAAAGAGGGCATACCCTGAATATATCTATATGATATGTGTTTAATGAATATGAACTAATGAAAGTTTGGGGGAAACGGGTGGGTGAGAACCAGTAAACGAGCCGACATAGCACCAGACAGAGGAGGAGGGATACATACCCCCCAGACTTCCGCTACAAATCCAGGCTGGCCTCCAGCCTGCCTTTAAACTTGTTTATATGATGATTATGTAATCATTTAGTACACTGGGCAAAATTAAAAACGCAACCCTTTTGTGTTTGCCCCTATTTATCATGAGCTGAACTCAAAGCTGTACGACTTTTTCTATGTACACAAAAGGCTTATTTCTCTCAAATATTGTTCACAAATATGTCTAAATGTGTTAGTGAGCACTTCTCCTTTTTCCGAGATAATCCATCCACCCCACAGGTGTGGCATATCAAGACTCTAATTAGACAGCATGATTATTGCACAGGTGTGCCTTAGGCTGGCCACAATAAAAGGCCACTCAAAAATGTGCAGTTTTATCACACAGCACAATGCTACAGCTGTCACATGTTTTGAGGAAGCATGCAATTGGCATGCTGACTGCAGGAATGTCCACCAGAGCTGTGGCCTTGAATTTAATGTTCATTTCTCTACCATAAGCCGGCTCCAAAGGCATTTCAGAGAATTTGGCAGTACATCCTCACAACCGCAGACCACGTGTAACCACACCAGCCCAGGACCTCCACATCCAGCATCTTCACCTCCAAGATCATCTGAGACCAGCCACCCGGACAGCTGCTGCAACAATCGGTTTGCATAACAAAGAATTTCTGCACAAACTGTCAGAAACCATCTCAGGGAAGCTCATCTGCATGGTTGTTGTCCTATCGGGGTTTCGACCTGACTGCAGTTTGTCATCGTAACCGACTTGAGTGGGCAAATGCTCACATTCAATGCTGTCTGGCACTTTGGAGAGGTGTTCTCTTCATGGAGGAATCCTGGTTTTCACTGTACAGAGCAGATGGCAGACAGCGTGTATGACATCGCGTTCGTGAGCGGTTTGCTGATGTCAACGTTGTGGATCAAGTGGCCCATAGTGGCAGTGGGGTATGGGCAGGCATATGCTATGAACAATGAACACAGGTGCATTTTATTGATGGCATTTTGAATGCACGGAGATACCGTGATGAGATCCTGAGGCCCATTGTTGTGCCATTCATCCACGACCATCACCTCATGTTGTAGCATGATAATGCATGGTCCAATGTTGTAAGGATCTGTACACAATTCCTGCAAGCTGAAAACATCCCGGTTCTTGCATGGCCAGCATACTCACCTGACATATCACCCATTGAGCATGTTTGGAATGCTCTGGATCGGCGTATATGACAGCGTGTTCCAGTTCCTGCCAATATCCAGCAACTTCGCAACGCCATTGAAGAGGAATGGACCAACATTCCACAGGCCACAATCAACAACCTGATCAACTCTATGCGAAGGAGATGTGCTGCACTGTGTGCGGCAAATGGTGGTCCCACCAGATACTGACTGGTTTTCGGACCCCCCCGACGCTGCACATTTTTGAGTGACCTTTTATTGTGGCCAGCCTAAGGCACACCTGTGCAATAATCATGCTGTCTTATCAGCATCTTGATATGCCACACCTGTGAAGTGGATGGATTATCTCGGCAAAGGAGAAGTGCTCACTAACACGGATTTAGATAGATTTGTGAATGATATTTGAGAGAAATAGGCCTTTTGTGTACATAGAAAAAGTCGTAGATCTTTAAGGTCAGCTCATAATAAATGAGGGGCAAATATAAAAGTGGGTACTACATGGATGGAATAATGGTGCTGGGGGATATCAATGGTGTATGGGGGAAAACAATGACGATGAGGATCTGGGGTGTATAGGGGGTATCAATGCTTGGGGTAGCTTGGGTGGCTATAGTGCTAGAGGTATCAGGGATGTAGAGAGGCCACAGTGCAGGGGGTATCAGGGATGTAGTGGGGTCACAATACAAGGGGTATCTTATGGTATATGGTTACAGTGCTGGGGTGAATATCTAGGGTGAAGAGGGGTCAGAGTGCTGGGGGGATTTCTAGGGTGTAGAGGGATCAGAGTGCTGGGGGGATATCTGGGATGTAGAGGGGTCAGAGTGCTGGGGGTATTTCTAGGGTGTAGAGGGATCAGAGTGCTGGGGGGTTTCTAGGGTATAGAGGGGTCAGAGTGCTGGGGGGATATCTGGGGTGTAGAGGGGTCAGAGTGCTGGGGAGGCATCAATCTAGAAGATATAATTATATGCACAGGACAGCTTTGTTACTTGTATGTATGTAGTATTTTCCCACTGTTTCTTTGCTGTACAGAATTATGGTTCATATAGTTAATGCGGAGCTCCACCTAAAAGGGGAAGCTCCGCTTGTCTGCCTCCTACCTACTTGATGTCAGTTTACTTGCACTGTCTCCATTGTAGGGGACCCAGAGCATTATTTTGCCCAAGGGCCCATGATGCTATTAAGACGGCCCTGCCTTGATACATAACAAATAAAAAAGACACCAACAATTACATCTAGAATTTGTTGTACATAGCCAGAAAAGTACTGCTGTACAGTGCGCATATGTATGGAATAAGAACATATACTTAAAATTACATCCAGCATTCAGTTACAGAAGTGGCAATCTATAGGAAGATTTGGACTGCAAGTTTTAGTAAATTTAGGGGCAGCGTCCCTGAGCATAGTAGATATGCTCTCATTTGCCACTGTCTAAGTCAAGGTCAGGTTTTCATTTGCACAAACAATCTGTGGGGCTGTCCCTATGAATCATGTTTATATGTTCAGCTGTGATGTATCAAGCTGTTTGTACTGTCAAAACCCTATTTATGATACCCAAAAGAAACCTACAAAAAGAAAGCCATCTTCTATACCAAAAATTTACTAACATGTTCATCTAGGGTTTAGAGACCATATTCATTTTAAAGCCTACTAGCAAAAGGAGGTTTTAATTAAGCTCTGATCTCGTTCCACAACGCTCTGCTGTCTTCATCACTTTTTTTTAACCAGTTTCCTTTTCTCTAACTTGTTTTGTAGTATGGTGAAATGTAAGCATTAACAGATAATTTATGTTAGAAGGCTATCGTTATCATTTTACCTTTGTAACAAAATACAAAATTCTGGTTGTTATGGAAAATCGCACTCATTAAAAGTGGCTCAATACATATAAAGTACAGTAATAAATAAAACAAAAACATTTGAGCAACTTTTATGCCAACACAAAAGTTGCTTATTTATACCTGTTTAAATTAAACTGCCCGTGAGCACATTGACACATACCTCAAAGAGTGTGTGCTCAAAAGTATGCACATTTATGCGAACAACAAGGCTATTATTAAAAGGCATGGTATCAATAGTAGTGCTGGCCACCGAACACACTGACCCACCAGATAGTGTGAGAAGCAGTGGTGGCTGGAGCTTAACATTTTTGGGGGGCGCAAACAAACTGAAAAATACTGAAACCCATCAATTGCAGCCTCACTGTGCCCATCAAATGCAGCCATTGTGCCCATCAAATGCAACCACTGTGTCCATCAAATGCAGCCACTGTGGCCATCAAATGCAGCCATTGTGCCCATCAAATGCAGCCACTGTGCCCATCATATGCTGCCACTGTGCCCATCATATGCAGCCATTTGTGCCCATCATATGCAGCCACTTGTGCCCATCAAATGCAGCCAGGAGCGTCCCCCATCACTTCACTAACCACCCCCCCGCGGTTGGTCCGGCGCCACATACCACTCATGTGGTGGGGCTCTGCTCCTCTCCTGGAGTGACGGGGCTCTCCTTGGTGGCTCTCCTCCTTCAGTGGGAAGCGGTGGCTCTTCTCCTTGGCAGGAAGCGACAGCTGCAGCTCCTGTGTCTGCTTGACTCCTCAGGCTTCCTTCGCCGTGTCTCCTCTTCGTCCAAAGCGTTAGGCATCCAATAGGATCGCCTAATGCTTTGGCCAATTGGGAGACAGGTCTCACTGACCTGCCTGCTGATTGGCAGGGAGGAACGTTAGTGTGAAAATAGCGAAAATTCATTCGCTATGCCACACAACAGGGTGGGATCGTAACACAGTGCTCTGCACCCGAGCCCACCCTATTTTGAAGCCTATTAAAGCTCTAATCACATGCTTCAAAATACACACCCCCTAGCCTAGCCCAGCTATAGTATTTCATGTGCCCGGCATCCTGAAAGGGGCCGGGCACATGAATAGGGAGGGCGGCGGAGGTGTCGGGGGGCAGCGTCCGTGAGCCCACAATGCATGGGCCGCCATTGGTGAGAAGAATGTATGAGCTCACGTCTCTGTCACTTTGCTTTCTCTTCCTTTAAGACCCCTTTCACACCAGGGCGTTTTGCAGGCGCTATAGCGTTACAAATAGTGCCTGCAATCCGCCCTAAAAAAGTTGCACCATTGTATGTAGTGTGAAAGCCCAACGGCTTTCACACTACAGCGGTGCGCTGGCAGGGAGTCAGGGAAAAGTCCTGCCAGCAGCTTCTTTGGAGCGGTGAAGGAGCGGTGTGTTTACCGCTCCTCCACCGCTGCCCCCCATTGAAATCAATAGGGCAGCGCTGTAATACCGCCGGCAAAACGCCGCTATTGCGGCGTATTGCCGGCAGTTTTAAGCCTTTCCCGAAATGTGCCGCAAATCCGGCGGTAAAATGCCGTTAAAAATAGCAGCGTTTTACCGCCCACACTATGGGCGGTGTGGTGTGAAAGGGGTCTAAGCGTATTACTTGTTAGCACATAAGCACCACTGTACAACTGATGCTAGTGCTGCTTCTCCCTCTCCCTCTCCCAATCTGAGCTCTGATGCACAGGGAGAGCAAGAGCCTTATAACAAGACAAAATCAGATACTTATACTTCATGTATTTCATTTTCAGTTAATTAATGATTTGTTAATGAATAAAAAGCTCCATTAATTTGTCTCTGTTACAAATGCTTAGAGCTTAATTTTAAATCATTATAAAGGATATGCTCATTGGTCTCTGAAATAAAAGTATTTTAGAACAAATAGGTGTGTGATGAACTATATAGCAGAAATCAATAACTATTTAATACTTTTTTTTTAATTCTCAGTAAATGTATTTTAAAGTAAAGGGAAGGAAATAGTTGCTATACATAGCAAAATGTACATGTTTCCATTACACGCTGATAGAAAGTAACTCATATTAGCATGAACTCAAGTGCTGAGAATAGTCAGTTTCACTTCCTCTCTAAGCGTAGTGGAACATACTGGGCCAAACCATGATGATGTAATACCAGAAAAAAGTCTGCAATGAAAATGTGTCAACTGAGTATAAGAATCTGAACTTGATACTGAAACTATAAATAAATAAGCTTTTTGTTGTAACAATATGTATTTAATATATTCCAGTAGACATAGTATCACACTATTTTTTAGTTGAACATATCTTTCAGCCTATATGCCTATAACTATGTTTGGTAGGTTCCTTGGGGTAGGCAAAACTAAGAAATATTTTGGCTAGTCGAGCCAGAGAAGAAGACCTCACTGGGGTTCATTTATTAAAACTGCAGTGCAAAATCTGGTGCAGATCTGCCTAGAAACCAATCATCTTCAAGGTTTTTTTTTGCCAAAGCCTAATTGGACAAGCTGAAGTTAGAAGCTGATTGGTAGGGATGGGCTGAACACCCCCCGGTTCTGTTCGCACCGGAACATACCGAACAGGCTAAAAATGTGTTAGAACACATGAACACTGTTAAAGTCTAGGGGACACGAACATGAATAATCAAAAGTGCTCATTTTAAAGGGTTAAAATGAGAGTTATTGTCATTAAAGGTGTTTGATGATCCAAGTCCTACCCCAGGGGACATGTAGCAATGCAAAAAAAAGTTTTAAAAACTGACGTTTTTCAGGAGCAGTGATTTTAATAATGCTTAAAGTGAAACAATAAATGATAAATATTCCTTTAAATTTCATACCTGAGGCCTCAAAATCAATCATGACAAATCGCAGGCTATGAATATCTCCTCAGAAGATACCACCCTAAAAAGATCTTACACATTTATATGGAAAACTGATACCCTCCAATATTTGGGAATTAATCTTACTCCATCTTGTAACACACTGTATTCTCAAAACTACCTTGCATTGTTCAAAAAACTGGGGGGCGGACCTGACAAAATGGATCGACCTGCCGTCGTGGTTTGGTAGACTACACTCGTCAAAATGAACGTACTTCCAAGAATATTATACCTCTTTAGAACACTACCAGTGGTGTAGTGTCACAGTTTGATGCCTGTCACAGGATGGTGCGGAAGTGACGTTGTTGCGTACTGCGCATGCGCGATGCGCTCCAAACGCTCGCGCCGTGCGTTCCAACATAGTTTCGGCAATACAGTTCAGCGAAACCATCACATAATGTTACGGAAGTGATGTTACACACAACACAAACACGGGCCACGTTGTTGCGTACTGCGCATGCGCGATGCGTTCCAAACACTTGCGCCGTGCGTTCCAACATAGTTTCGGCAATACAGTTCAGCGAAACCATCACATAATGTTACGGAAGTGAAGTTACACACAACACAAACACTGGGCCGTTCGTTACAACACTAATACTTCCCTTGTTACCTAGTAGGTTTTGCATTGCTGGGACTTGTAGTGCCTATCCTGAGCTACATGCTTCAATGTTCAGTGTCCTCATCCCTATCCCCATGCTTCAATGTTCAGTGTCCATCCTTATCCCCGTGCTTCAATGTTCAGTGTCCTCATCCCTATCCGCGAGCTTCAATGTTCAGTGTCCTCATCCTTATCCCTGTGCTTCAATGTTCAGTGTCCTCATCCCTATCCCCATGCTTCAATGTTCAGTGTCCTCATCCCTATCCGCGAGCTTCAATGTTCAGTGTCCTCATCCCTGTGCTTCAATGTTCAGTGTCCTCATCCCTATCCCCATGCTTCAATGTTCAGTGTCCTCATCCCGATCCGCAAGCTTCAATGTTCAGTGTCCTCATCCTTATCCCTGTGCTTCAATGTTCAGTGTCCTCATCCCTATCCGCAAGCTTTAAATGTTCAGTGTCCTCATCCTTATCCCTGTGCTTCAATGTTCAGTGTCCTCATCCTTATCCCTGAGCTTCAATGTTCAGTGTCCTCATCCCTATCCCCCTGCTTCAATGTTCAGTGTCCTCATCCCTATCCGCGAGCTTCAATGTTCAGTGTCCTCATTCTTATCCCCCTGCTTCAATGTTCAGGGTCCTCATCCTTATCCCCGAGCTTCAATGTTCAGTGTCCTCATCCCTATCCCCCTGCTTCAATGTTCAGTGTCCTCATCCCTATCCGCGAGCTTCAATGTTCAGTGTCCTCATCCTTATCCCCCTGCTTCAATGTTCAGGGTCCTCATCCTTATCCCCGAGCTTCAATGTTCAGTGTCCTCATCCCTATCCCCCTGCTTCAATGTTCAGTGTCCTCATCCCTATCCGCGAGCTTCAATGTTCAGTGTCCTCATCCTTATCCCCCTGCTTCAATGTTCAGGGTCCTCATCCTTATCCCCGAGCTTCAATGTTCAGTGTCCTCATCCCTATCCCCCTGCTTCAATGTTCAGTGTCCTCATCCCTATCCGCGAGCTTCAATGTTCAGTGTCCTCATCCCTATCCGCGAGCTTCAATGTTCAGTGTCCTCATCCTTATCCCCGAGCTTCAATGTTCAGTGTCCTCATCCCTATCCCCCTGCTTCAATGTTCAGTGTCCTCATCCTTATCCCCCTGCTTCGATGAGGACACTGAACATCGAAGCATGGGGATAAGGATGAGGACACTGAACATTGAAGCTTGCGGATAGGGATGAGGACACTGAACATTGAAGCACAGGGATAAGGATGGACACTGAACATTGAAGCTCGGGGATAGGGATGAGGACACTGAACATTGAAGCAGGGGGATAGGGATGAGGACACTGAACATTGAAGCTCGGGGATAAGGATGAGGACCCTGAACATTGAAGCAGGGGGATAAGGATGAGGACACTGAACATTGAAGCTCGCGGATAGGGATGAGGACACTGAACATTGAAGCTCGGGGATAGGGATGAGGACACTGTACATTGAAGCTCGGGGATAGGGATGAGGACACTGAACATTGAAGCATGGGGATAGGGATGAGGACACTGAACATTGAAGCTCGGGGATAGGGATGAGGACACTGAACATTGAAGCAGGGGGATAGGGATGAGGACACTGAACATTGAAGCAGGGGGATAGGGATGAGGACACTGAACATTGAAGCTCGGGGATAAGGATGAGGACACTGAACATTGAAGCTCGCGGATAGGGATGAGGACACTGAACATTGAAGCTCAGGGATAAGGATGAGGACACTGAACATTGAAGCACAGGGATAAGGATGAGGACACTGAACATTTAAAGCTTGCGGATAGGGATGAGGACACTGAACATTGAAGCACAGGGATAAGGATGAGGACACTGAACATTGAAGCTTGCGGATCGGGATGAGGACACTGAACATTGAAGCATGGGGATAGGGATGAGGACACTGAACATTGAAGCACAGGGATAAGGATGAGGACACTGAACATTGAAGCTCGCGGATAGGGATGAGGACACTGAACATTGAAGCATGGGGATAAGGATGAGGACACTGAACATTGAAGCTTGCGGATAGGGATGAGGACACTGAACATTGAAGCACGGGGATAAGGATGGACACTGAACATTGAAGCTCGGGGATAAGGATGAGGACACTGAACATTGAAGCACGGGGATAAGGATGGACACTGAACATTGAAGCATGGGGATAGGGATGAGGACACTGAACATTGAAGCATGTAGCTCAGGATAGGCACTACAAGTCCCAGCAATGCAAAACCTACTAGGTAACAAGGGAAGTATTAGTGTTGTAACGAACGGCCCAGTGTTTGTGTTGTGTGTAACTTCACTTCCGTAACATTATGTGATGGTTTCGCTGAACTGTATTGCCGAAACTATGTTGGAACGCACGGCGCAAGTGTTTGGAACGCATCGCGCATGCGCAGTACGCAACAACGTGGCCCGTGTTTGTGTTGTGTGTAACATCACTTCCGTAACATTATGTGATGGTTTCGCTGAACTGTATTGCCGAAACTATGTTGGAACGCACGGCGCGAGCGTTTGGAGCGCATCGCGCATGCGCAGTACGCAACAACGTCACTTCCGCACCATCCTGTGATAGGCATCAAACTGTGACACTACAGTGGCACTAGCCAAACCAGACCTGAAATCATTCCAAACTAAACTCCTGTCATTTATCTGGGGGAACAAGAGGCCTAGGCTGAATATACGCACCTTACAGATTTGTTAAAATATTACTATGCTGCACAGTTGGCACACATTACTAGATTCCATAGCTCACGCTCACATCTAATTTCAATGCGGATAGAAGCAGAAGCCTGTAAGACGCACCCAATCTCCTCCAACCTAAGCAGAGCATTTGGGACAGACGACTTAAATCTCACAACTTTCAATCTGTACATACTCCTTTAGCTCCACTAGTGGGGAATGTGAGATTCACCCTGGGCCTCTCTCCCAGAACATTTGAGTGGTGGACGAACAAGGGTCTACTGAGAATAGCAGATATATGCGATCATAGGGGCATTTTAATGAGAAGGGCACTAGAGGACAAGCACCAGTTACCGATCTCAGAGCTCTATAGATACACACAGATAGCGCATTTCTTGTCTACAGTATCCCAAAATTCCGACATGACTATGATGACCACTATGAAATATTTCTGCACACAATATGATAAGATCAGAGGCCATATCTCTGAACTATACACAGTCCTCACGAATTGTACTGAAAAGTTGGAATATATGAAGAGATGGGAGGCAGACCTCCAGAAGAGTATTGGGCTGGACGAGTGGCACAAAATAGCCCAGGGGGCAACGAAATCCAGCATAAATACTTCACTAATAGAAGCAAATTTCGAAGTCTTAATGAGATGGTATATGGTCCCAGCAAGACTGGCGACCTTTATACCCAAGGCATTCCCTAGATGCTTTTGTGGCTGCAGACAACTAGGGACAATGTACCACATATGATGGCAGTGCCCTAAGGTGAGACACTGCTGGATTAGGGTGTAAAATTTTATGTACACCCTCACCCAGGTAAACTTAATTAAATCCTCAAAACAGGCACTGCTAGGTGTTGAGATAGATTTAGCTTCAAAACCTCAAAGGCGTCTTATAACGTTTGTATTTACAGCAGCGAAAATTACAATAGCTAAATCATGGAAATCGGCAGTGGTGCCATTCGATCAGCTCAAACACAAACTCTCCTGGATTATGCTTAACGAACGAATGACTGCGATCTTACATGATAAAATGCAACAGTTCAAACAAATATGGAACCCCTGGACCCAGTACTTAACAGGAGATCCCAGAACTATATGTGTATATAAAGTGAAGTAGTGCTAATTACAAGCCAACATGGCACATATATTTAAGGGTGTTGGCCACACTTTAGAAGTTTAGACACTTTTTATTTCCATTAAGCGCTTTATATTTATTTCCACATATAACTACTCTTAGATAACACAGATTGTTTTGTTAGCGCATTAGTACTTGGGGGTCCTCTTATTAAAGGGGGCTTCCAGAATCCGATAAGCCCACCCACCCGCAGACCCCCACAACCACCGGGCAAGGTTTGTGAGGGTGAGGCCCTTGTCCCCATCAACATGGGGACAAGCTGCTTTGTGTGGCTAATCCCAAAGCACCCTACCCATGTTGAGGGCATGTGGCCTGGTATGGTTCAGGAGGGGGCCGCTCTCTCATGCCCCCCTCTTTTCCTGCAGCCTGCCAGATTGCGTGCTCGGATAAGGGTCTGGTATGGATTTTGAGGGGGACCCTACACCATTTCTTTAAAAAAAATTGGCGCAGGCTTTCCCTTAACCATTTCCTGCCGAGCGTACGCAGATGTGCGTACTCGGCTTCCGGGGGTTATACCGGGATGATGCCCGCACCTGCAGGCATCATCCCGGTACCGTTTTTTGCAGCAGGCGATTGGCTATCCAGGCATAACAACCGATGCAGCTAAAAGCCGCTTGGCTGTTATGCCGGAGGAGCGGGAGGGGATGTCCCCCCTCCCGCCGCCTCTTGCCGCTGTTACCGGTGCTCCCGCTCGATCGGGAGCACTGATTAGTGATCCGACGCCTCCAGCTGCTGGGGAGGAACTGGAACGAAGCCGTAATCAGCTTTGTTCCAGTCTCCTCATCGTAAACACGGAAGCGACGTCATGACGTCACTTCCCGTTTACTCGGCTGCCAATGGCGCCAGTTTTAAAAAAATATCCGGTATTCAGAATCGCCGTTTTCGGCGATCTGAATACATTAAAGTGTAAAGGAGGGGTGGGGGGTCTTTTAGACCCCCGATCCCTCCATAAAGAGGACCTGTCACCACCTATTACTGTCACAAGGGATGTTTACATTCCTTGTGACAGCAATAAAAGTGATCAATTTAAAAAAAAAAAAAAAAAACTATTTAGTCATTTTAAAATAAATAAAATAAATAAAAAAATAAAAAATAAATTTTTTAAAGCGCCCGCCGTCCCCGCGAGCTCGCGAAGCAAAGAAAACGCATACGGAAGTCGCGGCCGCGTATGTAAACGGTGTTCAAATCACACATGTGAGGTATCGCCGCGATCGTCAGAGTGAGAGCAATAATTCTAGCACTAGACCTCCTCTGTAACGCTAACCTGGTAACCGTAAAAAAAATTAAAGCGTCGCCTATTGAGATTTTTAGGTACCGTACTTTGTCGTCAATCTACAAG
Source organism: Lithobates pipiens (assembly GCF_037356315.1). Lineage (NCBI taxonomy): Eukaryota > Metazoa > Chordata > Amphibia > Anura > Ranidae > Lithobates > Lithobates pipiens. The sequence goes on along the minus strand of NW_027507903.1, from coordinate 287,088,972 downwards.
TGCGCGCAATTATAAAGTGTGACATGTTTGGTATCTATTTACTCGGCGTAACATTATCTTTCACATTACGCAAAAAAATTGGGCTAATTTTACTGTTTTTTTTTTTTTTATTCATGAAAGTGTCCCTTTTCCCAAAAAGTTGCATTTAAAACACCACTGCGCAAATACCGTGTGACATAAAATATTGCAACAATCGCTGTTTTATTCTCTAGAGTCTCTGCTAAAAAATATATATATATATAATGTTTGGGGGTTCCAAGTAATTTTCTAGCAAAAAATATGGATTTTAACTTGTAAACACCAAATTCCAAAAATAGGCTTAGTCATGAAAGGGTTAATATTCATACAAGACTCAAAAGGCATGGTAATGAACTGCCATTTTTTTCAATGACTTTTATCTGTATTGCCAGGACTGACAATTCATTATAGCCGTGAGTACTTTTAACCTCCCTGGCGGTACGATTATTTCGGATTTTAGGTGCTAAAAGCGATACATTTATTTTGCATGAAAATTTGGTGTTTTATATTGTAGTCCTGTAATTCTTAGCAATAACTCACTTAAATCTGTCCAAACCAGAGTCTAGCAGACATCCCGGGTATGATAAAGTTTGAAAAATGAAATCATAAATTATAATATAATAAATTATAAATAATTGTACCAAATAATAATATAACAATAATTTATAATATAAATTAATAATAATAATATAAAAATAATAATAAAAAATATTCAATAATGTAATCAAATCAAAAACACTGAAATTTGCTCAGTTGCAGAATTGTCACTGTCATTACTTTTCAGTATTTGATGACGGATCTCCCCACAAATCGCTATCCCTCAATTCTGCGAGTGATTCCAATTAATTATCGCTGTTTTCTAGCTGGTCTAAGATAATTTTTGATATAAAGGGACAGTTTTGGTTGCTATGGACAATCTCCAGTTTCCAGGCATAAAGAACAGTTTTCATAATATAAAACTGCATGCAGGACACTGGGCAGACCACTAGGGACAAAGGGGATGTGAAATTATTACATACAGCAATGCAATCTGTACGATTACATTATACTGTATGTATAGTGTGTGTTTCACTTTTTGAATTTGGCGCCGATCTCTGTCCCCGTGCGTCACAACGCTCGCAGGGAACGGAGATCGGCTCCGTGATGAATCAAGCGGAGGATGAGCCGCTCGTACAGCGCGGGGACATGGCTGGATCCAAGGGAGAAGGTAAGTAAGCATCCTCCTGGATCCAGCGATGCGGTCCCAAGTCTGGCTCAGGGTTACAGCTTTTGGTATAAAAATTCCACCCCGAGCCAGACTCGGGAATACCACCAGGGGGGTTAAATGCCTTTTTTTTCTTTAGAAATGTCATTTTGAGGAACTGTTCTAAACACTGGAAAAATGCGCCACTTTACAGGCATACTATAGACACCCCGCAGGTACGAAATTTAAAGTAATATTTCACTTTTATTGTTTCACTTTAAGAACCACTGCTCCCGAAAAAATTTCAGTTTTTAAAACTTTTTTTTTGCATTGATACATGTCCCCTGGGGCAGGACCCGGGTCCCCAAACAATTTTTATGACAATAACTTGCATATAAGCCTTTAAAATTAACACTTTTGATTTTTCATGTTAATGTCCCATAGACTTTAACGGTGTCCCGGCGGCTTTCAAATTTGCGCCGAACACCGCATATTGTTTGGTTTTCTGCAGAACATCCGAATAACCAAAGTTCAACCCGAACTTATGCTCAGGCCAAACCGTTCGCCCATCCCTACTGATTGGCACAAATAAACAGCTGCACCAGATTTTGCACTCTCCAGTTTTAGTAAATCAACCCCGGTGATTTAAGGCATTCCAAGTACTTAGATCAATTTTTGGCACAGTATATGGGAACTTGAGACAAGGGTATTCAGAGATTTTTCCAGCAACAACCAATCAGATACCAGATGTCTTTTTTAATGTAGAGGAAAGAAAAGAAAACTTCAGTCCCATTATCATTTCAGATTAGTGTAAACTTTCCTTTATTCCTACACTTAGCTTACATTTGGTGGATATATATATATATATATATATATATATATATATATATATATATATATATATATATAGATATGTATCTATATATATATATATATATGTATATATATATATATATATATATATATAAACACATCACAACTCTTTAAATCAGAGAAGATTGCAATATCTCATTGTAAGTATGTCTAATCTATGTTTATTAGATATATAAGAGATAGAGTTTTTCAACATTATAAAAAAGTAAAGAGATAATAGTAAAGTGTGTGTAACATTGTATACGTTATAAGGTATAATGAGACATGCATGCATTATTTACTATCATCATGAAACATCTTTAGTGGTTTAGTCACGATACACCATGTACCATACACCATAATTACTGTGTGTGTTTGTAATGATGAAAACATCAAGTAAAGTGTAAAATGTTGCTTGAATGACACATGCACTTAATATCGGTATAAGACTCAATGTGGGCAGTCTTCTGCTGTTTGGTAATGGATTATTAGATAGAACTCTATAGTCCCAATATATGGAAAAATCATATACACTATAGTGTCAAAAGTATTGGGACGTCTGCCTTTACACGTACAACTTTAATGGCATGCCAGTCTTTGTCTGTAGAGTTCAATATTGTGTTTGCCCACCTTTTGCAGCTATAACAGCTTCAACTCTTCTGGGAAGGCTGTCCACAAGGTTTAGGAGTGTGTCTGTGGGAATGTTTGACCCATAAAGTCCATAAAGACATGGATGAGTGAGTTTAGGGTGGAGGAAATTGACTGGCCTGTACAGAGTCTTAACCTCAACACAATAGTTCACCTTTGGGATGAATTAGAGTGGAGACTGTGAGACAGGTCTTCTCATCCAACATCAGTGCCTGACCTCACAAATGTGCTTCTGGAAGAATGGTCAAACATTCCCATGGACACACTCCCAAACCTTGTGGACAGCCTTCCCAGAGAAGTTGAAGCTTTTATAGCTACAAAGGGTGGGCCAACTCAATATTGAACCCTATGGACTAAGACTGAGATGCCATTATGTGCGTGTAAAGGTAGGCACCCCAATACTTTTAACAATATAGTGCATATGGTAATATGTAGAGAAAGAGAAAATGACAGTGTTAGGAGAGAAAAGAAAGGAATTGAAGAAAAGAAAAGAGGGGGGATATTATATAAAGGAAATGTTGTCCCCACCAGGGCAATGTAACTCTCCAGAAGGCGTGGAGATATATTATAAATATAATTTCAAATTATGGATAATTAAATAATGCTTCAGAGGTCCAAAAATATTTCCACTGGAACCAAGACACTGGAAATGGTTCTGAATCGGTACATGTATATGTTTTGTGGATAATATGTTATAATAACACAGACTGATTTTTACCACTGCATGTGGTTACTACTCACCATGACTGTCAAAAGACATAAAGTAAAAATATAAAAGTTTAACATATATCAGAGGTATTTTATATATAACCATATGGTATTTTATGGAATTAGTCTTTTAATGTCACATGGCATCAAAACAAATACTCTCAAATGAAAAACCTTCACTATGGTCTTTTTCTGGTACGGTGAAAAATGTATGGGAAATTCTGGAGTAGATAAATGTTTCTCAGCTATGATGAGTAATGAATCCTTTGATATACATGCAGATTCTTGGCCAAGATATATAGAAACCATGCCAACACCTTTTGGTACCCCACAGGGCTATTTATATAACTGATGTCAGTGGTTTTGCCTATTTGAAGTATATGTGGCTCAAGCCAGGGCTGGGTTTAAGATCTCCTAGTACATTGCCAAGTCACAGACAAGACCAAGAGATTTTGTGTTCTTGATAGAACCAAGGCTGGAAAAAAATCATATTCTAGTCCAAGACAAAGGACAGCATTAAGACCAAGACCAATAATAAAATTTGTGTAGCTCATGCATCTGAAAATCCCACTGCAATAAATGTATATAAGTATAATAGTAGCAAATGCATAAAAATCTATTTTGGCCAAGAGAAGTGAAATAATTAGAGCTGATCATGCACCCATTGCCTTCTGAAGCACCTTTTTTAATAAATGGTCACCTTTAATAAACTGATATTTCAGATTTTGGTCAATTCTGTGGTGTTAAACCTACTGATAGTTTCTTATATCTCTTGGGGAAATCATTGTGGTTCCTGGGTCTGCACAACTGCTGAGGCCATTTGGTGGGTCAAACTCCCCCTATTAGATATTACATGTATTTATTTTATACTATGGAGAATTCAACAAGATGAGCTGGAAAATGCAAAAGGTGGGAGTGAACACCACATGAAATGGAGTAAAGCCGAGTACTTTAACACTGGCTCAAGTATATTTCAAAGCCACAGCAAATGGTTCATGCAAATGTTAGAGCCACAATAGGGATACACTATTTGTCTAATACACACGCCATGAATATAATACATATTGCATCTCACATTTTATACAGTTTTATATTAACATTTTGCTTATATAATTACATATTCTTACAAAGCACCTTAACAGTGATTAGGGTTAGAGAACAATATAATAAATAAATAAGCATTACAACCAGAATAAGAGATAAATTTGTGATGAATCTTGTGCGCTAATTATGAGGTCTACAATGTGTAACATTTGTTATGAAACTATTGAAATGTTAAGCAAGCTTTTTTTTCTCAAGATTTTACTTTGAAAGTGTTGAAGAGACTTTAATCTACCCACCTTTACTAAATAGTCAAACATTCCTATATACGTAAATACCTAAATAATAGAATCAATATAAATAATGTAATGGCTAAAAGTATAAGTTGGTAATGTATGTTTCCATATGCAGGATATTCTGCTCATCACAAAATAAAGAAAATAAAAATAAAGCATACCATTAAAATATATGAAAACCACACCTGAAATTATATTACCTGTAAAGTAAATACAATTTGACAGTACGATATGTGGGCTTATTTAACATGGCAAAGAGCATAATGCAATGATCAATAACCCAAGATAATCAATTTAGGTTTTTCTTTCCTTGATATCATACCAGTAAATTTAAATCATAGTGACTGCTAAAAGATATGGCACTTTGCAGATCTTTTTGCTCTTTGTGGTGCCTTATTCAATAAGCCTGAGAAAAGCAATACTTTAGCCCAGCATATAGCTCACAATGCACCTACCAACGTAAATGCAATCCCTCTCAATTAACACACATATGAGCTGAAATACTTCCAACTGAACAAGGTCCTTGATGATCCAAATAAGTGTATTAACTGCATTGATGCTTCATTGGTTTAGTTCCGATTTCCTCTTCATTTTCGTACAATGTTGTTCTTTGCTTTGCTGTTATCTTGTTTGATTGCAGATGTTCGTGGAAACTGTGATATAAGAGAAACTAAGCATTTCCTCTGTGACTGCTAACCACAGTTCTGCTTAGACCACACTTGTTTTTCTCAAGTGACACAGCTTTGTGGAAATAGATCTGTCGTGGAAAATGTATATTTTTTAGACACTCTAAAAATAGAGAGATGTATTTATAGGAGTCGGAAATGGTGAAGTTCGAACTTTCCAGTTGATTGTAAAACAATCAAAAAAAAATTAAAACCGCATAAGTCTTTTGTGATATTAATAGATGAGACGTAAATAAACAGTAAAGTGACATGAAAAATAGATCAAGTCAATACAAGAAATGCTAAATATTCCAATATTTAGTGGTATGTTTTGCTATTATACTTTAAAAAGTTAATTATCATGTTAATATTTACAATTATTTACAACAATAGATTATTAGATTCATTTTATAAAGTATGTATTTACAAGGCCTGTTTAATAAATTATACTGATTGTCCATCATGTGTAACACTCTATATTAGTATAGTAATATATTACAAAAGTGATGTCTTTTTTCTGGGAGTAAAGGCAGTCAGGTTTATGAAAACCAAAGCTTTTGCTCAAGCCAGCCACACAATTCCAGGTGCACATACTGTATCACTGTGCTGTTCCCTAATGCCTGTACAGCAGAAGATATCTGGAGGCCATAACCACAACGCTTATTTTAAAAGACACTCCCGGAAACCAACTTCTCACTATACCTTTGTATAGAAATCAACCTGGAATTTGGAAAGCAGTTTGGATGACGAGAAGATCCCTTTGGAGTTGTATGCAGTGTCTGTGTCTAGTTATGTGTTATGTCAGCCAGCCATCCCTACACTGACAGATGAACTGTCTACAACTAGGCCATATATTCTGTATCAATTGTATTGGAAAACAGACTTACTGCCAAGATGGTTCCTTTAGCTTTGGTTATTCAGGAAAGCTTTTCATTGCTAACTACATGGAAGTAAGAGAAATCACTCCAATGGAACACAATAAATGTTATTAACTTTCTGCATACTACCAAATTTAAAAAAAAAAAAATTCTTTGCCATCCTTGTCTACATTGAAGAGATTCCTTCATCTCCTGTCCTGGTGACCACAAATGAACTAAGTGGAAATCACTCAGTGGGGTAATTTACCAAAACTAAAACCCTGGCACTGGTTTTTGGGCCTCCAGTGATGTCTATCTATCTATCTATCTATCTATCTATCTATCTATCTATCTATCTGTCATCTTAATCTTATTTAAGTAACGGTTTAAAATTTTTACATGGTATAATAAGCATCTTCCAGCACAATTTACATCTTTCTTTATACAGTGCATATGGAAATGGTGTCGACAGATAGTCAGTAGTCTTGGTAACAAGTTTACAACTATTCAATAAGCCTGAGAAAAGCAGGCCTATAGAGGTCTGAAAATTGTACATCGGTGGCCAAAAGTTTTGAGAATGACACAAGTATTAATTTTCACAAAGTCTGCTGCCTCAGTTTTTCTGATGGCAATTTGCATATACTCCAGAATGCTATGAAGAGTGATCAGATGAATTGCAATGAATTGAAAAGTCCCTCTTTGCTATAAAAATTTGCTTAATCCCATAAAAAAAACATTTCCACTGCATTTGTGAAGAAGGCTTCAGGGTGCCCAAGAAAGTCCAGCAAGTGTAAGGACCATCTCCTACAGTTGATTCAGCTGTGGGATTGGGGCACCATAAGTGCAGAACTTACTCAGGAATGGCGGCAGGCAGGTCTGAGTGCATCTGCACGCACAGTGAGGCGAAGACTTTTGGAGGATGGCCTGGTGTCAAGAAAGGCAGCAAAGAAGCCACTTCTATCCAGGAAAAACATCAGGGACAGACTGATATTCTACAAAAGGTACAGGGATTGGACTGCTGAGGACTGGGGTAAAGACATTTTCTCTGATGAATCCCCTTTCCAATTGTTTGGGGTATCTGGAAAAAACCTTGTCTGGAGAAGAAAAGGTGAGCGCTTCCATCAATCCTCTCATGCCAACAGTAAAGCATCCTGAGACCATTCATATGTGGTGGTTGCTTCTCAGCAGGGGAGTGGGCTCAATCACAATTTTGCCTAAGAACACAGCCAATAATAAAGGATGGTACAAATACATTCTCCGAGAGCAACTACTCCCAACCATCCAAGAACAGTTTGGTGAAGAACAATGCCTTTTTCAGCATGATGAAGCACCTTGCCATAAGGCAAAAGTGATAACTAAGTAGCTTGGGGAACAAAACATCAAAATCTTGGGTCCATGGCCAGGAAACTCCCAGACCTTAATCCCATTAAGAACTTAATTGGTCAATCCTCGAGAGGCGGGTGAACACCCCCCCCCCCACACACACACACACACACACACAAATTCTGACAAACTCCAAGTATTAATTATGCAAAAAATGGGCTGCCATCTGTCAGGATGTGGCCCAGAAGTTGATTGACAGCATGCCAGGGTGAATTGCAGAGGTCTTCAAAAAGAAAGGTCAACACTGCAAATATTGGCGCATTGCATAAACGTATGTTATTGTCAATAAAGGCCTTTCACACTTATGAAGTGCTTGTAATTATACTCCAGTATACCATAGCAGACTTTGCGAAAATTAATATTTGTGTCGCTCTCTTTTGGCCACGGCTATACTATAGAGTACAAGAAAATGTAGGTATTTATAGTGTAGTATAGTTAGTGTTAGCTCTCCTTCAAATACAAGATGAAATTAGTATAAAAATTGTGTTGGTAATTTGGGACAAATGATGGCATATCCAATATTAGGGGTAAGGAAGTCCTGTGACTTATAGGAGAGGGAGTATAGGCAAGATTCTAATAGGATGAAGTGTGTGGGGATAAGCATCTAAGGTGAGGATAGAAGTGTGAGAGGTAAAAGAGGAGAAGGGGTGATAGTCCCTGACCAAGAACCACCACTGTCCCAGTGTATGCTTCATATGAAGAGAAGGTCTCAAAATTCTTGAGAGCTCCTGAACACTGTCCCAGGAGAACGTGTAGCGTTCTTGCTGGTCATGAGCTTTAGCATTTAGGCACTCTGCACACAATGAAATCCAATAGGATTTCTTATTGGTTCTGTACATATAAAAACGTATTTAACACAAAAAAGCAGTTACTAGTAACATCCATTCAGCAGTCTCCTTTTTCTTTGTTGTGACAGCTGTACTCTGATCAAAGGTCTATATCTAGTTAGTGCTTATAGATTGGTTATAGGTCACTGTCCTTTGCACGTCATCATTCAATCTTTGCACTGCCTTATAAAAAAAAAGCCTGCTAATGGCTTATAGAAGAAACGTGCTGTTTATAACGCAAATAAATTCAATTAACAGTAACCAAATTCACAAACAATGTAACTCATCAAATAAAAATCAGTACCCCCCACTTCAAAGATAACATGTTTACCTTATCATCTAACTTCCCATTACTCATTATTACCAAATGGTGGCATACACATACTACTCTTGTATTTATTCTGGCATTAATATCACCAGCATTATAATGGTGCTGATTATCCCATCAAAGGGCCTGCAGCAATCCCAAGTCATATTGAATTGTGGTTAATTGTGAGACTCATTAAATCATCTTGATAAAATGATGCAAGGGGTAATTGACAATGCATGGCTCTGTTTGTAAACAGGGCTGGGCCAAGATCAGTCCTAGTATGTTAAAACACTAACGTGTCTAAACCTGAAGACTCTTGTTCTTATTTCTAATTGCATGTTATTAACTGACAGAAGAAAAAAAAATAACTATTGCCTCAAGTAGCCATAAAAATAAAAAGTAGCTCTTTTTTATTTACTGATTATTAATTAAAAACTACTAACTGCTAAAGCTTGTGTCCTCTACATTACCCACACATAAAGGCTTCATTTTGGACCCAATAACCCTTGATAAAAGATTTCACCCAAATAAAAATACAGAGCCTCATTTATTAGTGTTATTAAAATGGAAGTAAACCCTTCCAAACAACTTTGACCTACAGGTAAGCCTAGATTAAGGCTTACCTGTAGGTCCAAGTAATATCTCCTAAACCTATATGGTTTAGGAGATATTTGCCCGAAAATGGGCACCGCTGTCTACGGCGCATGCGCCGTAGACAGCGGCGCGCAGGCGCACTAAATGCGGCAAGTCCAAGAATGGATTTGCCAAATTTGTCTACTCCCGTGCGCATGCGCGGGAGTGACGTCATCGCGGCTCCGGCGAATGGCAGCGTCGGAGCTCCGAGACGCGACTCCCGTGCGCATGCGCGGGAGTGACGTCATCGCGGCTTCTCCGCTGTCATTCGTCGGAGCTGCGAGAGACGCCACAACCAAGATGGATGCGGCGGACTACAGGTAACAGCGGCGACTTCGCTGGCTCCTGTGTCAGGTAAGTGACACATAATGAGCTACTATGCGATGCATAGTAGTCCATTATGCTTTACCTTTGCAGGGAAAAAAAGAGGAAGTAAACCCATCAGGGTTTACTTCCTCTTTAATTAGAACTGTCTAGCATGCCTTGCAGCAATTAGATGTAGTCTTTCATTCCCTTTGATATGTAAAGCCCACAATGTTCAGTTCATAGTAGACAATCTCCACCTGGTCTATGAACGGTAGCACTAGTCTGTCTCTGCGTTGACAATAGAACAATAAACAATCACCTACAAACCCCCAACTATCCTAGTTTTTAAGAAGATGGTTGGTCTCGGGGTTACCTGTTGTAACTGTTTATGTACCACATAAATTGTCCAATTGTCCGCGTTGAAGTTCTGATACTATTTTGTTTAACGAATAATGAACAGTCGCCCTTATGCCACGTACACACGATCGGATTTTCCGAACCATATGTTGGATGTGAGCTTGTTGGCGGAAAGTCCGACCGTGTGTATGTTCAATCGAACATTTGTTGTCACTGTGCAATGAATGTTGGCTAGCAGGTTCTCAATTTTCCGCCAACAAATTTTTGTCGTCGGACTTTCTGATCCTGTGTACACAAGTCCGTCGCACAAAAGTCCACGCTCGAAATCAAGTACAAGCCGGAAGCCCTCGGTCTTGTAAAACTAGCGTTCGTAATGGAGATATCACATGACTATTGAACTTCCTTTTATTGGCTCGTGGTACGTCTTGTACGTCACTACTACCTTCATAATTGTTGGCCAACATTTGTGTGACTGTGTGTATGCAAGACAAGTTGGACCCAACAACCTTCAAACAAAATTACACGGTTTTGTTGTCGTAAAGTCCGACCATGAAGCAGACCATTACTCTATACCATAACCTTTAGAACATCAAGTGTGAATTTCAGCATTAAACACAGAGTCCTCTTATAGGTCCCGGAAGGTCTAACCAGGAATGCAGTTTTCCCAGGATTTTGTATTAAAGGAAAAAATACTTTTGTACTTGGTCATCCTTCCTCTAACATCCTGGCATGCAAGTAGAAAATTAAATTTTTGTTCTGGAGTGCAGACATTCTTCTTCTTTATTATGTCATAACTGTATATAATATTTGCGGATGAAAGAAAACCCCTGCCACCTAAGCATCCAAGGTTCACTTTACTGTTTTATATGCCAATATTTGTTATTTACATAATTCTGCCACACTATATAGCCAGACCAGTGACACTATTATTTCCTGTTTTCAACTTTGCAGCTTCTGATGCCACCTCCCTGCCTCCAGCATGCTTAATGGACAATGAATTCACCAAAACACTGTTTGTTTATTACCCAGTGAGTAGGCAGGTGACACAGGAAGCTATAAAATAATGCCAAATTATGTCAATTAAAGTGTGAATCCCATAATTGGCTGAAAAGAATTAAAACAATATTTAGCAGGTAATACAGTATAGGCCATATACTTTTCTTTTTTCATGGGTTTCTACTTTTATTTCCATACTAGTTGCTTTCTCCAAAGGAGGTTAAAGGTCCTAATTGGCTCTAATTGTCAATTTTAACATGTCAACAATTTTAAATCTTTTTTTTGTTTACTATTAAATTATTTAAAGGTATTTTAAGGATTGTTTACAAAAAATTAAGTATGCATAATATATATTGATTACTTATCACCTCCAGTAACCATCAGTACACTAACTTTCTACTCCAAGAAGAGTACTCTGTTGTTGTACAGGGGTTACAAAGAGACACTGGATGATACTGCATGATCTACTCGCAAGGAAATGTCGATGGCATGTATCTTGGGCGCAGGCCAGGTCTTTACCATTTTTAGCAAGAACTTCCTGAAGAGGAAACTGTGTGTAAAAGAAGAAGCTGGGTGCAGCACAAAACAGCCGGCTAGATTGGCAGCACTTAGTGTGAGGTTAGAAAACAGCGTGACGCGCTTTAGAGTGTGACAGACTGTAATAAACACAGATCTTTCCAGCTTCACTGACAAAAGGAACAGCTTCATGCTAATTGCACAAGCACTAAGGTTACTTACTGTATGATACACTCCAACACACACAGCAGTTTATAGAAACTCTATTTCTGACTTTGCAAGGAAAATAAATGGGCAACATAAAAAGGGAGTTTTTTTTATATGAAAAAAAAAATATTTATACAATAAATAGTTCTTTCAAAAAATACCAGTACCACTGGTATCACTTATCATAATTAAAAAAAAAAACTTTCAAGTACACCTTTGCACAATATGGGCCTATTTAAAATATGACATGAAATGCTCCTGCATTCCTTTCAAGCATCAGGAGGCTTGTTTTTTTTCCCCCCGATTTCCCTGTACATTATATTTGAAGTGTAGGTAGGAATATTGCATGGCGTGCTTCTGCCTATAACTGCTGTACCCATGTACAGAAATATGAATTTTATTCTATATAGTTGCTGATCCAATACAGCTGAGGCTGTACTTACCAGTGCCTAGGATAACAAGTTGTATGGGCCAGCCTAATACGTAAAACAAATGGAAAAATTATTTCCTTAGTTCCCTTGTTTGAGCCAGCTCTGGAACCACTGGGCTAAATTCAGCAAAAGAACTTTAGGTGGAACGAGGTATAGGGGATGTTAGCAGGGCTCATTTTAGTTCAGGAAACATGAAGCATTCCTATGTTGCCACGCTGCCCCATTTAGCAGGGAACACACAAGAAGATCGCCTGCTGAATCAGACTGAACTGAGGTCAGTTTTGTGACATCCAGCGAATTCAGTTTTTGTCCGCATTTTGACAGCGGACTGTTGGAGACCCATGATGACTCTATAGGTGGATAGATGTAAACATGACACCCGATGACAAATAAATCTGTCTGTCTACCTCTCACCTCACTCCTTCAGTCTCCTCTTGCATTACTAACTTACTAACTGACATATCAGCATGGATGTCACACCCCTTCCTTAAACGAAATATCTCTAAAACTGAGCTATTAATATTCCCCCCCACCTGGGCTCCCCTCCATGAGTTTTCCATTAAACAATGCAGCTATCAGGCCCTCCCCTCACACCAGGGTACTAGGTGTAATCCTAGACTCTAACTTGTCATTTCAGCCCCAAGTACCATCGTTGTCAAGTTTGTGGAAATCACCTCCGTAACATCTCTAAAATTCGCCCCTTTTTAACAAATGAAACCACCAAGCTCCTCATTCACTCCCTTGCTATCTCTCTCCTTGACTATTACAACTCTCTTCTCATTGGCCTGCCTCTCCATAGACTATCTGTCATGGTAATACTTAAGCGAACCCACAGGCGAGCAGGTGACACGGGATCCCCCAGGGCGTGGAATCTAAGAGTCAGCCGGTGTTCCGCCAGGGACCCTCTCACAAAGGTTTGGACTTAGCTGCGTGCTGACCCCAGGTCACGACCCCCGGGTTCACCCTGCTCGCTAGGGAAGTACCAGAAGACACTGTGGACAAGGATGGATGCATGAAGCAAGGAAAGCCAGGTAGTGAACCAAGGTCAGGGCGGGCTGCAGACAAGCCGGGTCGGTACACAGAAGGTCAGTTCATGAGAAGTCAGGTAAAACAGGTTACACAGGGTTACTTCAGAAACAAACGTTGCTCAAGCAATGGTAACTAGTTAGGAAGGGATTTAAATAGAGAAGCACATGAGGGGCTGGACAGGAAGTAGCGGGAAGGAAACATATATTAGGCAACAGGTGAAGAGCGTCGACACCCATAGCTGAAGAGTGCACAGAGCTGAACACCAGACAGTGGACAACAGATGCCAGCCGACCGACTGCAGTAAAGGTGAGACACAGATCAGCTCCGCAGCTGATCTGTGACACTATCCCCTCTTAAGTCTATCATGAATGCTGCTACCAGACTTATCCACCTTACCAACCGCTCAGTGTCTGCCAACCCTTTCCTCCAATCCCTACACTGGCTCCCAATCCCCCAGTAAATTAAATTCAAAACACTAACCACAACTTACAAAGCCATTCACAACTCTGCCCCCGAGATACATCACCAATCTTGTCGCCAAATATTACCCAAATCGCCCTCTCCGCTCTTCTCAAGGCCCCCTACTCTCAAGCTGTCTCGTCTCCTCCTCCCATGCTCATCTCCAGGATTTATCCAGAGCCTCTCCCATCCTCTGGAACTGACTACCTCCACCTGTCTAGCTATCCCCTACTCTTGCTACCTTCAGGCGATCCCTGAAAACTAACCTGTTCAGGAAAGCCTATTACGTCTCTAACTAATCTCCTACCACTTCCATCAGCTCATTCCCCACAGTTACAACCTTTTGTACCACCTGCCCCACCCTATTAGATTGTAAGCTCTTCTGAGCAGGGCCTTCTTAATCCTTTTTGTATTTTATTGTATTACAACTGTATTGTCTCCCTTTTATATTGTAAAGCGCTGCGTAAACTGTTGGAGCTATATAAATACTGAATAATAATAATAAACACATATCTGTTTACATCAGGCTACGTCTGGTCCACCACATATAGGTCCCAGAAATAAAAAAGGTTGTAGTCCTTTTCCTTTTTTTAACTTATTCCAGACTTGGATGAACTTGGAGGTAGATAGATGTAAACAGACATAAATGTGCATGGAGCTTCTGATTAGGTGCCTGAAAAACAGTAAAATCAGACATGTGTGAAATGAGTGCCCCCTTTCACACGTGCAGGCCTTTCATTTCATCAGTTCAGTCACGTTTTTTCAAAGAAAAAAATGGATGAAGTTTACATCAGTTTTTTTATCAGTTTACTGTTTTTCATCAGTTTTTGATCAGTTGCTCATCTGTTTTTACATCACTTTTTTTTATGTCCACTACCAATGCAAAAACGGGTGCAAAAACGGACCGTTTGTCCTATTACATCAGTTTTTCATCTGTTCCGTTTTTTTTAATGAAGCAATAATAGTGCTTTGGTCCATTTAAAAAAAAAGGATGTTGACGGATGGGGATGTAAACTGATGTAAATGGATGATCATCTGCTTACGTCTGTTTTTTCATTGAGATTCATTGGTATCCATTTTTCATCCATCAATAGATGGATGAAAAACGGACAAACAGTCCACATGTGTGAAAGGGGCCTAACTTATGACTCTTGTGTAAGTTAAAAATAGATGTGAATATAAAGCAGATCCCTGCTTCCTCCAATGGCACAGTTTTTGTAAAATAATGACATGATACAAGAGGTTGGGCCTGTACCAATGGACTTTATTATTCAAGTGTGCCTAGGTCAGCATGATATCTAAATATGGCCCTGGTCAAGCTAAGAAAGTCATACTGAATCAGAGGAATAAAAGATATTAGAAAAGTGTTTGAGGCAACATAAGTTTCCATTGCATTCTGTGAGGTCAGTTAGCAGGATGTAGTGAAGTGAGTGGGCACAGATGTGTGGTTTGAGTTGGTATTAATGGATTTTTATATCAATGGTTTAAACGCAAGGAAAGTCTATGCCTTAACTGGTAAAATTCCACCCTCTCAATTTTTAAACAATATTCAGCCTCCTACTTGGCCTGCAAATTGATTTTTAATTGTAAATATGACAGGTTCTGTTATAGAGCAAAGTTTGTCTCATAACAGCACAGTCTATCCAGATTTCATCTATTTCACCAGCTCAGACCTCTCTATAATGGAAAGTGTGATGCTGTGCTGGGCTTCCTGATTAGTCATGACGACAAGGCTTCTAGAGAACTGAAGTAACCAGCATTTGCAACCAGTTCCTCTATTTGTGCTGCTGGATGACTGTGTATATATCATGCAGGAAAAGCAAGACCTTCTGACTTTATCTCCCAACACTCTAGAATGTGAAAAAGGTCACAAAAAAATAAATGGCTGAAAACATCAAATTAATGCTATCTTTAGGCCCCTTTCACACATGTGGACCGTTTGTTTGATCGGTTCAGTCACTTTTTTTCAAAGAAATAACAGATTTTTCATGCAAAAATAGACCGTTTGTCCGTTTACATCAGATGTAAATTGTTGAAAAACAGACAAACAGTCCGCATGGGTGAAAGAGGCCTAGGCTCCTTTCACACATACGGTCCGTTTGTCCGTTTTTCATCCATCCGTTCACGGATGAAAAACAGACATGAATGCATCTCTATGGAAAAATGGACGTAAATGGATAATCATCCATTTACATCAGTTTACATCCACCATCGTCCATTTTTTGAAACTGATCAAAGCTCTATTTTTCTTCCGTTAAAACAACGAATCGGACAAAAAACAGATGTAAAATGACAAATAGTCAGTTTTTCATCCATTTTTGCATTGGTAGTGGATGTAAAAAAAAAAATGATGAGCACTGATGAAAAACAGATGATAAACTGATGAGCACTGATGAAAAACAGATGATAAACTGATGAGCACTGATGAAAAACAGATGATAAACTGATGAGCACTGATGAAAACCTGATGATCAACTGATAAGCACTGCTTAAAAACTGATGAATACTTCATCCGTTTTGACGTGACTGAACTGATAAAATGAACGGTTCGCATTTGTGTGAAAGGGGCCTTAAATCTATCGGCTTTGCATGACTGCTGAGAAGCATAGGCTTACTTATGACCAACTAATAAACTAATACCTTGCCTCCCAAAAAAGACACAGAAGCTGAATAAATTGGAAATAGGGAAGGCCACAGTTTCATTGAGCTTTGCAAATGTAAGAACTTTCCAAATCTACCAAACAACAATGCCAGCCACAGTTTTACTGTGAGTACCCATAAAACATAAACTCACATTGTCTAAGAGACCTGTTCGTACGATCAGTGCCAGACAGGCATTAGACTGACCCCAGAATTTAACTTGAGGGCATAGCCCATAAAGCAACATCAATTGCTGACAATGTTAAAACCGCGAATAAAGCTGTGACAAAATAGCACAATGGGCGGGAGGGTGGCCAGCTCTTGTGACAGCTGAATCTCCTCAGAGCAGTTGGACATGCCCCAGCATAGTCTTTATTTAGAGTTCAGGCTATACACAGTCACCTCAGGTCTTTGAAGCCAATCCGAAGGGAGCTACCTAACTTCCATTTTAGGTTCAGGACCACAGTGATGCCATGCTTCCAGCAGTCAAGGCTCTCGTTCCCTAGATGAGGTTCAGGTGCCTTCATTATATTTGTATACAGTGGCTAGGGTGCAAAGATAGCATTTCCAGCAGGCTCAAGGAGACACACCTGAGGTTCAGTCCACAAAGCTTTAAAGTTCAATTATGGTCAAAAGCAAAAATTACTTATGTAGTGGAGTGCCAATTTTCATACCATGCTCACATACACGTGCAGGCTGCTTTTACTCCACTTCTCACAACTCCTTGGGTTCTTGGACATGCCTGGATCCCTCCAGCTGTTCACCTGAGCTACCCTGGACTTCACTGTGAGAAACACTGTCTACAAGGATAATTACAAGTTTATTACCAAACTGACTATTTAGCTGATACCCATTCTGTTAATCACATATGATGCAGTCCATCTAGCATTAAAAGTGTAAGATTAAAAAAAACAAAAGAAATCATACTCACCTAGGTGGATGCAGCATCTGCTGAGTATAACTTATTTTTTTGTCCCCCACCACCTCTAACATTGATAACTAAACGATCAAAGACCGCTGACCGCTCAGTTCTTTTTCTTCAGTGAGCAGAGAGCCAGTGACTGTCAGTCTCCAGCTCTCTGTTTTGCCCCTCCAGCACTCACTGGAGCACTGGGCTGTGGAGGGGGTGGGAGCCACTCGATAAGAGACCCCACCAGAATCTGGACCAGGTGAGTGATGTGAGTCAACAGCAGACTTTAGCGGGCTGTTAGTTGAATATGGGTCACTGGAGTACAGAAGTGCACTCCTGTGACCTACAGGAAATTAGGGCCAAAATAACTTTAGCCATACTTCTCCTTTAATACAGAAATTGACCTTTAACAGTTCTGTTACCTGTTGATTCTGCAAGGAGAGCTGTTCATTTTCCAATTCTTGTAATATTGTGACAACCCTGTTATTCTGCAGAGAAGTTTCACAGCTGCATTGTCACACTGTAGACAGGGGACGTTTTAGATAGACATAAAGTTTTAAGTGTAATCTATTTGAAGGAACAGAAAGCAATAAGAAAATGTTTAGATATTCAAACAGTGAAAAGAAAACATGCATCCAAATTTACATGCAATTGCAACAGTAATGGTGGAAAGAGGCATTCAGACATATCATCACCAGTGTGATATCACTGTAGCACCCTGGAGTTTAGGCAGGGTTGCTTCTTGAAAATTTACTTGCCAGGAATAATTTTCCTGGTTAATTGTTAGAGATCTATTAATTTCTCCCTTAGTTTGACCTTGTTGAACTTTTCTCTTCTATCACTAGGTGGCCGGGTACTTGTGGTATTAGATACGAGAGGGTCAATGCAAGATCAGGTTATGGGTATATGGGGTATCTCAACTAATGGGCAGGAGTTTTCTTGAATCCCTGGGCCTGCTGGGAGAGTTTATATATTTGGGTGGAGTCAGGTGATCTGTGCCACCAGGATGGCTGTCTGGGTGGATGTGTGTTGTACTGCCCGGGCTGCTAGGCCAGAGATTGGGCCTATCTCGGTCAGGGTTGCAGGGTTGGGACTGCGGCTTGCAGTCCAACCAAAAGTGACGGTTCTGCCAGCTGGAGAACCTGTAGTGGTTGGAGGTAGGGGGGGGGGGAAGCTGTCGCCACTAAGAGACCAACCACTTTTTTGCCAGGGACCACAGTGAGTAACTAAAGCAAGTATTGGAGCAGCATTCTCACCAACCGGGGATGCTGAAGAATCAGGAAACTTCAGTGGATATCAAGTCAGGGAACCAGCCAGCGGAGGTGACACTTTCAGAGCAGCCTTGTGTGTCAAGCCAGGGCCCGAGCAGGCCAGTTGGGTGAAGCTTAAGAGGTATCTTGAGTGCCAAGATAGGGACCCAGCAGAGAGGCGGGGGTGACGCTTGAGGAACATACCACCGTGAAGATTGAAGGAGCTCAAGGGATTCAGTGGCAGTGAATCAGTGGGTCTAGTGAGAGACCGGGAGCTCAGTGGGTTGAATAACTACAAGGAATGATTGTAGTGGAAGTAAAAAGAACTGTTAAGCTTTGTGTTAGGAACTGTTAAAGACTGTTGCCATAGGAGACAGCATTCCCACACATGCAGATGTGGCGTCTTGCTGAATGCCTTTCCCTGCATGGATGTCCTCCTATTGAAGTCTCGGAGTCTGCCAATTGAACTTGCAACTACCTAAAGGTGTCCTGGCCTTATCCCTCTCCCCCCCAAAAGTTTGTTAAAATGGTTGTAAACTCACTAACGACAAGAGTTACTTCCGGGTATTGCGGTCTCCGGCGCTGTGATTGGCCGGAGCCGCGATGATGTCACTCCCACGCATGCACGCGGGAGAAGCCGGTAGCGGCACACTAACTGTAGCAACGGCACGTAGGTGCACATGCAGATACAAGCGATAGCTCCCAAACCGGTTTAGGATTAGGAGATATCCGGGGTAGGTACAGATAAGCCTTATTATAGGCTTACCTGTAGTAAAAAGTGGTTGTAAAGGGTTTACAACTGCTTTAAGAGAAATAAAAATCTCTTTTGCACTCAAGAAGTGTCTGGAGCGCAATAACTTTAACAACCTTGCACCCACTATGCCTCACAACCCACCATATACAGAATGATGTCAGCTATCTCTGGCCCTGGAGGTTCTCATTAGACTGAAGGAGGCCTGGGACCTTGCTTCATCACAATACACTGATGTCAAAGTAAACAAACCAGTTAGGTCACAACTTCAGCTAACACTTTATTGCTAGCCAATATACTATATTGTAAACTAGCTATTGTCACACTACATATCCTGAACATTTTAACCACCAATGATAAAATGATTTTTTAGAATTGGGCAGTAATTACAAATAGATTAAAGTGTTTAAAAAAAAAAAAAAATTTTTTTGAAGAGCAGTGTAGTCGTATACTGTATCAGTTTTATGTATATTTAACCCTAAATAGGCAAGGCTGTCTTAAATAATTTACCCAGTGTTTATGGATATTCTGCTTCATAAATGATACATAAAGCTTCCTCATGTTCTCTTAAATCATTAAAGCAAAGGAAAGTACCCTGCAGCAAAACAGGAACACGGACATGACAAGAGAGCTATAGACTTTATTAAAGTGCTGCAATTATAGGGAACTTGACCTGCTCGAGTCATTTACTCACTTATTAGGATTGTGGTCACTATTTATCCAGAATAAGAATATTATACTGTATACTGCTGGGATTACATATGGAGGTCAACGGGCTATACTAAGATTGGATACAACCGGCAATTGTCTCAGTTCTATTATGATTTTTTAGGATCTTGCTAAATAATTTGTTGTAGTAATGGGGCTTTTTTTAAAGCAAAACTCCAGCCCAAAAAAAACAATATAAAATGTAATAGCCCATTCAAAGATAAAATAGTAAAACCAGTTTTTGCTACAATATTCACCTTTACCCTAGAAATTCCCCTTGCAGTACGTGCCAAAAAAAAGGTCACCTAGAGCCCAGGGCGAACATGCCAAACTGCGACCCCCCTCCAAGATGTATGAGCATTATGTGTCAGCAAAAATCCTCCTCCTCCCACATAAATTGTGCATTAATCTGCATGACTACCCCCAAACCATTAATTCCCCTTCCTCCCAGTATAAATCCTCCCCCTGCTGAAATCCCCCCTCCCAACACAAATCTCTGCCACCTCCATCCCTCAAATCCCCCCAGCACAAATGCCACTCCCCCTCAAAAAAAATCACCCCTTCTAGCACAAATCCTCCACCCCTTGCGGTACTTTTTTCTGCTACTAGATGTCCACAGTCTGATTGCTAGCATCATTCAAGCATCATGCAAGCTTGCATTTTTTTGTACCCCACATTGCTTTTATGACATATTTTATGTCCAATTTTATTTTGTGATCACTTGCTGTTTTTTATGTCATTTTTTATGACTTTTTCAATAAACCTATTGGTTTCTCTCTGACCTGCACCATCTGGAGCCCCTCTTTCTTTTTTCATTTTTATATGATTTACCATATCCTGGATATCATTCAAATGTGAGTGCTCGACTTCTTGGACTTTGGAGTTTGGAGACGCACAATTCAACCTTCTATATCAGGAGTTCCAGCCAACTGCAGAGCCTTGAGATGATACAGTGACGACCCATCACCAGGACCTGTCTAAACGCACAACATCTGATTGAGACCAGTCAGGATTCCAAGCGTTTATGACACACTGTCATATGGCAGGTGTGTCCAACCTTTCTGGTAAGAGTATCCAACCTTATCAGCCTGTACTGCCCCAGTGTGAAAGAGGTTTTAACCATCTACCGGAGAAGGTCAGCAGACCTTTTTTGGTCAAGCCTCTTCAACAGAAGCCACTCGACATTCAGCCCGCGTGTACAGGGCTTCAGGATATGTTAGTGCAGCATTCTCTAATCAACTTAAAAAAAAAAAAAACGACATTAATGATAGATAAAAAACAACAACACACAATTAAAAAATATAAGTTAATGCCTGGTCTTGATGAATTATTTCTCCTAAAAACATTTACGGTAACTCAACATGCTTATGTTATATGTTTAATACACTGTGTTCGTTATTATACAGCTGTTGCAGCAGTAGTAGCTATAAATCCAAAAGAGGCATCTTATCGCCATTTGAAAATGTTGAGGGAGACATTTTAACCTCTTAAGGTTCCATGCGTTTTTTTCTGCTCCTAGAATCTAATAAAGTTATCCCATGTATAGTCATTGCTTCCCTTAGCACAAACGGTCAACTGTTTGCGATTAAGTCTATAGAGCAAAAAATGAGCCGCACTGAAAATTTTTATTGATTTTGCTCCTGTTGAGCTTTGGGTACCAATGTCTATGTGTGGGTGAGGCTTAAGGCATTCTAGTGGGGACACTGTGGAACTGCATTCCCTAATGCCTGAATCACAGTCAGGAGCTGCAGTTATTTGAAATCAACATTAAGACAGGTCTCCAGACTTTAGAAGCGAGCAGCAACTTGCACAGTTAATGCATTGTAATCTGTGGCCATACTACTTACACTATTAACACTAAGCACTTTTGACACACTTCTTGTTAGACAACACCACTCCCCAGGTGTGCAGCATTCCTGAGCCTGTACCATGGAGCTTGTACCGGTCTCCACAAATTCAGTAATCCTTTCCCCTTACTCCCAGTGACTGGTCCCACTGTTGCTACTGAATACAGGAAATGTTCTCCACCGTAACTCCATGCTTGTTTACATTGCCCCATCATCTCTCTCTCCTGTGACTCCAGGCTGGGTCCCAAGGTATTGCGTGCTTCGGGGTCAGTACCAGTAAGTGGGGAACCAGCTACTAGTGAAGGAGCCAAGCATATCACCCCTTAACCACCAGAGTAATTGTTATCTTTGCCATGTCACCCATTTCCTGGTTAGTTATCTGCTTTAGCAAGTAACACAAGTACGGCAGTCATTAGCAATGGCACTCTAGCTTCTTCTGGACAGCATTCTGCTTGTCAGACCTCTGTAGTGTATCTTCTCTAACTTAAGTCCCCTTGTTGTAAGCCCTGTTCTTTTGCTATGACATGCATGCACCCCTTAAGAAACTTAAGACCAGGCAGTTTAGATGAACAGTAAAGATCCTTTACTGAGGTAGTTGCAAGTAACAAATAACAGTTCTCAAAGACATCCTCCACCCACTCTCCTACACAAAGCTCTCTAATGCCCCAGAAAGTGACTGTACCTTATGCAGATGGCAAAGTCCATAAAAGCAATCCATTCAGGCCAAGAGTCCATACCAGGGAGTTAATCCACAAGAAGTAGCATTAGTCCCTTAGAGTCCATAATTTGTCCATAATCCATACAGGTAGAAAAGTCCATAACTGGCAGTTATAGTTCACAAATGGTCTACAGGCTCTGGACCTCCTGGGGCTACCATAATGTACCTGTTACTCTGTCAGAGTTGATTACCCCCTGGGCTTCCCATTCCACCCAGGGGGTGATCGACTCTGACAGAGTAGCAGCTACATTTTGGCAGTATTTCCCTAACCTATCTTAGGGTACTTAGTGAACCCTATCTATATAATATGACCTGTCGGGGGTGGTGACCTTCGGAAAAAGGGGGGAAAAGTGTTAACCCTTCCTTCTCAGACACCACCAGCTCAGCGGATCCATCTTAAGACACAGTGCAACATTAAGACATTATATCAATTTGCACCTGGCTGACCTAATTCACTTAAGGATATGAAGAGATAAACAGTTAACTCTTTAGAACCTCTTGGAAGCATCTGGGAGCTGGATTTGGATTTTTCTAAGGGTCACTGAAAGTGTCAACGAACACACTGGCTCTGGTTCGGCAGCACTCCACAAAATGCAAACCACCCTCAGGAACAAGGGAATGGGCCCAGATTTGAGAATCCACACACATAAAATCCAACGAGAGCCCTAAACAAACGTCCAGGAGTCCAAGGTAATTTAATAAAAACATTGACTGGAAGTCACTGTGGTGTTATACAGGTTTACAGTATTATATATAGCTAGAAACATTTATTAGGGGCTGACACTAGCGTGTGAGATTGAAGAGTGATATTTCATCACCTTTCAGGTCTAGCGTTTCCTCAAACCACTTAACTTTGTCAATAGGTGTGCTTAGATAATTTCATCTGGGTGGTAAATTTTGCAATCCTTATGATTTCACTATGATTACAAGGAGTTATAGAACATAGAGTCTTGGACTTGGGATAAATGTACAGGTTTTATAAAGTCTGTACGGACCTTAACCTGAAAATAACAGTCCAGATGAGTTAACAGCAAAACTTTTTTTTTTTTTTGGGATAGTGTAGAGAGGGATTAGAACCCCTGTCAGTTTTATTTTTGTCTGTGCCTCCATTAAGGAGATTCACTCTCTTTATTTGTCCTGTTTACAATTTTCATTGAAACGGAAAGTAAAAGAAAATAGAGGGGATGTGTTCCAATGCTGATTCCCTTAATTTGCATGAATTTCCTCTCACTTCCTGTTTGGCTATGGGACAGGAAGTGAAGGGAAATCTCCGCAAAGGGTCACAGATGGTGAAGAAAAATTTTACAGGGGTTTCTACGCTCCTTACTCTATCCAAAATGAAAAAAGTGTCTATAGTTCTACTTTAAGTGATTCAAGCCGAGATCCAAATGCCTTTAGGGCACAGGGTCCAATGCCTGCTGCAGAGATCAGAAATTTAGGTCTACAGAGGAAAATAGGGTCTTTATCTGGAAGCATAATAAGTGAAGGCAAAGCAATATCAGTCAGGTTCTAATCTGTCCAATCATCTGTATCCTATAGAGCAGTGAGCTGCAAAGCTCAGGTGTACCCCATAAGGATGAGATTGTTGCCTGATGCATCTGTTTCTAGTCTGCTTGTGTCTATGAGTACCACCATATCATTATCTATTTGCCTTTTAAAGGTCCAAGCATAAAATGCAGTGTGGGGCTCTGTGATGAAGGAATGCCGGTCAATGTGACATTGACAGGTCACGTGACTTTTCAAAACCCTCCCACCTTTTTCTTTCCACTAGACGCATTATTTTGTATTGCGTTTCATCCACAAGTGCATCCTTACCTCTGCTTTATACATGTACCACTTAGCCTTCCTCATTTTTAATTCAAATAAAATGTCAGACCTGTCCTAATAACACGTCCTGCTAAAACATTATGGATCAAACAAAAGTCAAACTTACTAAATACTCCATTCATGAACAGGCAGACAGGTATTAGATGAAATTAAAAATCCTCTAATGCCGCGTACACACGACCGGACTTTTCGAGGGACTAGGTCCGACTGACTTTTGGCAGAGTTCTGACGGAGTTCTGACAGAGTTCTGACGGACTTTCCGAATTAACTTTCCGGAATCGTTCCGTTGGACCTTTGATGTTGAAAATTCCGGTTGTGTGTAAGCGGCATAACAGTCAACACATTACTTTGCTTCCCCATGATTTGAAAAAATACACATTGGTGTTGACTTACTAAAGGCAAATAGACTGTGCACTTTGCAACTGTAGTTGCACTCATTTAACCCAGAGCTTATTTAATGTGGTGAAGTTTCGCTTTGTAAGGGAAACCTTATCAGGTGCAAGGAAAATAAAATAAAAATTAATTTTTGCTTGCAGATGATTGAATAATGGAAATCAGCAAAGCTTCACCACCTTCACTAAACTTTGGGAAAAATTAGTGCAACTGCACTTGCAAAGTGAACAGTCTATTTGCCTTGAGCAAATCAACCCCATTGATACTTAAAGTGAAATGCCATGCTAAGCACAAATAACCTTAAAAATGCTCTCTTCCCCCTCTTAACACCTATTCTGACTAACCCGTATAAGAAAGATATGTATACTTACTTCTTTTCAGACAACTTTGGTTCGACCACCTGATCTCCACTGTATTAGCCAACAGCGGCTCTAAGGGAGAGATGGGAGATCTGACAACTGATTATAGTAAGACTATGCATGAGGTCACCACTCCACTATCATAATAAACCGTTGTTGAGCGTTCTCTCCTCTCCCCTGTAGCTGGAGTTGACTGACACAGTGGAGGTCACGTGACTGGACTGGAATGACCCAAAAATAGGTAAGTATACAAATCTTTCTTACACAGGTTTTTCACAGTAAATGTTAGAAGGGGAGAAGGGAGTATTTTAATCTTTTCTTGCCAGCCGTATGCATATATGCGGCCTCTCGGCAGGTGGGCTTTATCACCAGGAGACAACATATAGTGGGTAAAATAAGTAATGAACACATCACCATTTTTGTAGATGAATATATTTCTATTGACATGAAATTTTCACCATATGCAATCCATATATACCGTATGTAGTGCACCACACGTAGGAGCCACAAGTGGAGAGGGAACCCCCACCCTGCACAGCCAGGCACACCGAATTTCTACAGGCACACTTGAGTCAGAAAACAGACCGGTGCTATTTTTTTTTGTTATTTATTGAGGAATTAGAACTTCTAGTATATACAGTCCTATATACAGTTTCTTTCCTTTCTCAGCACTTCACTTGCTTGCAGAATCACCAGCAGTTTCACTCTGTAAAAGTCTGTAGTAATAGTCCATTACAGGCAGGGACTCACAGCCCCTATACTTGTGGAATGTAGAGTGACATCACTAACACATTTACTGCACTTCCTACCGTGGTCACTGGTCCCAGCACCACTTCTTCAGGCCCTGCCAGCCTTCCTGGCTGCAGCAGCCCCTTTCACTATCCCTCCTGGCTACTTCACGACAGCCCACCCGGCTGACTTTCCAAGAACTCCTGGATGTGCTGAGCTGCTCCTGCTGTCTTTTTCTTTCTCCCATGCCTCCGTGTGTGTTGCAGAGGGTCCCTCCAGCACCCAAGCTCCAGGCTCGGGGTCACCCCCCCAGACTAGGGGGCACCCTCAAGGGCCACCAACAGGATCCTCAGCACGCCTTCTCCATTTTCCTCTCGACTGCCCCTGCTAGCATGACCCAAGAGTATTTAAAAGGTCCCCGCCCCCCTGCCAGTCCACTTTGCTGGGGATTGCCTGGGTCCCTCATCAATACTCCAAGCAGCTCCTGTTAGACTCCACCCTCTACTTCTGGAAGCCTCTCCAAAGTTACAGAGAGCAGGGCGATTTACCAGAGGTGCTGTTTGCTGAGTCATCCAGCTTATCTGAGTCACTCTGCCCTGACCCAGCTCTCAGGCAGGCCCATTTACCTACACTAACAACTATGTACACTAGCACCTAGCTAGAGGTGAATACAAATACAAATAACTTCAAAAATGAAGTTATGTGTAATAAAATGGAATGGCGCAGGGAAAAAGTATTGAACACACTAAGCCCTTGTACACGCGGTCAGACATTCCGACAACAAAATCTGTCGGATTTTGTCCGAAACTTGTGTTGCATACACATGGTCGGACAAAGTTGTCGGAAAATCCGATCGTACGTAACGTGATGACATTCTTTCGTTACGACAGGACTACGTTCAGGCTAGTAGCCAATAGCTTTGGTCTAGGAATTTGATCTGAGCATGCGTGCCACTTTGTCCGATCGGAATTCTCTACACACAATCGGACAAAGTCCGATCGGATCTTGTTGTCGGAAAGTTTTGTAGCCCAGCTCTAAAACTTTGTCCGTCAGATATTCCGGCGGAAACAGTCCGATGGAGCCCACACACGATCGGATTATCCGACAACGCGGTCCGATCGGACCTTTTCCGTCGGAATGTCCGACCGTGTGTACAAGGGCTAACTGAAATGTATTTATAATTTTGTACAAAATCCTTTGTTGGCAATGACAGCTTCAAGACGCCTCCTGTATGGAGAAACTAGTCGCAAGCATTGGTCAGGTGTGATTTTGGCCCAATCATCCACACAAACGGTCTTTAAATCTTGAAGGTTCCATGGGCCTCTTCTATGAACTCTGATCTTTAGTTCTTTCCATAGTTTTTCGAATTGATTAAATTCAGGTGATTGTCTGTGCCGTTCTAGCAGCTTTATTTTCTTTCTTTGAAACCAATTGAGAGTTTCCTTTGTGGTTGAGATCATTGTCTTGCTGAAATGTCCACCCTTGTTTCATCTTCATCATCCTGGTAGATGGCAGCAGATTTTTATCAAGAATGTCTTGGTACATTTTTCCATTCATCCTTCCTTCAATGATATGAAGTTTGCCAGTACTGTATTCTGAATAACAGCCCCACACCATGATGTTTCCACCTCCAAACTTCAATATTGGTATGGTGTTTTTGGGGTGATGTGCAGTGCCATTTCACCTCCAAACATGATGTGTATTATGGCATTCAAAGAGTTCAATTTTGGTCTCACCTGACCAGACTATATTCTCCAGAAGTTCACAGGCTTGTCTAAATTTTGTGCAGCAGACTTTAAACAAGCTTCAATATGCTTTTTCTTCAGCAATGGAGTCTTGCGTGGTGAGCGTGCATATAGGCCACAATGGTTGAGTGCATTACTTATTGGTTTTTTTTAAACAATTGTACCTGCTAATTCCAGATTTTTCTGAAGTGGTCATAGGCTCTTGGACAACTCTTCTTATAATTCTTTTCACTCTTCTGTCAGAAATCTTGCGAGGAACACCTGGTCGTGGCCGGTTCATGGTGAAATTATTCCTTTCTTTCCACTTCTGGATTATGGCCCTAACAGTGCTCACTGAAGTTCAGAAGTTTAGAAATCCTTCTGTAACCAATGTCATCAGTATGTTTTTCAACAATAAGGTTGCGAAAGTCTTGAGAGAGCTCATTGCTTTTATCCATCATGAAATGTTTTTTGTGTGACACCTTGGTAATGAGACACCTTTTTATAGGCCATCAGTTGGTAATAAACCAGCTGAAATGTATTTGCACTGACAAGGGGCAGGCTTGCTTTCTAATTACTTATAGATTTTAGCTAGTGTCTTGGCTTTCCATTCCTTTTTGCACCTCTCTTTCTTCTTTTGTTCAATACTTTTTCCCTGTGTCATTCCATTTTATTACACATAACTTAATTTCTTAAGTTATTTGTTTTGGTTTCTTTGTGTGTATGGATTGCATTGGTTGTTACCGATATGTGGTGAAATTGTCATGTCAATAGCATCTTTAGAAATATATTTACCTAGATAGAAAAATGGCCATCTTGACAGTGGGAAGGGGTTAAGATGAGTAGGTTTAGCTTGGAATTCCACTTTAAAGTATTACTAAAGGCAAAACTTTATTTTTAATTTTGATAAATTCCAGAGGACACCATGCGAGCAGGAAAGAGAGCTGTGCTGCAGCTACTCATAGTGGTTATCTCTGATTTACCTGTTTATACTTATTATATTGGATGGTGAAAAGTAAGTGTGGTTTTATTTAATATGATCCAAAAAGTGAGGGCGCGCACTATGAGATTTTCTTTATCCTATGTGCTTCTCTATGGATTTTTGGCATTACTGATTGTAGACTTATATGAGAACTAACAGAGCTAGCTTCAGAGACGGTTGAGATCCCTGCTTGAAGGCTTATGTGACTGAGCTGATCTTATCTAAAAGTAAGGTCCATCCAAATGGGGTCACAGAGTTGTATAAAGTACACTTGGAATGTTGGATGATCTGCATGGATTTACACGGTCATGAAAAAGTTTGTGGAGCATGAAAGTGCATACTTAAAGATTGGAGCACTTTAACGGTGGCGGAAACTAGGACTGATAGAAGCACAATTTATACACAGAAACACTTTATTATTTATTTCTAATATTGGCACAAAAACTTTAGGATTTATGAAACAGATATCTATATTAGTGAGTAATTTCATGCACAGAGACACTTTATTATTCTATAAATTATTTATATTTATAATTGGTGGATGAATTAATTTTAAAGGAAGCGCTACACTGTTATTTATTAATATGAGATATACATACTTACATTGTGTTAAGCTGGACCAATGTAATTATGCAATTAAGATCATACCTGGAGTTCAACTTTAGGGATAATATGATGAATTTCTACACTATTATCTCTGTGATACTCTACGTAGTCCAGGTGAAGCTGGTTTTAAAACAACGGCTTAGCAGATGAAAAAGAGGTCTCCTATCCTAGGGATATCCTGGCCTGCACATTTCCGCTCTGGCCTTTTGGATTAGCTGTGGTAGCTACATTAATAATAGCCAGCCATCTTTAGCAACCAACACACATGGATGGCTGTTACACCTCTTATATCATCTTTATGATTTCACAGGATTTCTAGGATACTTGGTCTCTCCTAACTTTTAACTCTAGTGCCCTCTGCAAACACACCTCAAATACTATATGTGTGTTTATGGCATGCTACAATAGACATAAATGGAGGCGGATGAGGAGTATCACCACCTTCCAAACTTGACATGCTGTGTTATTTTTGCTCTACTTCAACCCACATTGACCCACATTGATTTTTAAATGCAAACAGCACTGACCATTCCAAATTCTGGAGGGTGTGGTGCTGGATGGTCGAGATCTGCATGTAGCACCCTGGTGTTTAGGCAGGATTGCTATTAAATTTAGTTTGCCAGGCAGTAGTTGCCCTGGTTAATTGTTAGTAGATCCACTGATTCCTCTCTAGTTCTGGACTTGCTGCACCTTCTCTCTGCTGTTGCTAGGTGGTGACATTAGATAGACAAGGGCTTAGCAATGTCAGTTTATGAATGGATGGGGTGTCTCAGCCAATTGGTGGGGGTCTCTTTAGCCCCTTAACCTGCTGTTCGAGCCTATTTATTTGGGTGGAGTCAAGTAATCGGTGTTCTGTGCCACCTGGACAGCTGTCTGGGTGGACGTGTGTTATGCTGCCCCATGCCGCTAGGCCAGAAGCCTGAGGCCTATGCCAGGGACTTCTGGCTGCTATGCTGTCTGAGGGCCTATCCAGAAGCAGGAGAAGCAGAGCAGGGTTGGGACTGCAGGACTGGAGTCCAAACCGAAAGTAATGGTTCAGCCTGATGGGGAACCAGTTATGGTCGGAGGTAGAGGGGAAGCTGTTGCCACTAAGGCACCAACCAACTTGTTACCGGAGACCACCGTGAGTAAGCTGGAACCAGTACCAGAGCAGTTTTCTCACCAGTCGGGGACAGTGAAGAAGTGGGAAAACTTCAACAAGTGCCAAGCCAGGAACCTAGCGGGTCAGCAGGGGTGATGCTTGAGGAGTATCTGTGAGTGCCAAGCCAGGTACCCAGCAAGGAAGTGGGGTGATGCTTGAGGAAGATACCGAGTTATGGAAGTAAAAGAGCTGCAGGGAATCTGTGGCCATTGGGTCTGAGAGTCTAGTGAGAGACTGGGAGCTTGGTGAGAGGAGAACTATTTGTGTTACCAATAGTTAAATACAACTACCATTAGTGATTGTTACAATATTTGTTGCCATAGGAGACAGCGGTCCTACCTATACAGAAGTGGTATCTGGCTAGAGGCCTTTTCTGTCTAGTCTGTCTACCTATAGAAGTCTCGGAGTCTGCCAATTAACAATGCATCTACTGGCCCTATCTCTCTCTCCCACAGTTCTGTTAAATAAATCTATTTTGCATTCAAATAGTGTCTGGTGCCCATCACTCCATATTACATTACACCCACCAAGCCTTGTAACTCACTCTACATAGATGGATGTGAGCTCTCCCTAACTGTGGAGGTCACCAATAGGCCTTTGGAGGTGCAGGACCTTGCTAAATGCAGAAACACAACACAACCAACCATTTGAATGAGGCCTAACTCTGTGTAGAAATAAGTGGGTGTGATATGGGGGTTGTTTACCTCAGTTGTAGATGTGTTTCAGTGAGTCCACGCCAGCCGAAACTGTAATTAAGGGCTTGTCGGCCCAGTTTTATTAACCAGAACCAAAGTAAAGTCCACAGAAATAGCTGCCTACGCAGGAGATTTTAATTAACAAAACAGATAACACAAAAGTGTTCCTGAGCCCCCGGCTCCCTCTTAAGCAGCATCACTGCTCTTCTTACTGGTCCCTCAAGCTGTGTCACCAAGTTCTCCCAGTTCTTTGGGTTCTCTTGGCTCACGCTGCCTACAGTTTCAGCCCACTGCTGCATGGGCTTGCTCCCAGCCTCTCAATAGGGGATTATCTGGCACCCTGGGCTTTCACACTCCTCTGAAACTTACAGATTCCTTCAGCCCCTTGGACTCGCCTAGTTGCCTCAGCTCTCCCAGTCCTCCAATGGGATACAGGGAAAAAAAACTGACAGGGGTTATAACCTTTTTGTACTGTATTCAAAATAATTTCTTCAGTTCTACCTTAAAGCAGAACTTCACCTCTGTCTCCATTCCCTCCCCCCATCCCTCTTTCACACTGCCATCTTGAAAGTTGTGTCGTCAGCCTCTGTCAGATCCCAAATACCTGGCAAAAGCTGGCAGCACATCTGCACGTGTGCAGAGGGGTTTCTATGAATGCGAGCTACACCGTTGCGTGCTGAGATGTACTGTACACTGCTTCCTGGGATAGCTGTGGTTTAGCACAAAAAACACCCAAAGGCACACGTTTTAATATTCTTTTCACATTTTTTGGGGGTCACGAAAAAAGCCAAATGTTGTTATAAAGAGTTAGGTTCCACCTTACATTAGTCAGTAAAGTGCATGCAGACAGAAAAGAGCTCTAGCATAAAACTCCAGGGTTTTCATGCACACAGGGAGCTGCAGGAGGCATGACCAGCCACCCATAAAAGTGCACGTCTGTACACATTTGTACTTGTGTAAACGCTGCTGCTTTTTTGAATGTATGTTTCCAAACATGAAGTTTCCACATTCCTGAAATACGCCATACGAGCATGCTTGGGTAAGCGCTGATGTAAAAGAGTATAGGCATTTTCATGGGTACAAGCATGTACAATCTTGCACTTACATGGTTATCTGTATGGGCCACCTGCGGTTCCCTGGGCACAGGTAAACCCAGGATATTTTACACTAGAGTTTCCTTTGTGTCGGCAGACATCTGTATGCAAGTACAAAAAAAGATAAAGTCCACTTATTAATGAAAGTTCCTGCAATGACATCAGTTGTGACAAAACACGTAGAAAGGAGCGGTATGCCGTGATGTCACCACACTAACTGGAAGTGTCTCATGCCCATCGGGGGGGGCGTCAATCCTGGCATCGTCACCCTTAGGCTATGTTTAACATACCGGACAATAGAGGACACCGCACACCTGCGGCCCCAGCCGCGAGAGTCTCCAGAGCTTGTACGCCGCCCTGTTCACACATGATGTTGGGGGCAGAGCATTTGGTCCCTCCCCCCTCTGGGGTATGATTGGAGCCTGACATGGCTGCTTTTCTCACTCACACCATGAGTTCACACATACCAGCTGCCAGTGGCGTCGTGAGGGGGGCTGGAGCCCTGAATGGGTCCCTGAAAAGACCAGAGCCTCGGCCATTTATAAAAGAATTATTAGCCCCGTGTCACCCGAGAGAATGCAGCACCGCACTGTGCATGAGCGGGGATCGATCCGAGCAGTGAGCACAAAGTACGGTCACGTGGGCGGTGGCGCCTAACTCCCAAGTCTATTGGACGTCACACGGTCCAGCCCGGGATCCCGGCATTGGACCAGTGAAACATCCATCATAGGTGCTGCCAGGTCCAGGAGGCGCCTGCTCCTGGACCAGGCAGCGCCTATATTGGACATCACACAGGTCCAATGAGTGCTATGACCGCGGGACGTGATATTTCAGCACATTTCTTTGTCTTTTCCTTCAACCCCCACTCTATTCAACTCAATGTGCACTCACACACCATTGGCCCAACATTTTTTTACTCTGTAATGTTTTATTTTCATGCCCTTCTAGTCTCCCAGCATATACCAGCACTTACCTCATGTCCCTATACAATTATCTGTAAATGAAACATTGCAGGAAGCTCACCTGCATTTGCAGGGCCCTTCTGATTTAACCCCTTGCCGCCAAGCGTGCACAGATGTGCGTACTCAGCTTTCGGGGGTTATACCGGGATGATGCCCGCAGCTGTAGGCTGTAGGCATCATTCCGGTACTGTTTTTTACAGCCGGCGATCGGCTTTCCAGCTATAACAACCGATGCGGCTAAAAGCCGCTCAGCTGTTATGCCGTGGGAGCGGGAGGGGACCGAATTAACTGGAACGAATTAAAGTATCACCTATGGAGATTTTTAGGTACCGTAGTTTGTCGTCATTCCACGAGTACACGCAATTATAAAGCGTGACATGTTTGGTATCTATTTACTCAGCGCAACATCATCTTTCACATTATACAAAAAAAATTGGGCTAACTTTTTTTTTTAAATTCATAAAAGTGTCCCTTTTCCCAAAAAGTTGTGTTTAAAACACCGCTGCACAAATACCGTGTGACATAAAATATTGCAATAATCTCCATTTTATTGTCTAGATTCTCTGCTAAAAAAATATGTATAATGTTTGGGGGTTCTAAGTAATTTTCTAGCAAAAAATATGGATTTTAACTTGTAAACACCAAATGTCAACAATAGGCTAAGTCATGAAAGGGATATATATATATATATATATATATATATATATATATATATATATATATTCTCTTTTCCCATTTTTGCAATATGCATACCCAGCACTGCAGGAAGTTCACTTATATCCGCCTGGTCTTTCTGATATACGCATATACTTTTTTTTTACCATCTTTCCAGTTCATGATCATGGGCAAGGGGAGACCTGTGGGGACACTTGCACTCATATCTACAAAAGCAATGTCGGCACTCTGGTTGTTCCCCCGTTGGGGTTACCATTTGTTCCGCCACCTCAGCTCCCGTGCTGGATGGTTGTTGCTGCGCCGCCGGTGGAATCAGCAATTGATGGTCTGGTCCAGCCCACTGGTGAGTATGGGGTCCCACAGTCTGATCCCGATGATTACTTACCTTCCTGCCTATCTGATGCAACATGCACTCATTCATTTGATTTACTATTGTATTACAGATTTAGCAAAGCATTTACCCCTGAAGAATGAGTGTGGTCTCGCAAAACGTTGTCAGGTACTACTCATGCTTGCGCATTTCTCTGATGTTTGTATAGTGCCTTGCGAAAGTATTCGGCCCCCTTGAACTTTTCAACCTTTTGCCACATTTCAGGCTTCAAACATAAAGATATCAAAATTTAATTTTTTGTGAAGAATCACCAACAAGTGGGACACAATTGTGAAGTGGAACGAAATCTATTGGATATTTTAAACTTTTTTAGCAAATAAAAAACTGAAAAGTGGTGCGTGCAAAATTATTCGGCCCCTTTACTTTCAGTGCAGCAAACTCACTCCAGAAGTTCAGCGAGGATCTCTGAATGATCCAATGTTGTCCTAAATGACTGATGGTGATAAATAGAATCCACCTGTGTGTAATCAAGTCTCTGTATAAATGCACCTGCTCTGTGATAGTCTCAGGGTTCTGTTGAAAGCGCAGAGAGCATCATGAAGACCAAGGAACACACCAGGCAGGTCCGTAATACTGTTGTGGAGAAGTTTAAAGCCGGAATTGGATACAAAAAGATTTCCCAAGCTTTAAACATCCCAAGGAGCACTGTGCAAGCGATCATTTTGAAATGGAAGGAGTATCAGACCGCTGCAAATCTACCGGCCTGTATTTATTGCTGTTGTGTTTCAGATACGCAACAGTTGTAATAAATCTATATAATTTTTTTACTTCCATGACATGTTTTTTGACTAACCATATTCACCTCGCTCAAAGTCCCAGGGAGAACCCCATGTATATATGTATAGAATTAGGGAAGGAGGTGATGTTGGGGTGACACCAGACCTCGTATCATGTATGTTTCTATCTCACACAGGAGATACATCTCTGTGTCTCCAAAATTAGATTTTCTTGTACAGCGCTGTTACTACATACACTTGTGAGTGTTTTTTTTACTTTTAATAAACTTTTACTGCAGTTTTACACTGACAGAGGCTTCTTACCACATGATCAGCTGTGTCCATCAATGCCACCTGTCAATGCCAATCAGTGCCGCCGGTCAGTGCCCATCAATGCCACCTGTCAGTGCCCATCAGTGCCGCATGTCAGTGCCCATCAGTGCTGCATATCAGTGCCACCTATCGGTGTCCATCAGTGCTGCATATCAGTACCGCCTATCAGTGCCCATCAATTCTACATATCAGTGCCTCCTGATCAGTGCCCATCAGTGCCACGTTATCAGTGCCGCCTCATCAGTGCTCATCAGTGCCGCCTCATCAGTGCCGACTCATGCCCGTCAGTGAAGGAGAAAACAAAATTTTACAACAGAAACAAAGAAAAATGTTTTTTTCAAAAATGTCGGTCTTTTTTAGTTTGTTTAGCAAAAAATAAAAACCGCAGAGGTGATCAAATACCACCAAAAGAAAGCTCTATTTGTGGGAAGAAAATGATAAAAATTTAGTTTGGGTACAGTGTTGTATGACTGCACAATTGTCATTCAAAATGCGACAGCACTGAACAGTGGCATTGCTAAGGGGTGCGGTCCGCACCCGGGTGGCAACTGCTACATGGGTGACACCATCTTGAGGGTGACAGAAGCCCTGGCTCCCTTTTGCAGTTTTTTTTTTCAGCCTGAAAACCCTCTTTCAGGGCCATGGCCGTGCCTGGTTCTCCTACTCCTCCTCCCCTCTGTCTCTTACTACAGTGCTGCTGCCCAAGCCTGTCACGGTCAATTCTCCACGCGGGCGGCACTGCTGCACACTGTCTTCTCCTCTCCAGCTGCCGCCCGGGTGTTCCATGTACCTGAGCCGCCAGAGCTGGTGCGGTAACGGGGGGGGAGGTGGTGAGTGTCGGCTTGCGATGGGGGGGGATTACTAATAGAGGAAGGTGCTATGTCCTGAGTGGTCTGTACATATGGAGGGGGTGCTATGTCCTGGGGGGTCTGTACTAATGGAGAGGGGTGCTATGTCTTGGGGGGTCTGTACTAATGGAAGGGGGTTCTATGTCCTGTGGGGTCTGTACTAATGGAGGGGGGTGCTATGTACTGGGGGGGTCTGTACTTATGGAGGGGGTGCATGTCCTGGGGGTCTGTACTAATGGAGGGGGGTGCTATGTCCTGGGGGTCTGTACTAATGGAGGAGGGGTACTATGTTCTGGGGGGGCCGGACTAAAGGAGGGGGGTGCTATGTCCTGGGGGGGCTGTAATAATGGACAGGGTGCTATGTCCTGGGGGGCTGTACTAATGGAGGGGGGGTGCAATGTCCTGGGGGGGTCTGTACTAATGGAGTGGGGTTCTTTGTCCTGGGGGGGTCTGTGCTAATGGAGGGGGGTGCTATGTCCTGGGGGCCTGTACTAATGGAGTGGGGTTCTTTTTCCTGGTGGGTCTGTACTAATGGAGTGGGGTTCTTTGTCCTGGGGGGTCTGTACTAATGGAGGGGGGTTCTTTGTCCTGGCGGGGTCTGTACTAATGGAGGAGGGTGCTTTGTCCTGGGGGAGGTCTATACTTGGAAGGGGGTCTGTACTGATCGAGGGCGGTCTATATTTATTGGCGGGGGGGGGTCTGTACTGAGAGAGGACTATAAATGGTGACGGTGGGCTGTACAGATGGAGGAGGGTCTACTGAAGGAATGGGGTCTGTACTAAGGGGCGCCTACAGTTGCTGGAGAGGGGGTGACACCATGTTTTACAGCACCGGGTAACACCAACCGTAGTGACGCCACTGGCACTGAAAGCTAAAAATTGTCATGGGCAGGAAGGGGCGAAAGTGCCTGGTATTGAAGTGGATAAAGGAGAATTAACTAAAAAAAAAAAAAGATGAATTAAATCTTTTACATTTTTTTTTAACACTACTCTTCCTTTATATTGGCTTTCGAAATGTACAAATGCAGCAATTTAGAATTTGGATAAAAGGTTTAGCACTGGGAAACACTTTTTTAAAGATAAAAAGTGCATTTTATATACAGCTATATAGATCAGACCAAAATGAGGGACAAATGAGGAGGAAAGAGGGACAGAGGGACATTGCTCCAAATCACGGACAGTCCCTCGAAATCAGCGACAGTTCCTTGAAATCGGGGACAGTCTCTCCAATTCAGGGACAGACATTAAAAATCAGGGACAGTCATTCAAAATGAGGGACAGTCCCTCCAATTAAAGGACAGTCCCTCCAAATCAGGGACAGACATTTAAAATCAGGGACAGTCGTTCAAAATCAGGGACAGTCCCTCCAAATCAGGGACAGTCATTCAAAATCAGGGACAGTCCCTCCAAATCAGGGACAGTCATTCAAAATCAGGGACAGTCCCTCCAAATCAGGGACAGACATTCAAAATCAGGGACAGTCCCTCCATATCAGGGACAGACATTCAAAATCAGGGACAGTCATTTAAAATCAGGGATAATCCCTCCAATTCAGGGACAGTCCCTCCAAATCAGGGACAGTCGTTCAAAATCAGGGACAGTCACTCCAATTCAGGGACAGATCCTCAAAATCAGGGACAGTTGGGAGCCATGCTATAGCAGCACAGATTCTTGATTCTCTACATTTGGGCACCAACCACAGGCTGGTATACTTTTTAGGGCACACTCATTAATATTGTGGACTTTTTATTATTGTTCATACCTTGCATTGCACTTATGGGTAATAAGACTATATTTACTGTTAGTGCTGCACTCTTGTATATCATTTGTAGTATTGTGTGTCCAATATTGTGCTAGCAGCTTGTTTTCTCCTCCTACGAGTGTAGATACGTTGTTTTTTTTATTATCTGCATGCATGTACCAGATTATTTGTTCTATATCCATCAATGCAATGTGCACAGCCCTCATGGCTGGTAAACCTGAATTGGAGGATATAATAATGTAGAGCAGAGGGCAGCCATGTCAGCAGCTGATTACAGAAGGATAATAGAAGGAATGGAGCTGAGGGCTAGTACTCGTGTCTCCACACAGCAATGACTAGGCTGAATAGCTGGGGCAGCCCCTGTACAGCTGCCATGTGTTTGTCTGCATGCTCCAGCACAGGAGCTCTACTAGCAGCCGGCTTGGGGAGTCCTGGCAGCACTGGAGCTAGATGGAGGATGACGGAAAGAAGGAGTTTCGGGCTGGCCACGCTGACTAAATTATGTAAGGAGAGCAGCAATCCTCCCCAGACTGCGGGGGAATCACACATACTGAGGGAGACAGGAGCAGCAGAGAGGCGGGGGAGGCCGAGCTCCGCGCGTGCGCACTGCCATCTCAATGCGTCTTTATGCCGAGGCTGGCCGGGTGCCAAGTGAAGTGAATTGGTCCTGGTTGTTAGCAGCTCTCCAGCACCCATGAAGTGCCAGGATAGAAGTGAATACAGATCATATATCACACCTGTGACTTTCCATTCATCTATACATTGCACTTAGTACATGCAAGTAGTGAGCAGGCTGGTGCTCCAGGTGTTTTGTATCCACCTGTTTTTCTGTACTGTAAAAATATGTCAGAAAATAAGCCATTCATTTCTAATGGGGGGGGGGGGGGGGGGCATTAACATTTTCCACCCCCTCAGCTGCAGATGAAAGGCACCCCTCTTTTCCTGAGATGGTACGGCTCATTCCAGTGTGAGCGCTGTAGTAGCATGAGCGGTCCCTGGATGTGGT
Source organism: Lithobates pipiens (assembly GCF_037356315.1). Classification (NCBI taxonomy): domain Eukaryota; kingdom Metazoa; phylum Chordata; class Amphibia; order Anura; family Ranidae; genus Lithobates; species Lithobates pipiens. The sequence goes on along the minus strand of NW_027507903.1, from coordinate 287,050,184 downwards.
TCAGAGAGGGAGGGGGGTGCAGCAATGAGCGCGGAGACACACACAGATTCCTAGCATCTTGTATCATCAGGAATTTCCCTTTCAAAGCACAATGCAGTCATTTAGACTCCTACAGTGAATGAGATGAAAGCAAACACAGGTCACACCACACAGACAAGACCCGACACCATATTTATCGTCTTCTGGGAGCTTTCCCACTTTAACATGTTTTTTATTGATGCTTTGTGCATTGTAAAACACCATTTACAATCGTGGAACAGCAGAGATAATATTGATCGGATCCCCAGCGCTCTAACCGATAATGATCATACGGTTATTGTATGGTGTGAACGTGTTCAGTGATTGTTTATTTTTACATACACAAGGGCTTGTTTACACTGGCATTAGATTCGTTGGTAGATTGACAGGCGCTGAGGAGGTGTTATGTTGCCTCCTCACCGCCTGTTTTAACCCCTAAAAACAACACCACCACCCCGGTTGAATGGGTCATATCCAGCAGGCAGTACTGTCCACTGAATGGGATGGGGTTTAATTCTTACCAAGGCACATGTACAACTCCATCTGCTGCTTTTACCGCTTAAAGCGGGGTTCCACCCTAAAGTGGAACCTCCGCTGATCGGATCCCTCCCCCCCTTCCGGTGTCACAATTGGCACCTTTCAGGGGGGAGGGGGGTGGAGATACCTGTCAAAGACAGGTATTTACACCCACTTCCGGGCATAGACTCCCACGGGAGCGGATCCGATCAGCGGATCCATTTCCTGTCCTGCCGCGCTGTCTGCTGGGACACACACGGGTCTCAGAGACAGCGCGGAGAATTCCTATTGCGCTGTGCGACTCGCGCATGCGCAGTAGGGAACCGGGAAGTGAAGCCGATTCGCTTCACTTCCTGATTCCCTCACCTAGAATGGTGGCGGCAGCAGCCGAGGGCCGAGCGATCGATCGGCCTCGGCTGCCGGCATCGCTGGAACCCGGGACAGGTGAGTGTCCATTTATTAAAAGTCAGCAGCTGTAGTATTTATAGCTGCTGGCTTTTAATATTTTTTTTTTTGGTGGAATCCCTCTTTAAGAGCTAGTGGTTGTGGGCAGTAAAAACTCAGCTCTGCTGCATGTTTTTGCCGCCCCTACCCCAACCACAAGGGTAAGTGCGCCATTAGGCTCAATTCACCCATTCACACTTCAGTTGAGGGGCTTTGGATGTTTTTTAAAAAAAAAATTCTTTTAGCTCTGGTTTCCACTTGAGCAATCTGAAGTGCTCTTCTAGAGTTGTCTCAGTGTTCAACATAGGGACTCATGTTGTTTTCTGTGGTGCCCATTCACACCTGAGCAATCTGAAATGCTTTCCTAGAAGTACCTTAACACTCCTTTTGTTGTCTATGGTGCTCATTCACACCTGGGCAATCTGAAGTGCTTTTCTAGGGTTGCCTCATGTCATGATCACTTAGTGCCCCTGTTCCTCATTCCAGCACCTAGGTATTGGCTATTGATTTTCCCTTGTCTGTGTTCACCTGCAAGGTGATTGATCTGATCAGTCACCTGATATAAGAAAACCGAACACTCTATACCTTGCTTGTGATAGAGACAGTTACCTGCATTGTTCCTGATCAAGCCTCCAGTTTGTCTGCCTTGCTTTGCTGTTGAATTTCCCTGTGTATGACCCGGATCGGATATTGGACTATTCCTTGAACTCAGCCTGCCTTTTACCTGGACTGTCATTGGATTGGATATTGGACTATTCCCTGAACTCAGTCTACCTAATTACCTGGACCGTCCTAGAACCACGCTGTCTGCAAGCAGTCTCTTGTTTGCTCTATTTGCATCTGCCCTGGTGTGGTGGCTAGGCACTATAGCATTGTGCATAAGTCCTGGGGGCAACCAAGTACCAGCGGTAGGCCTGCTTGTCTTAATGGAAAGTGGGCTGATATAGGCGAAGCACACAGTAGCTAGCTATAGAGTATGACCACCTGCATTGGGGTAGATGTGACATTCGTGACACCCCAGTGCTCAACATGGGGATTCCTATTGTTTTTTGTGATGCCCATTCACACCTGAGCATTTTGAAGTGCTTTCCTTAAAAAAACCTCAACACTCAACAAGGGGATTCCCATTGGTTTCTGTGGTGCCCATTCACACTTGAGAAATATGAAGTGATTTTCTAGAGTTGCCTTAAAGCTCAACATGGGGATTCCCATTGTTTTGTGTGGTGCCCATTCATACCAGTGTAATTTGAAGTGCTTTCCTAGAAGTATCTCAACACTCAACATGGGGATTCCCATTGTTTTCTGTGGTGCCCATTCACACTTGAGCAAACTGAAGTGGTTTTCTACAGTTGCCTCAATGGTCAACATGGGGATTCCCATTGCTTTCTGTGGTGACCATTCACACTTGAGCAAACTGATGTGGTTTTCTACAGTTGCCTCAATGGTTAACATGGGGATTCCCATTGTTTTCTGTGGTGCCCATTCACACTTGAGCAATCTGAAGTGCTTTTCTAGAATTGCCTCATTGCTCAACATGAGGATTCCCGTTATATTTTATGGTGCCCTTAAGGGCCTGTCACTCCCAGTTTAACCACTTCAGCCCCGGAAAATTAGGCTGTTCCATGACCAGAGCACTTTTTGCAATTTGTCACTGCACTGCTTTAACTGGTAATTGCGCAGTCATGCAATATTGTACCCAAACTAAATGTGTTTTTTTTCCCCCCACAAATAGAGCTTTCTTTTGATGGTATTTGATTGCCTCTGTAATTTTTATTTTTTGCTATATAAATGGGAAAAGACCAAAAATTGTGGAAAAAAATTATATTTTCTACTTTTTATTATAAGAAAAATCCAATAAACTAAATTTTAGTCATACATTTGGGTAAAAATGTACTCAGCCACATGTCTTTGGTAAAAAAAATGTAAATAAGCATTTTTTTTGGTTTGAGCAAAAGTTATAGCGTCTACAAATGAACAACAAAATGGTACAATTTATCAAATTTACGCAGCTTTAGTTTATGACTGCCTATCTAATTTCTTGAGGTGTTAAAATGGCAGAGCAGTAAAAGCCCCCCCCAACTCCCAATGACCCCATTTTGGAAAGTAGACACGCCAAGGAAATTGAGGCTGGTTGAGCCTATTGAATATTTTATTTTTTTGTCACCAGTGATTGAATGATGACAAAACAATAAATAAAATGACACAAAGTTGTCACTAAATTATATATTGCTCACACATTCCATGGTTATATGTGGCCTACATGTGGCATACATTCTTATGCTTCTCCTGAGTACTCCTGAGACTTTTTGGGAGCCTAGCCATGTACAGGACCCCGAAAAAAAAACCAATCACCAGGCTTTCTAAGGACGTACATTTTTGATTTCACTCCTCACTACCTATCACAGTTTCGAAGGCCATAAAATGCCCAGATAGCACAACCCCCCTCCCCCAAATGACCCCATTTTCGAAAGTAGACACCCCAAGCTATTTGCTGAGAGGCATGTGTCTATGAAATATTTTACATTTTGCCACAAGTTGCAGGAAAATGACAAACTTTTTTTTTTTTGCACAAAGTTGTCACTAAATTATATATTGCTCAAACATGCCATGGGTATATGTGGACTTACATCCAAAAATACATTCTGCTGCTTCTCCTGAGTATGGGGATACCACATGTGTGAGACTTTTTGGGAGCCTAGCCATGTAAAGGACCACGAAAACCAATCACTGCCTTCAGGCTTTCTAAGGGCGTAAAATGGTGATTAAATAATAAAAAAATAAATAAATAATGATAAAAAATTTACTCCCTTAGAAAGGCTGAAGGCGGTGGTTGGTTTTCGTGGTCCTGTACGTGGTTAGGCTCCCAAAAAGTCTCACACATGTGGTATCCCCGTACTCAGGAGAGAGAACAATAGATATAGAACAGTAGTGAGTGAACAATAGAGCGGACAGTGGAGAGCGAACATAAGAGAGAGAACAATAGAGAGAGAGAAGAAAAATAAAACCATAACTTTTTAGCTTTTTTATTTTATTTTATTTTTGAATTTTGTGTGTGTTTTTTTTTTTCACTTTTATAAAAACCGTAAATTGTGAATGTTCTAGATTAGGGTCTCTCAAAATGTAATGGCCATCTCTTCTTTCGAGACCCTGTGTTAGTGTGCACTAGGACTGTGTAGTGCTGTACCCTAATACTCCACTAGTGTGTTGTTGTGTTTGAAACATTCACCAATGCAGAGACCAGATTGGTCAGGACAGGAGGGATTGGTGTCATGCCTAAATCCGCATTTTCTGCAGACACGACATCTTCTTTGGTGTGTTCTTTGGGTAGGGGTATGTCACAGATCAGCTGCGGATCTTTACTGCTGTAGGTCGGCTGGCACCTGTTGTTCCACTAGCTTGTGTTCAGCTCTGCTGCACTCTGCAGCTATGGGTGTCGCCGGCTGTACCTGTTGCTTGCCATTCCTTCCTGCTACTTCCTGTCCAGCCCCGCATGTGCATCTCTATTTAAATTCCTTCTAGACCAGCTTCTGGTTGCTGGAGCAACGCTTGTTTCTGAGCTCCCTTCGTGTAACCTGCTTTAACCTGACCTCTCGTGAACTGATCTCTTGTGTATCAACTCGGCTTGTCCTGTTTACGTTGTCTGCTGCCCGCCCTGACCTTGGCTCGCTATCCGGATCTCCTTTGCTTCATCCATCCATCCTTGTCTGACAGTGTCTTCTGGTACTCCCCTAGCAATCAGGGTGAACCCTGGGGTCGTGACCTGGGGTCAGCACGCAGCTAAGCCCAAACCCTTGTGAGGGGGTCCCTGGCAGAATACCGGCTGGCCCTTAGACTCCACGTCCTGGGTGATCCCGTGTCACCTGCTCACTTGTGGGCTCACTGTAGTAGTACCGTGACAGGGTACCAGGGAAGACATACGGAAAATGCCTGTCATGCAGCCAGCTCACTGCAGTTGAGTTGGGAAGGTGGGCAATAGCACCGCCTGGAAACAGAAGGGCTGTGATGATCTCTTTCTGGAATTTTAGGAAGGATCCAGTTCATCCTGAAGCTTTTGTATAGCACAAAAGCATTCAACAGAGCCAATTGAAATAAGCATACGGACACTTTTTTTGTACCAGCGTCTGGCCTTAGGTACGGCGCCAACAACTGGTCATTGAGGTCCACCCCTCCCATATTAAGGTTGTATTCGTGGACACAGAGGGGTTTCTCCACACCAGTAGCCGTAGGAATTTGCACTGTCGTATCTGCGTGAAGGGAGGACAGAACGAAAAAACATTCCATGAATCCCTCCACTTCACTGCTAACAAATTATTACACTTCAAGCAGGCTCTCTCCCCCCTTCTAAGTCAGGATTCTACAAGCCGTTGGGGGAAGACCTGGCTATTAGATCACAAGGTTGGGGGAAGACCTGGCTATTAGATCACAAGGTGCCACATGCGGCAATTCCAAAATCAAAAAGGGGACTAAAAAGTGGCGTGGGTGTTAGCGCTACTGACACTAATCTGACGCTGCTTGGGGCGACGCAGACCTGAAACTAAAACCTAACTGATATTACCCGCAGATATACACAGTTGTGGTGTAGTGGGTGGGTTTGCTGGGTCACTACTACTTTTATTAGGTTACATCTAGGTTTTTAAAGGCATTTGGCGCCTTCAGCATGGATTTGTATCCTTGGCTATTGAGGAATACATTTGAATAAATAGTTTTGAGCCTGGAGCTCTGCTTTAAAGTAGAACTTTAGTCCGAAAATTAAGTCCTGCTAGATCACTTCAGGCTAGCTCCTTTTGTAGGTATAGCTATGTAAAACATAAAAAATAAGTGTCTATGCCGTTTAACCGTTTACCATGTGATCGGCCGTGACTTCATCATGGGCGATCACAGATGGTACCGCCCCACTTTGCACGGCGCATGTGCGCGATCGCGAGTGCGTGTCGGGGTGGCGTGTTCCTGCGAACGCGGCTCGTCACCGACGCTGGTTGGTTGGTTGCTGTTTACCACGTGATCGGCTGTGATCCTTTCACAGCCCATCACTAAATGTAAACATAGAGCGATAACGAGATGTTACCAGGTTCTCCTCCTCACACACCGATCGTGTGTGAGAAGGAGATTGCGGTAACATCTCGTTACCACTTAAAGTGTACACCAACACACACTGATTGCCCCCCCCCCCCAATAAAGAAGACTTGTCATCACGCATCAATGTACTTGTCACTAGCCATCAAAGTATCTGTCACAGTTCATCTAAGTACCCGAGCACCTGTCACAGTTCATCTGAGTACCTGAGTACCTGTCACAGTTCATCTGAGTACCCAGTACCTGAGTACCTGTCACTAGCCTTCAGAGTACCCGAATACCAGTCACCAGCCCATCAGAGTACCCAAGTACCTATCTGCAGCCCATCAGAGTACCCGAGTACCTGTTTGCAGCTCATCGAGTTACCCGAGTACCTGTTTGCAGCTCATCGAGTTACCCGAGTACCTGTCACCAGCCCATCAGTATACCCGAGTACCTATCTGCAGCCCATGCCTCATAGAATATACGTTGAGGTGTTTGCTCTCCAAAATGGGGTCATTTTGTGGGTAATTCCACTGTCCTGGTGCTCCAGGGCCTTCAAAAGTGTGATAGGTAGGAATGCAATGAGATGGTGCTACTTCAATGTTGGGCCTTTGTATGTGGCCAGGCTGTGTAAAATTCTCACACATGTGGTATCACCATACTTGGAAAGAGTAGCAGAATGTATTTTGGGGTGTAATTTGTTTGTATACATATGCGTGAGAAATAACCTGATAATATGACAATTTTATAATTAAAAAAAATCTTAATTTTGCAAAGAATTGCAGGAAAAAATTGCAACTTAAAAAAACTCACCATGGGGTCATTTGGAGGGATTTGTACTTTCCTGACCTGTTAGTGTCTCAAGAAATGAGATACTTAAGGCCTGATCAGATGTGATCAATTTTCAGTGATTGGCACCATAGTTTATAGACTCTATAACTTTCACAAAGACCAAATAATATACACTAACTTGGGTTATTTTTACCAAAGCTATGTAGCAGTATAAATTTTGGCCAAAATTTATGAAGAAAAATTACTAATTGACAGAAACAAAGAAAAAGGCATTTTTTCACAACATTTATGGTCTTTTTTATTTATAGCACAAAAAACCCCACTAGTGATTAAATACCACCAAAAGAAAGCTCTATTTGTGTGAAAAAAGGATGCAAATTTCATATGGGTACAGTGTTGCATGACTAATTGTCATTCAAAGTGTATTGAGATGGTTAAAATCCAGTAATACACTGTCTCACCCTTCTCTGCACATGCTTAAAGGTTTACTGCTGCTCAGGGGCTCTGGGCTTCAGTAAAATGGCAGCCTCCAGCAAGAAGAAAAAGGAGGAAATTTATAGCACACACTAATTTTGGTAACATAATTATTAATGTAGAATGTATGTTCCCTTCTAAAGAACATTATTTTCAATCAAGTTGTTATGGGTAAAATTTTGCTTTAATTGAACAAGCTGAAATTAGAAGCTTATTCACCCTCTCCCCCCATAGTGAACTATTCTAGCTGGGGTTAGATACACTCCCATTGAGTTCTTATTTGCTCCAAGTGGTGTTTCCCCCCTGAAAAAAATATGATTAAAATTCCTAAAAAAAATGAAAACAAAAATTTGGAAAAATAAAAAATTAACTCACCTCTTAATGCTTGTTTGCTAGGGGGTCCCTCGTAGTCTGCCTCCTTCAGTGCCCGAGCACCTGACGTCACTTCCCCTCAGCACAGTCAGTCATCTGGGACACATGACAGGTCCCAGATGACTGTGCGGCGTATCACGGTGTGCGGTGCCACAGCCGGGTGCCACAGCCGGGTGCCCACAGTAAGAATGCCAGCACCGCGGAGCGGAGTAGGGAACGAGCGGGGCTTTGTTCCCCCGCATCGCTGGACCCTGGGACAGGTAAGTGTCCGATTATTAAAAGTCAGCAGCTGCAGTATTTGTAGCTGCTGACTTTTCTTTTTTTTTTTTTAAGGGGCACCCCACTTTAACAATTTTTACATTGATAGAGCATTTGCTGTCTTCATTCTTGCAGAATCTTCTGCCAGTTTTGTAGGTAAGTATGCATAGTATGGAAAGGAAGTGACTGGCATTTTCAAATCTCATTTGAGATAGTTGAAAATAACTGTAATTTCTTTCCTTTTTTTTTTTTTTTTAGGGTTTGTATCCCAGTATGCTAGCTTTGAGAGTTGAGCTTTATAGGACTAGTTCACACAAGCTTTTCTTATTGCATTCACATTGCTCTTCCGAGAGCATTCTACAGGCAGTGGGAAGGCGTTGTATCACCTCCTTACTGCCTGCTTTAAATCCTTGATTGCTGAACTAGCGTGCCATACTAGCTTGCAGAGCAGCCCCATTTAATTGAATGGGACACGCTCAGCGGGCATGTGCACACCCCTAACCGCTGCCTTTGCAGCTACAGGAAAGAAGTAAAAACACATCTCAACTGTGGGGTTTTACCACCCCTTAACTGCTAGTGTGAACAACCCTAAGTGTCATTTTTGGAGGCATTTTACCATTCAGGCAGCATTGAGGATTGTGAAGTTGGTAGCATGGTGGCTTAGGCTCGAAACATAGGGACAATTTTTAGTTGAATAAAATTGTAAGCTTTCAGTCTCTTCTGTTGGTATACGTGGGAGGCAAGGAAACAGGCTCACGTGTAATTTTACTTGCACAATCAAGGGATCGATCACAGGATAGAAGCCCATGCTCTAAATTAGTCACAATGCAAGTAATCCCTGCAATGTTTTTAGCTCATTGCTATTTACTACAAATTGTAGTATAAATATGGGATTTGCAGAACACAAGGACATCAATGACAGCATTACAGCATTGCCATTTCTCTCAGGAATTTTTTTTTTTTAAATATATACTTTTTCACAGAGAGACCTTGAACAAACATGGCAATTAAATAAATTCTTACCATTTTCTTTGTATTAAGGCCACAGGTAGTGGGCCGCATTATCCTAGAAAAAATATTGATCAATGGCAGTAAAACCTTTTTCAAGATACTAAAACCTTAACCACTTGCCGACCGCCGCACGACGATATACGTCGGCAGAATGGCACGGGCAGGCATATGGGCGTATATATAAGTCCCTGCCTGCCCGCGGGTGGGGGGCCCGATCGGGCCCCCCCCCGGTGCCTGCGGCGGTCGGCATTCCTTCGAGAGCGATCCGGGATGAGGGGGCGGCCATTCATTCATGGCCACCCCCTCGCGATCGCTCTCGACGAATGGAAATCCCCCGTGACATCACTTCCTCTCCTGTAATGTAAACACAGGAGAGGAAGTGATGTATTCTCTCCTCTGTGTCGGTATTTTTCGTTCCGACACGGAGGAGAGCGGATCGGTGAGTTGCACCAACACTCTACACACACAGTAGAACATGCCAGGCACACTCACACCCCCCCTTTACCCCCCGATCACCCCCCCAATTACCCCTGCCCCCCAGTCACAGTGACACCAATGTCATTTTTTTTTTTTTTTTGCATTGGTGTCATTTGTGACTGTAATAACTGTTAGGGCAGTTAGAGTTAGCCCCCTTTAGTTCTAATGTACCCCCCTAACCCCCCCAATAAAGGTTTAACCCCGTGATCACCCCCCGTCGCCAGTGTCACTAAGGCTGGGTTCACATTGCAGCGGTTTATGAGAACGAATGTGATTCGCACCGCACTGCAGTGCAAATCACATCCGATCTCTGTGCGATTCGAGTTCAGCCATTCGCCGCACCCGCCGCACCCGCCACACCCGCCGCACCCGCCGCAAATTCGCACGGGACCCTTTTTTTGGCCCGCAGCAGAATCGGATCGCATGGGTGTTCACACCATGCGATCCGAGTTTGCAGATCGCACTGCGATATGCGAACTGATCTGGGGGTGTCAGTAACATTTCACTGACACTCCCAGCAGTTCGCATAGGGCAGTGTGAACTGCCGCCGGGAGGCATGCGATGCGGGAACCCGCCGCGCATTCGTGGCGTTCCCGCATCGCTCCAGTGTGAACCCAGCCTAATAAGCGATCGTTTTTCTGATCGCTGTATTAGTGTCACAGGTGACGCTAGTTAGGCAGGTAGGTATTTAGGTTCGCCGCAGCTTTTTATAGCGCCAGGGACCCCCATATACTACCGCATAAAGCCCCCTGATTGCCCCCTAGTTAACCCTTTCACCAGTGATCACCATATAACTGTTACAGGTGACGCTGGTTGGTTAGTAATTTTTTTATAGTTTCAGGGCACCCGCCATTTATTACCTAGTCTCACTAGTGTACCCCTAAATTTAGGGGTGTCTACTTTCCAACATGGGGTCATTTGGGGGGGGTTTGTGCCATCTTGGCATTTTATGGCCTTCAAAACTGTAACGCCCTTAGAAAGCCAGAAGGCGGTGCTTGGTTTTCGGGGCCCCGTACGCGGCTAGGCTCCCAAAAAGTCCCACATATGTGGTATCCCCGTACTCAGGAGAAGCAGCAGAATTTATTTTGGGGTGTCATTTCACATATGCCCATGGCATGCATGAGCAATATATCATTTAGTGACAACTTTGTGAAAAAAAAAAAAAAAAAAAAAAGTTTGTAATTTTCCCGCAACTTGTGGCAAAATATAAAATATTCCATGGACTCAACATGCCTCTCAGCAAATAGCTTGGGGTGTCTACTTTCTAAAATGGGGTCATTTGTGGGGGTTTTGTGCCATCTTGGCATTTTATGGCCTTCAAAACTGTAATAGGTAGTGAGAAGTGAACTCAAAAATTTACGCCCTTAGAAAGCCTGAAGGCGGTGCTTGGTTTTCGGGGCCCCGTACGCGGCTAGGCTCCCAAAAAGTCCCACATATGTGGTATCCCCGTACTCAGGAGAAGCAGCAGAATTTATTTTGGGGTGTCATTTCACATATGCCCATGGCATGTGTGAGCAATATATCATTTAGTGACAACTTTGTGAAAAAAAAAAAAAAAAAGTTTGTAATTTTCCCGCAACTTGTGGCAAAATATAAAATATTCCATGAACTCAACATGCCTCTCAGCAAATAGCTTGGGGTGTCTACTTTCTAAAATGGGGTCATTTGTGGGGGTTTTGTGCCATCTTGGCATTTTATGGCCTTCAAAACTGTAATAGGTAGTGAGAAGTGAACTCAAAAATTTACGCCCTTAGAAAGCCTGAAGGCGGTGCTTGGTTTTCGGGGCCCCGTACGCGGCTAGGCTCCCAAAAAGTCCCACATATGTGGTATCCCCGTACTCAGGAGAAGCAGCAGAATTTATTTTGGGGTGTCATTTCACATACGCCCATAGCATGTGTGAGCAATATATCATTTAGTGACAACTTTGTGTAAAAAAAAAAAAATAATTTTTTTTTTGTCATTATTCAATCGCTTGAGGCAAAAAAATAAAATATTCAATGGGCTCAACATGCCTCTTATCAATTTCCTTAGGGGGTCTACTTTCCAAAATGGGGTCATTTGGGGGGGTTTTGTACTGCCCTGCCATTTTAGCACCTCAAGAAATGAGATAGGCAGTCGTAAACTAAAAGCTGCGTAAATTCCAGAAAACGTACCTTAGTTTGTAGATGTGACAACTTTTGCGCAAACCAATAAATATACAATTATTGACTTTTTTTTTACCAAAGACATGTGGCTGAATACATTTTGGCCTAAATGTATGACTAAAATTGAGTTTATTGGATTTTTCTAATAACAAAAAGTAGAAAATATCATTTTTTTTCAAAATTTGCGGTCTTTTTACGTTTATATCGCAAAAAATAAAAATCGCAGAGGCAATCAAATACCATCAAAAGAAAGCTCTATTTGTGGGAAGAAAAGGACGCAAATTTTGTTTGGGTACAACATTGCATGACCGCGCAATTACCAGTTAAAGCAGCGCAGTGCCAAAGTGTAAAAAGACCTCTGGTCATTTACCAGCAAAATGGTCCGGTCTGAAAGTGGTTAAAGTGTCACTAAACCCACATCATAAAAAAAAACTAATGGTATATTACACACTGTTCATACTCACTCAGTCACTGTGAAAATCATTTTTTGTATTCTGAAAAAAAAACTGGTTGATCCCGCTATTCTCTATCTCCACCTTCTGTTCATGTCCCCAATTCAGCTAGCGATTTTTCAGCTGTGGTGGCAACTCTGCACATGCTCAGTTTTCAGTGAGTTTCTATACTGAGCATTTCCTCCCTATCACATCTGAGCAGCCCATGTGACTATAGAATGTGGGGGTATACACAGTGGTAAAAGACAGCCCACTCCCTCTCTCCTCCTCCATGCCCACTAACCAGCTAAACACAAAGGGGGGCAGAAATTACAGTAAAGGAAAAAAGTATCCCCTGTTGATTTTGTATGTTTGCTCACTGACAAAGAAATGATCAGTCTATAATTTAATGGTAGGATTATTTTAACAGTGAGAGACAGAATAACAACAAAAATGTCCAGACAAATGCATTTAAAAAAAATTATACATTGATTTGCATTTTAATGAGTGAAATAAGTATTTGACCTCTTTGCAAAACATGACTTAGTACTTGGTGACAAAACCCTTGTTGGCAATCACAGAGGTCAGACATTTCTTGTAGTTGGCCACCAGGTTTGCACACATCTCAGGAGGGATTTTGTCCCATTCCTCTTTGCAGGTCCTCTCAAAGTCATTAAGGTTTTGAGGCTGACATTTGGCAACTCAAATCTTCAGCTCCCTCCACATATTTTCTATGGGATTAAAGTCTGGAGACTGACCAGGTCACTCTGGGACCCTAATGTGCTTCTTCTTGAGCCACTCCTTTGTTGCCTTGGCCGTGTGTTTTAGGTCATTGTCATGCTGGAAGACCCATCCACAACCCATTTTCAATGCCCTGGCTGAGGGAAGGAGGTTCACACCCAAGATTTGACGGTACATGGGCCCTGTCCATCGTCCCTTTGATGCAGTGAAGTTGTCCTGTCCCCTTAGTAGAAAAACACCCCTTAAGTATATTGTTTCCTCCTCCATGTTTGACGGTGGGGACGGTGTTCTTGGGGTCATAGGCAGCATTCCTCTTCCTCCAAACACGGCGAGTTGAGTTGATGCCAAAGACCTCGATTTTGGTCTCATCTGTCCACAACACTTTCACTCAGTTCTCCTCTGAATTATTCAGATGTTCATTAGCAAACTTCAGATGGGCCTTTACATGTGCTTTCTTGAGCAGGGGGACCATCTGGGTGCTGCAGGATTTCAGTCCTTTATGTCGTAGTGAGTTACCAATTGTTTTCTTGGTGACTATGGTCCCAGTTGCCTAAAGATCATTGACAAGATTCTCCTGTGTAGTTCTGGGCTAATTCCTCACCGTTCTCATGATCATTGAAACTCCACGAGGTGAAATCTTGCATGGAGCCGCAGACCGAGGGAGATTGACAGTTATTTTGTGTTTCTTCCATTTGCGAATAATCAAACTGACTGTTGTCACCCTCTCACTAAGCTGCTTGACGATGGTCTTGCAGCGCAATCCAGCCTTGTGTTGGTCTACAATATTGTCCCTGACATCCTCTAACACCTATTTGGTTTTGGCCATGGTGGAGAGATTGGAATCTGATTGATTGCTTCTGTAGTGTTCCTAGTCTCAGTGTGTCACCTGTATAGAAGACACCTGGGAGCCAGAAATCTTGCTGATTGATTTTTTTGTTGTTCTGTCTCTCACTGTTAAAATAAACTTACCATTAAAATTATAGACTGATCATTTCTTTGTCAGTGGGCAAACGTACAAAATCAACAGGGAATCAAATACTTCTTTTTCCTCACTGTACATGTAGATTGATGGAGGCTTCACCTCCCTCCTATTCTAAGACACGGGCTGGAGGGGCGTGACACAGCCTGTGACTAGTAGAAATCTGCCGACAACATGTTATTGCCAAAAAATAATAAAGATTTGATTTCAAATATTTATGTGTATGACAATTTAAAACAGTTTATTGATATTAATTATTAATTTTTTCCTCTATTCCAAGGGCTGCTTTTTTTTCTTTCTTTTGAACATGTGACCAGCAGCAGAGGACTAGACACTCCTCCTGCTTATATTTCTCTGCAGACAGGCTGAGAAAGATCCTGGTAATTTGACAGCTGTATATCAATTAGCAAAGAGGTACTTAGATTTTTTTTTGTATTAAAATATTTACATTGCCATCATCCATATACAGAAATAGAACAGACAATGTAAATTAAACAGTGTTTATTTAGTATCACTTTAAAGAGTAAGTTCACCTGTCACCCTGCCCAGCCAGACATCCATCTCTCAGTCACTTGGAGACATAAACCAGTCCACAGCTTTGTTTTATTTTTATTTGATGGGATTAAATTTGGATGGGAATTTAGGAATTATGGGATGCCCAGGAATTTTCAGTGCAAACTTGCTTGGGACTCCTATATACACTCTAGTATATACACCTCAATCTCCTCTCTAGCACAAACACTTGCTGCACACCGTTCCTCCTCCAGCACTTCACTTGCTGCAGACTGTTACTCCATCAGCACTTCCCTTGCTGCAGACTGTTACTCCATCAGCACTTCCCTTGCTGCAGACTGTTACTCCATCAGAACTTCCCTTTGCTGCAGACTGTTACTCCATCAGCACTTCCCTTGCTGCAGACTGTTCCTCCTCCAGTCTAGCTAGCACCGCATGGGTAGGGCTGACACTGCTTCAGCCAGGTCTCAGTGGACTGTCTTTTGTGGGCAGGGACCTTGGGGCCCTTGTGGTATAGAAATAGTTCAGGTTCAGGTGCAAGCTTTCCTCTATTCAGCTACCACTCCCAGATAGCTCTTTTCAGATACTACCAGCCAGCCGGGCTGCAATGACATCTTTCCACTGCCCTTTTCAGGCCTCTCTTTTGGTTCTGCACCCTTTTTAACTGCAGTCTCCCAGTTCTCTCAGCATCTAACTAACTATAGGGTGCTACAATTGTACAAATGGACTTTTTAGGTGTGCATCAGAACAGTTTTTTATTGTTATCAGCCCTCACAATTTCAACTCGCCTGCTCGCATTTGGTGAGTGCGAGTATGGACAGGGCTGTGCTGTCCCGGGAATGTATATGCCCCCCCCATGCCATGCACAGACTTGCAGCGCTGGCATTTCAATAACAACCATACAGCTGCCTGGGACCGCCCCTCTCCACTTCCCTCCTGATGCTCACCCCCGCCCCTGCACAGGCTTGCAGTGAGGTGCATGTCAGTAGGAGCAGCCTATCGACTGGGACTCTCCACCTCCCTCCTGCTGCACATCTAAGGAGTGGGGCGGCGCATGTCTCATGGCAGTCCTAAGTGGGTGGGCTCAAACCCTCTTGGTCTGCTCTCAGTGTTTGCACGATGCCTGACCCCCTGGCTGCAGGAGAAAGGCAACTGTCAGTGTGCTGTGATTGAAAGCAGCACATGTGCTTGAGGAGGTTGGAGGCGTTGAATGGGGAATTTTACAAGATGTGTGCTGGGAGGAAAGGAGGGGTTAATTGGAGGCATAGGTCTGAATCATACTTATGCCTCCAACTCCACCCCCCCCCCCCCAATACCTATGCCTAACTATGCCTCCAATTCCACTGCATTGCATTGAGGCTGTATTGATAGGCACCGATTGGGCTGCATTGATGGGCACTGATCGGGCTGCACTGATCAGGCTGCATTGATAGGCACTGATCAGGCTGTATTGACAGGCACTGTTTGGGCTGCACTGATGGGTACTGATAGGCTGCACTACTAGGCACTAATAGGCACTGATTGGGCTGCACTGATGGGCACTGATTGGGCTGCACTGATGGGCACTGATCGGCTGCACTTATGGGCACTGATCGGGCTGCACTGATGGGCACTGATCGAGCTGCATTGATGGGCACTGATCATGCTGCATTGATGGGCACTGATCAGGCACTATTGATGGACACTGATGAGGCTGCACTGATGGCCAGTGGTGAGGCTGCACTGATGGTCAGTGGTGAGGCTGCACTGATGGCCAGTGGTGAGGCTGCATTGATGACCACTGGTGAGGCTGCACTGATGAGCACTGGTGAGGCTGTATTGATGGCCACTGGTGAGGCTGTATTGATAGCCACTGGTGAGGCTGTATTGATGGCCACTGGTGAGGCTGAATTGATGGCCACTGGTGAGGCTGAATTGATAGCCACTAGTGAGGCTGTATTGATGGCCACAGGTGAGGCTGCATTTATGGCCACTGGTGAGGCTGCATTAATGGCCAATGGTGAGGCTGCATTGATAGCCACTTATCAGGCTACACTGATGGGCACTGATGAGGCTGCACTGATGAGCCGACACTAATGGGCACTGATAAGCTGCACTGATATGTGGCACTGATAGGCTGGATTGATGGTCACTGATAGGCTGCGATAATGAGTACTGATGAGGCCACACTGATGAGCACTGATCAAGCTCTTGTTAAAATTTATTTTTGTAACTTAATTCTGTATAAATAATTTAACAGTGTAATTTCATGAGATAATTTATGAGGGTGTGTTTAGGGGTGGAATTAGGGGTGGGCTGGGGCATCTGGTGACAAGTAACTCTTAAGGCCTGGCTAGTAGCTCAGGACTTGCAATTTTGAGCCCTGTTTTTATTCAATGTTGATAGGGCTTTTTTTTTTTTTAAGTTTAGTGTGCTCAAAGTGTTGCATTCTCTCATTACTGGCCATTTGTTCTTGCATGCTGCTGGGTCATTTGAAGTACTGTAAAAAGCTGTATGTCAGAAAGATCTTTATGTCCAGAAATATAGACAACTGGAGTTGTTTTTCATTTTGTTTGTTTTGTATTAAAAGTTGAGACTGGCCCATCACGCATCCTGTGCCTCCATATTGGTCTTTTAGTGTGATAGGTATGCTCAGTGCCAGTAGGCAGTCTTGGAATGGTGAAGAGGAGGGGCCAGGTCCGACTTTTACAGGAAAAGTCAAGATTTGCTTGATTGATTACGCTTTATGCAGTTTCAGTAAAGGTAATCTCTGTTTATGCATTTTTTTAAATACATTGGTGCAGGTTTGTGACAGCTTTACTAATCATACACTTGGATATTCATTTACCCAATATGTAACTCTCAAAAATGCCCCATGTTTGACTGACAAGCATGTTCAACAGTTGGTGAATACGGGGGGGGGGGGGGGATTTACTAAAACTGGTGCACACAGAATTAACTGCTTAGTAACCAATCAGCTTCCAGGCTTTATTCTCAAAGCTAAATTGAACAAGCTGAAGTTATAAGCTGTTTGGTTACTACGCGCACTAGTTATAGTAAATCTCCCCCATGACCCCACTCCAGATATATATTGCTCATAATTACAGGTTATAAGCGCTAATCTTAGTGTTAGTCACAAACAAACCAGGGAAGTACAAGGAGATGGAAGTTACATGCCATTCTAGGAAGTTTTTCAAGGGGACTGATGATATTTTATTAATAGTATAGATTAGTAATGTAATAATTGATAATTTAAAATAGCCCTTTAAGCGTGTAGTAGATCAAGGTCCAGGAATTTAAGCCAGTTCCCAGGAATACAGGGGGCCTATTGCTCTGCAGCTTTGTGCTGAAGCACCACTATATTCCACCGATTTCTAGTACAGTCAATCTTCGGCTTTCTCAGAGTCCCTATATACCATGGTGGTCCAGATGCAATTATAATATGGTTATAACTACAAACTTTTAAGCTGTTGTCCAGGCCATAAAAAAAAGGATACATTTAAGCAAGGACCACAGCCTTATTGTTGGGGCACCCGTCTATGCTGCCACTGGCTTCTTTCAGTAATCAGGAAGTGCTGCCTGCTAACTGTTGAAGCAAAAGCATTTCCTGTAGAGAAGACAGGTTACCCAAGCTGACTGGCTGCATGATTTAAATGAAATCATATCACATAAAAAGCCCAACTTCAGTCTACCAAAAAAATCTAGCCGTCCACATACAGTGGGGAAAATATTTATTTGATCCCCTGGAGATTTTGTAAGTTTGCTCACTTACAAAGAAATGAAGGGTCTATAATTGTTATCATAGATGAATAGTAAATGGTAGAGACAGAATATCAACCTAGAAACCAGAAAAAAAAACACAGGATACAAATTTTATAAATAGAGTTGCAGTTCAGTGAGTAAAATAAGTATTTGATCCCCTACCAACCAACAATAATTCTGGCTCCCACAGACTGACTACAGTATGTGCTCATAAAAAATTAGTCCTGTCAATTTAAGCGAGTGCTTCAATTGACAACACGTAATGTATATAAAAGACACCTGTCCACAGACTCTCTTACTTCAATTTAAACCTCAATTTTATGGGCAAGACCAATGAGCTGTCAAAGGACATTAGGGATAAGATTGTCGACCTGCACAAGGCTGGAATGGGCTACAAGACCATAAGCAAGAAGCTTGGTGAGAGGGAGACTGTTGGAGCGATTGTTTGCAAATGGAAGAAATAAAAACTAACCATCAATCGCCCTCGGTCTGGAGCTCCATGCAAGGTTTTGCCTCATGGGGTAAGGATGATCATGAAAAAAGTGAGAAATCATCCTAAAACTACATAGGAGGAGCTTGTATATGATCTCAAGGCAATTGGGACCACAGTCACTAAGCAAACCATTGGTAACACAATACGCAGCTATGGTTTGAAATCCTGCATTACCCGCAAGGTCCCACTCCTCAAGAAGGCACATGTACAGGCCCATCTGAAGTTTGCCAGTGAACATCTAAATGATTCAGAGAAGAATTGTGAGAAAGTGCTGTGGTCAGATGAGACCAAAATTGAGCTCTTTGACATTAACTCCACTCACCGTGTTTGGAGGAAGAAAAATGCTGACTATGGCTCTAAAAACACCATCCCTACAGTCAAGCACCAAGGTGGAAACATAATGCTTTGGGGCTGTTTCTCTGCTAAAGGTACAGGCTGACTTGGCCGTATTGAGGGGCCAATAGACAGGCCATGTGTTGTAAAACCTTGTATGATAACGTTTTTCATTCACCCAGAACACTGAAGATGAGTCGTGAATGGGTCTTCCAGCATGACATTGACCCAAAATGTGAAGCACCAGGAGAAGGAGACGCCGCCTGGAGGAAGCGCTGCCCGTGACCTAGATGTGGTAAGTGCGGGGCTGATGACCGACCGGGGGTGCTGTCGGCGGGTGGATTTTTTGCTGTCCCCCATAAAAAGCACCAACAGCCTCCACTGCAAGAAACCCTAAAGATTTACAAAAGATCTGTAAAGAAGAGTGGACCAAAATCCTTCCAAAAATGTGTGCAAACCTGGTAACGAACTACAAGAAATGTCTTACTTCTGTGCTTGCCAAAAAGGGTTTTTCCTCCAAGTACTAAGTCATATTTTGCTTGGGAAAAAAAATACTTATTTTACTCACTACACTGCAACTCAATTTATAATTTATAAACTCAATTTATTGTGTTTTTTATCTGGATTTTTCGTTCTGTCTCTAACATTTAAAATACACCTACTCTACCTATTATAGACTCTTCATTCCTTTGTAAGTGGGCAAATTTACAAAATCTGTAGGACATCAAATAATTATTTTCCCTATTGGTTATGCAGAAAAAATGTATGAAAAATATGAATACTTCACATTCCTTCAGGTTTCTTCCCCACGGTTCTGGTATTGACATTGTCAGATCTCCCCCCAGCCACTCCCCTTCAGACATCATCAAATACAATGTAGCACCAGTGGTGGCTGCTAGTGCAGCATTGTATTTGATGACTTCTTGGGAGGGGCAACGGCACAACTGGAGAAGAGGAGAGGCTCTGGGGGATTGTACATGCTGAGTACATCATGACCCAACCCATAGATCAGTGATTCTCAACCAGGGTTCCTCCAGAGGTTGCTAGGGGTTGCCTCTCAGATAAGTTCCCACTCAAACCATTGATCTTTTTAACTATCTGTAAGGAGGTAATTCTTCCCAAGGACCACAAGTGTAAGGACCATTCTTCCCACTTACCATCACACTAATGTATCAGGAGTTGTAGATTTCTCATTTTTAACAGGGGTTCCCTGATATCGAAGAACTATTTCAAGGGTTCCTCTGTGTTGAATAGGTTGAGAAAGGCTGCTATAGATCGTAATTCAGAATACATTTCCTTGTGCAGTTTCCTGCAAGAGTATAACCACTCATTATAACATTACCACACTCATCACATTATTATGGAGAAAGCTTCATACAGAATTATTCACAAGACCTTTTTTAAGGTTCGCAAACTACAATCAAAATATAACGAAAAATAACTCATTGAAGAAAAAAAAAAAAGTTCTATATATTCTACTGTCTATATTTTGCTCTATTTTTTGGTTTATGCATAAATAACATAATTTATATATGAGAACTTGGCCACTGGTGGGTGGGGAAAGCTTTTATTCATTAATTATTATATGTGAAGTAGTTTATTAAGTATGATATGCATGACTATTTGTAATGATTATGATATACAAGACCCCACAAGAGCTTTAATAATCATGTGTATGTTTACTAAAGTATGCGTTTTACCAGTGAAATAAATGTAATGATAGAAGTATTTGTAATGTAGTCTTGGCCTTGTGTAAATGGTTAATTTGATTTATTAAACTAATGTGGGGCTTTTTGTATTAGCTTAGAGTAATCTATATTTCCTGTTTGTTATTCCTTAGTTTGTTTGAATTCATGTTACAAACCAGTATAATTGTGAATAAAGTTCTGATTTTGTTACATGACCACCTTAAAAATATAACTATAGGCAAAGTTTTTTGTTTGTTTTTTTCTCACTTTGGATAGCGTAAGGAAGGCTTATAACTAGTGATGGACGAACTTCCGACGGGACGTTTCGCGAACGTGGATCGCAAACGCGGCCGATAGTTCGCGAACCGTAACGTTCGCGGCGGGCCCCATTGACTTCAATAGGAGGCGAACTTTGCGAACCTATAGGTCAAATTTGCAGCCACAAAATAATTACTAGCTGTGCAAACATAGTCCCACCACATGGCCAATGACATAACACATATATGAGGTGAATCTGGGATCGACAACTACAAGCATTCTTTTTTTATATGTGAAATTCTGACAATTCAGGACTGTGGAGCGCATGAAGGCAATGGAGGAGAGGGAAGGTCAGGGTAGGCAAAGAAGAGGGTGCAGGAGATGATCACCAGCAGCGTGACATACAGCAATGACACCTGCACCATGATAGAGTCATCTGACACCAGCACCATGATAGAGAGCACTGACATCAGCAGCGTGACATACAGCAATGACACCTGCACCGTGATAGAGTGATCTGACACCAGCTCCGTGATAGAGGGCACTGACATCAGCAGCGTGACATACAGCAATGACACCTGCACTGTGATAGAGTGATCTGACACCAGCACCGTGATAGAGAGCACTGACATCAGCAGCGTGACATACAGCAATGACACCTGCACCGTGATAGAGTGATCTGACACCAGCACCATAATAGAGAGCACTGAAATCAGCAGTGTGACATACAGCAATGACACCTGGACCGTGATAGAGTGATCTGACACCAGCACCATGATAGAGAGCACTGAAATCAGCAGTGTGACATACAGCAATGACACCTGCACCATGATAGAGTGATCTGACACCAGCACCGTGATAGGGAGCACTGACATCAGCAGCGTGACATACAGCAATGACACCTGCACCGTGATAGAGTGATCTGACACCAGCACCATGATAGAGAGCACTGACATCAGCAGCGTGACATAAAGCACTGACACCAGCACCGTGATATACAGCACTGACACCAGCACCGTGATATACAGCACTGACACCTGCACCGTAAGCAGCCCCAGGAGCAAGTCAGCATAGCACAGGGATGGTGGGAGCCCCTCATAATGAGCATAGCACAGGGATGGTGGGAGCCCCTCATAATGAGCATAGCACAGGGATGGTGGGAGCCCCTCATAATATGCACAGCAGAGGTACAGCCCCATGAGGAAGTCGGCATAGGACAGGGATGGTGGGAGCCCCTCATAATAAGCAGCCCCAGGAGTAAGTCAGCATAGCACAGAAATGGTGGGAGCCCCTCATAATAAGCAGCCCCAGGAGGAAGTCAGCATAGCACAGGGATGGTGGGAGCCCCTCATAATGAGCATAGCACAGGGATTGTGGGAGCCCCTCATAATGAGCATAGCACAGGGATGGTGGGAGCCCCTCATAATGAGCATAGCACAGGGATGGTGGTAGCCCCTCATAATATGCACAGCAGAGGTACAGCCACAGGAGGAAGTCAGCACAGCACAGGGATGGTGGGAGCCCCTCATAATAAACAGCCCCAGGAGGAAGTCAGCACAGCACAGGGATGGTGGGAGCCCCTCATAATAAGCAGCCCCAGGAAGAAGTCAGCATAGCACAGGGATGGTGGGAGCCCCTCATAATATGCACAGCAGAGGTACAGCCCCAGGAGGAACTACAAGCATTCTTTTTTATATGTGAAATTCTGACAATTCAGGACTCTTGAGACAATGGAGGCGAGGGGAAGGTCAGGGTAGGCAAAGAAGAGGGTGCAGGAGATGATCACCAGCACCGTGATATACAGCACTGACACCTGCACCGTGATAGAGTGCACTGACAACAGCACCAAGATAGAGAGCACTAACAGCAGCACTGATACCAGCAACTTGCTGCTGGGCCCTAAAAATATGACACCGCTCAACCTCTTCAAACAGGAGGGTACGGGCATATAGTACGGTGTGCTTTTTTTGAACAAGGAAGTGAGCCAAATGAAGAAAGAAGGTCTGTGTGCTCGATTAAAAAAATCTTTTATAGACATATACATGGTCTACTGGTCACATGTGTTGAATTCCTCCGAGATCCATGCCTCATTCATTTTTAGAAATGTGAGGTAGTTAACACTGTCGTGAGCTAGGCGAGTACGCTTATCGGTCACGATCCCCCCTGCTGTGCTGAACGTCCTTTTGGACAGGACACTGGACGAGAGGCAAGCCAACAGTTCGATTGCAAATTGGGCAAGCTCTGGCCAGAAGTCAAGCCTGCCCACCCAGTAGTCCAGGGGTTCATCACTCCTCAGAGCGTCCACATCGGCCATTAACCCGATGTAGTCGGACACCTGACGGTCTAGGCGTTCCCTGATGCTGGATCCGGATGACACCTGTCGATGGGTCGGCTGAAAGAATGACCTCATATCAGAAGTCACCAACACATCTTCAAACCGGCCTCTTCTTGCAGGCGCTGTTGGATTGGTACCCGCAACTCCTTCTCTGGGAGTGGGAATTGCTCCTCTGCCAGCGCACGCAAAAGCAGAATGCAGAATTTCTCAAAGCAAGGCCTGGAAGTGCTCCATTCTGACAGCCCTCTGTGACGGCGGTAACATTTCCGCCATTTTGTGTTTGTACCGGGGGTCTAAGTACGTAGCCACCCAGTACTGTTCCTTGAACCTTATGCTTTTTATACGGGGGTCCCTATTAAAACACTGGAGCATGAAGGCCCCCATTTGCACTAAACTGGAAGCGGTGTGGTGGCCTGGCTCCTGCTCATCATCCAGGATAATGTCGTCCTCTTCATTCTCCTCTCCCCATCCACGCACAACAACAGGGATCCCAGAAAGGTTTAAAGCATGCTCTTCTTGCTCCTCCTCATCCGCCCCGGCACCATCCTCCTCTGACTCCTCTTCAGACTCCTGTTGTTCACTTGTCTCAGATAGAGTAGCCCCCCCGGGAATTCATCCAGCATTGCGACTTCCTCATCTTCCCGCTCCTGCTCCTCCACAGCTTGATCAATGACACGACGCAATGCACGCTCCATAAAGAAGGCATAAGGTACCATGTCACTGATGGCGCCATGGCTGTGACTGACCAGTTTGGTGATCTCCTCAAATGGCCGCAGAAGTCTGCATGCGTTGTGCATGAGCAGCCACTGGCGAGGTGAAAAAAAACCCAGCTCCCCAGAACCTGTTCTGCCGCGGAGTTATTACAGGTAGACGTTAACTGCATGTTTCTGCTGGAGCAGCCTATCAAGCATATAGAATGTTGAGTTCCATCGCGTCGGGCAATCGCAAATAAGACGTCTGACCAGCAGATTGTGTCGCCGCTGAAAGTCAGCAAGGCGAGCCATGGCCGTGTAAGATCTTCTGAAATGGGCCGAGATTTTCCTTGCCTGCCGCAAGATGTCCTGGACCCCAGGGGATTTGACAACGAATCACTGCACGACCAAGTTTAAGACGTGTGCCATGCATGGCACGTGCGTGATTTTGCCCTGTTTCAATGCGCTAAGCAGATTGGCACCGTTGTCACACACCACTTTACCAACTGTCAAATTGAGCGGTGTTAGCCACTGATCTGCCTGTGAACGCAAAGCTGAAAGGAGTGCCGGGCCAGTGTGGCTCTTGGCTTCCAGGCACAACAGACGCAGCACGGCATGGCAACGTCTCACCTGGCACGTCGAATAGGTTCTGGGGAGCTTGGGCGGCGCAGCGGAAGAGACGCTAGCAGTGGAAAAGGAGGAGTCAGCCGAGGAGGAGAGGGAGGAGGATGGAGTAGGAGGAGGAGGAGGAGAAGAAGAGCCAGGCCTGCATGCAATCCGTGGCGGTAAAACCAAATCTACACGGGTGCCACGGGTTACATGCTTGACGGCCGTCAGAAGGTTCACCCAGTGGGCAGTAAAAGCGATATACCTTCCCTGCCCGTGTTTGCTAGACCACGTGTCTGTGGTCAGATGTATCTTGGCACCGACACTGTGTGCCAGAGATACATTCACTTGCCGCTGAACATGGCCATATAGCTCTGGGATGCCCTTCTGTGAGAAATATTTCCTTCCTGGGACCTTCCATTGTGGTGTGCCAATGGCCACAAATTTTCGAAAGGCCTCCGAGTCCACCAGTTTATATGGCAGTAGTTGGCGGGCTATCAGTTCTGACAAGCCAGCCGTCAACCGTTGGGCAAGAGGGTTATCCGGCGTCATCATTTTTTTACGCTCGAACATTAGGCCCACGGAAGCCTGCCTTTTTGCAGAAAAACGTGAGCTTGGCGTGATGGAAGGTGGAGTGGAGGACAATTGTGAGGAGAGTGGAGAAGGAGAAGGCGAGGCTGGACGGTGAGAGCCTGGATTGTGGCTTTGTGTGTTCCGTTGCTCCCACTGGGCTCGGTGATGGCAGCTCTATATATTGTGGACCTATACCAGTCCTTAAGGATTAGCAGACTGTACCTCACTCAACCCTATATACTATAGTACGCTATACCTTACCAGTCCTTATAAGGACCTTTGTGGAACTAGTAGGTTGTCATTAGCAGACTGTACCTCAGTCCCTATACTGATAAAGGACTGCTGCAGAATTGGGCAGCAGTCAGCAGTAGTGCACCTCAACCCTATATATTGTGGACCTATACCAGTCCTTAAGGATTAGCAGACTGTACCTCACTCAACCCTATATACTGTAGTACACTATACCTTACCGGTCCTTAGAAGGACCTTTGTGCAACTAGTAGGTTGTCATTAGCAGACTGTACCTCAGTCCCTATACTCATAAAGGACTGCTGCAGAATAGGGCAGCAGTCAGCAGTAGTGCACCTCAACCCTATATATTGTGGACCTATACCAGTCCTTAAGGATTAGCAGACTGTACCTCACTCAACCCTATATACTCTAGTACGCTATACCTTACCAGTCCTTAGAAGGACCTTTGTGCAACTAGTAGGTTGTGATTAGCAGACTGTACCTCAGTCCCTATACTCATAAAGGACTACTGCAGCAGAAGGGCAGCAGTCAAGTATAATATTCTTTCTATATTTGGAAGAAAGAATATTATACGTGTACAAGCCTATTACCATACCAGTCCTGAAAAGAACCTTTGTGGACCTAATAGTAACAGCTACTGATTAAACTGACTGTCCCTCACTGCCACACACAGCTTCCAGCCTGTCCCTATTTAAACTGACAAAACACAGGCTGCTGCAACAATAACTTGAATAGCAAACTATATCCTGTACTACTTTACCATACCAGTCCTGAAAAGGACTTTTGTGGACCTAATAGTAACAGCTAATGATTAAACTGACTGTCCCTGCTGCACACAGCGTCCTGTCCCTCTCTCAGCACTGACAAAAGACAGGCTGCTGCAACAATGACTTGAATAGCAGTGCCTCAAACCTATATCCTGAACTACACCTATACCATACCAGTCCTTAAAATAACTTTTGTGGACCTAATAGCTAGCGATTTGGGTCACTGCAGTCTCTCCCTGCTCCACACAGCAACCTCTCCCTATAGTGACATATGAAAGAATGTAAAATGGCAGCCGGATCGGGTCTATTTATAAGTTAGGGGGAATGTCCAAGTGTCCATGTGCTGTAATGTCTCAATTGGCTGTCCTGTACCACATGATGGATGTGTCATCATAGGTCAAAGTTCTTTTACACAGTAAACACGCAAGTCCACCGGGCGAACAGCGGCAATAGTCCGCCGATCGGGCGGACCGCGAACAGCCGAAATTCGCCGCAAACTGACCACCGGGCGAACAGTTCGGCCATCCCTACTTATAACCCCTGTAAGGTTTATTTTTGCCATCTTTTTCCCATTAGGGAGATTTACCTTTACTTCCTGTCCTATAGCCAAACCGGAAGTGAGAGGAAATCCCTGCAAATTAAGGGAATCTCTTGGGGACCCTACGGTCACCAGAAATAGATTTCCCCTCTATTACTTTTCTGGGGACAACCCAAAATGTGGATTTCTTTTTACTTTCAATGATAATGGTAAACAGGACAAATAGAGAGGTTGAATCTCCCTAACAAGGACACAGACAAAAAAAAAACTTCCCTCTATCCAAAACTAAAAAAACTTTTGCCTTTAGTTATACTTTAATGTCTCCAATAATTTTAAAAATAGGATAAATAAAATGTTTTAAATTGACCTGTCATCATTTAATTTTCTTCAGTATCCATCAGGTACAACTATCATATAAATTCAAAGCCATAAAGATCCCTAGGATGTTTGCGTATAACCGTCTGAACATGCAGATCTCCCACCAAGAATGATGGGTGATAAAAGATGGCTGTGTCTATTCTTGAAGCTAGCGGGATGTTTGTTTCCAACATGTTAAAAGAATTGGTTCCTTTTTTTATGGAGAAAAGGGAACAAGTGGTAACTGGCTTCTAAAATTTTCCAGCATGTCAGTAAATCTTACTCTTTGGCATTCATAAAGAATGTTGTAGATATTCTTTAGAAATCTGTCTCGCGTCAGTGCGACAGATTGCAGAACTTGTCATAGATTCATGTACATGTCGTTAGGGTGTTTATGAACTTTTATCAACTCTTAAAAAACTGTCTCAAACATCTTTGCTGCAAAGTGGTGGCATTTTACAGGCAGAAAAGCTATTTAGAAAAGTTGGCAGAATAATGAAACCTTACCAAACATCAGTTCCAAGAGAACCTAATGACAAATTTTGTTATAGAAATGTCTCAAATATACAACACACGCAACAAAATCAACAATTTACTCTAACATGGAAAAGGTCTCATTTACTTCCACTTTCCTTATGACTGTTGTGATGTTATTTCTGAATTTGGCACAATAGCGCAATACAACAAAAATGTTGCAAAAAAAGAACTACTAGCATTTGTTGCATGCATCATTACTAACAATAAAAATGTCACAGGTTTTCATTATTTGGAGCAAGGCTCCCAACTACATAAACTGAAATACAGTATCTCACAAAAGTAAGTACACTCCTCACATTTTTGTAAATATTTTATTCGATCTTTTCATGTGACAACACTGAAGAAATGACACTTTGCTACAATGTAAAATAGTGAGTGTACAGCTTGTACAACAGTGTAAATTTGCTGTCCCCTCAATATAACTCACCACACCGCCATTAATGTCTAAACCGCTGGCAACAAAAGTGATTACACCCCTAAGTGAAAATGTCCAAATTGGGCCCAATTAGCCATTTTCCCTCCCCGGTGACATGTGACTCGTTAGTGTTACAAGGTTTCAGGTGGGAATGGGGAGCAGATGTGTTAAATTTGGTGTTATTGCTCTCACTCTCTCATACTGGTCACTTGAAGTTCAAAATGGCACCTCATGCAAAGAACTCTCTGAGTATCTGAAAAAAAGAATTGTTGCGCTACATAAAGATGGCCTAGGCCAGTGATGGCATCCCAGATGTTTTGGAACTACATTTCCCATGATGTTCATGCACTCTGCAGTGTAGATGAGCATCCTGGGAAATATAGTTCCAGAACATCTGGGGTGCCAAGGTTTGCCATTACTGGCCTAGGCTATAAGAAGATTGCCAAGACTCTGAAACTGAGCTGCAGCACGGTGGCCAAGACCATACAGCAGTTTAACAGGACATGTTCCACTCAGAGCAGGCCAGAAGTTGAGTGCCCGTGCTCAGCGTCATATCCAAAGGTTGTCTTAGGGAAATAGATGTATGAGGGCTGCCTGCATTGCTGCAGAGGTTAAAGGGGTGGGGGGTCAGCCTGTCAGTGCTCAGACCATACGCTGAGCACTACATCAAATTGGTCTGCATGGCTGTCATCCCAGAAGGAAGCCTCTTCTAAAGATGATGCACAAGAAAGCCCACAAACAGTTTGCTGAAGACAAGCAGACAAAGGACATGGATTACTGGAAACATGTCCTGTGGTCTGATGAGACCAAGAAAAACGTATTTGGTTCAGATGGTGTCAAGCGTGTGTGGCAACAACCAAGTGAGGAGTACAAAGACAAGTGTGTCTTACCTAAAGTCTGCATGAGTGCTTCCGGCACTTGGGAGCTACAGTTCATTGAGGTAACCATGAATGCCAACATGTACTGTGACATACTGAAGCAGAGCATGATCCCCTCCCATTGGAGACTGGGCCGCAGGGCAGTATTCCAACATGATAACGACCACAAATGCACCTCCAAGACAACCACTGCCCTGCTAAAGATAAAGATGATGGACTGGCCAAGCATATCTCCAGACCTAAACCCTATTGAGCATCTGTGGGACATCTTCAAATGGAAGGTGGAGGAGCACAAGGTCTCTAATATTCACCAGCTCTGTGATGTCGTCATGGAGGAGTGGAAGAGGACTCCAGTGGCAACCTATGAAGCGCTGGTGAACTCCATGCCCAAGAGGGTTAAGGCAGTGCTGGAAAATAATGGTGGCCACACAAAATATTGACACTTTGGGTCCAATTTGGACGTTTTCACTTAGAGGTGTACTCACTTTTGTTGCCAGCGGTTTAGACATCAATGGCTGCGTGTTGAGTTATTTTCAGTCACTGTTATACAAGCTGTACACTCACTATTTTCCATTGTAGCAAAGTGTAATTCCTTCAGTGTTGTCACATGAAAAGATATAATAAAATATTTACAAAAATGTGAGGGGTGTACTCACATTTGTGAGATACTGTAAATAGAGACGGCATTCATATGTATATCATGCTCCCCTGAGGTCATATCCACCATCACTTCTGCTGAATGCTGCTCAGTGGGGAGGTAAAGGAGCATTCTATCTCTTGGAAATATTTAAAATAAAATTGTTTAAGAGGTTCCCTTGCCCCCAACAATCAAGAATTTAAGTATTTAGGTTTTTTAATTAATTTCATTACATCATAGCTTAGTGGGTCTGAACAATGGTCACATGATGCTATAGGTACGTCCATTATTGTAAACTTTTCTGTCAGTCAATATGATGAAGTGTGGAGGGTTTTCAGGAGGCATATTATTTCCTCCCCAATTACAAAAGGAAAGAGATATATCTGTTGAGTATAGGGGATTTCAACAACTCCCAGTTTTTTTTTTGTTTGTTTTTTTAAACAATATACTGCCTCTAAATTAGACTGGAGTTTCGCTTTGTAAAGTTCAGCAGAACAGAGTTTGGAGTAGTTTGTTCCATCTCATTGAATTCGAAGTTGAAATGATCAAATCAATCCTGTGAAAAAGGAAAATGGGTTACTGACACGGCAAATGCTTTCATATGTTTGCTACTCAGAATAAATGTCAGTGCCATTAGCAAGCCACACAAACGACTCTCATAGGCATTACCAGTTACCAGCCCATCCTAAGGGTCTTGTGATTGTGGCCTGTCTAAAATTCCAAGAAAAGCCACAATTCCTTGGAGAGCAATAACTGGCACTTCTGTACATGTAATCCAGCACAGAACCCTATGTTTTTTTTTGCTCTATCTGATTTTTCAGCCATCTGTATGGCTTCATTGTTATAGGTTTGTTTCAGTTAATGTACCTAATAGGTTTTAAAGTGGTTATATGATGGTTAATTGTGCTGGCTGCCTAGAATGCTTCATTCTATAAAAAAAATAATTAGAAATGCATTTATGGTACACAGATTTTTAATTTGTGGGAACTGAACGTACTGTGTAATTACAGATTTCAAAATAATTAGAGAATAATGGAAACACTTAAAAATTGTTCCAGAAAATAATTAAGGTAAATATAAAAAATATCATATATTCATACTGGATTGAATTCCTATAATTCTCAAAGAAAAATCCATATAAATCTTATTGTTGATATATTCTGTGTGATATTTAAAATAAAACACATCTGGCAGAACTTTTGATTCTCCATTTGCGCTAAAGTGAAGAGAACAGAGAGATTGCAAATGGGACTGATTTACTATAGGAGTAGAGAATGATCAATTTAAAAAGCTTTTTCTCTAGAACACCAAGTCTTGTGATGGGCAATTTAAAATAAAAGCTGGATTTTTCCTTGCACACAGTTGTGTAAACATAGTTTCACTAAACTGGGTGAACATTCTCCACTTCATTAGTAAATTGAACATTAGATTCACATTGCAACGGTACATACGTTCATTTAAAAAAATGTGGTTTGTGCACATTTGGCCAGGCCCCAAGGCTTGCACATTGGCACTTTTTTTTCTCTCTATTTGTATGTCACTGCACCTCATTTTGTGTCACCATTCACTCAGAATTGTGGGGTGTGGATCTTTGGGCCTACCCTGAAGTCTAGGGAGAGGATTTGTGGTCATCAGGTTCCTAACTCTCTCCCTTTGAGAGTCTCTTTTTGGGAGAGCCCCCATCCAGTATTTGTTGATTGGCTTTGACTAATCATGAGGGGTGGGGTGTGCCAGGCCTTTAAGCTAGGTGGACCTGAGTGTGCAATGCCACTGTCAGGAGCCTTGCGCCCCAGGGGGCCAGGGAGTGGCCCTTCTTCTTTGGGACGGGCCCATGATGCACTGTAGTACACTTTTTTGTGTGTGGTTTTTGTTTTTGCTTACTGCACTGTGAGCTCGAAAAAAAAAAAAAAAATATGATGACTTTTTTCAATGAAATGTTTGACAAGTGTATATGTACTGAAAAAAAATGTTCATATTCAGCAGACTAGGACTTTGGCTCATATTGCATTAGGACAAGGGTCTCAAGGCCACATCATATATTTAATAAATATTCACACTCCAAAAAAAAATCCATATCAGAGTCACCCTTACATCAGAGTTTCCCCTTATGGCACATTGAGGATACCCCACTGACCCTAACCACAGGGTAGATAAAATCCTGTAGGGGGCTGAATGTGGCTTGCGAACCATACTTAGGAAACTCCTGCACTAGGAGATGGAGCGTGAGGTGTTTAGACAGTTTAGAGTAGTGGGATATACACAAGAAAAAAGGAATGTTGCTTATTCAAAGCTCTGAGATCAGGTGAAGGTGACGTTACTTGTCAAAAGTGTTGTCACCCTTTTGCCAGTGTGGTGCTGCAGGGGTTTTTGATCAAAAGAATAGCTGAACAAAAAGTATTATAAAAGGTAAAACAATTCAATTAAGCGTTAGCCCTTGTACACACGGTCGGAGAATCCGTCGGAATGTGTCCTATCAGACCGTTTTGTCGGATAATCCGACTGTGTGTGGTATGCATCGGACTGTTTCCGTCGGAATATCCGTCGGACCAAATTTTCCAATTTGCTGGAAATATTTTACGACAAACTGGTCCGATCGGACATACTCCGATCATGTGTAGAGAATTCCGATCGGACAAAGTGCCACGCATGCTCAGATCAAATTCCTACATCAAAGCTATTGGTTACTAGCCTGAATGTAGTCCCATCGTAACGAAATTACGTCATCACGTTCTGAAAGATCAGATTTTCTGACAACTTTGTCCGACCGTGCGTATGCAACAGTTTCGGACACAATCCGTCAGACAAAATCCGTCGGACAAAATCCGACGGATTTGATTGTTGAAATGTCCGACCGTGTGTACAAGGGCTAAGAAGGGTTTTAGGCAGGTGCAGTCTACTTTCTGCACTGTGGGTGGCGCTTATCCGCTTCTCCATTCCAGTTGCAAAGGAAGTCCAGAGAAACATGGTTCCTCTATGGCTTCTGGGTCACTAGGGAAACTTTCCGATTGAATGCTGCCACCCCATGTGACTCTTGCAGCCATTAAGGGTCAGGTTGAGCCTATTTAAGGCCCTGGCTCCAGACTTTGCACAAATTTTCATGTGGGTAGAGTAAGGACAAGTACCCTGTCTGTTAGGGACAGAACTAGCGACAGTGTAAGGTTCCTGACAAGGAGGGAAAACAGAGGGATTGCTACTTCTCTAGACATCTTCCCATTTGGGCACAAAACGGCCAGGGCGCATTCTGCACCTCCTAGCAGGTGCTGTCAGTTCAGCTAAAACCTGTTCTCTGCACTCCATTGGGATCCGTGAGCGTTCCCGGTTTGAGCTGTCTTAACACCAGGTTTATTGTAAACTGTGTTTGTTTTACTTCAATGCAAGTTCTTTAAATCGCACTTGGACTCTGTGTGCTATTGCCACCGCACCATACTGCACCCCATCTACAGGCTTTTAAATCCCTCTACATTGTAAACAAGATACGCAAGGCTTAATTCACAAAACGAACACACTAGGATAAGGATCCATAGTTTTAAAAAGTAAAAGTAATTCTCAGTTGATTCCAGTGAAATATGAAATTGACTATCATGTGGTTTAAAATGATCCTTTCTACTAGACATATGCACTGCCGAAAAATGTGTTTGTTTTAAATGTTCTTTCATTTGTTTTTTTTGGGTCATTCTTTATGATCGAAATTCGTAAATACGTAAATTCGAAAATCCGAAAATGAGAAAGAAGTGACTACCATATTTATAAAGCCGGCGTATAACACGCACCCCAAGGAGGGAATTTAAAAGAATTTTTTTTTAGGAGGGAAGTTTAAGGAAAAAACTTACATTTAAATGTCCATCAATGCAGCCTTGTCAGTGTCATTTGCAGCCTTGCATTGCAGCCTTGTCAGTCATTTGCAGCCTTGCATTGCAGCCTTGTCAGTCATTTGCAGCCTTCCATTGCAGCCTTGTCAGTCATTTGCAGCCTTCCATTGCAGCCTTGTCAGTCATTTGCAGCCTTGCATTGCAGCCTTGTCAGTCATTTGCAGCCTTCCATTGCAGCCTTGTCAGTCATTTGCAGCCTTCCATTGCAGCCTTGTCAGTCATTTGCAGCCTTGCATTGCAGCCTTGTCAGTCATTTGCAGCCTTCCATTGCAGCCTTGTCAGTCATTTGCAGCCTTCCATTTCAGCCTTGTCAGTCATTTGCAGCCTTGCATTGCAGCCTTGTCAGTCATTTGAGGCCTTGTCAGTGTCTTTGTCGTTTAAAAATTGCGCCGCCTCTGTCAAAATGGTTAGCTTACAGTCCTGTTTACACCTTGCTTTTGCTTGGTGCTTCCATGAGGCTTTAGTGGGGCTTTGATGAGGCTTCGTGAGGCTTCAAGCGAGCTTTACCATAGACTTCTATGGAGGCTTTGAAGACGCTTTGAAGTACCATTGAAGCTACGTGGGGTATAATTTTTGAAGCAAAGCCGAAGCAAAGCAAAAGCAGTGTGTAAACAAGACTGTAAGCTAACCATTTTATTTAGTGACAAGAGCTTTGACTGGCATTCAGAGAGCTTTAACCAAGCCTGTCTTAAGCTTTGTTTTGAAGCAAGTGTAAACTAGCCGTTAATGTGTGTTGAAGCCGAAGCCAGTGTAAATAATCCCTTAGGGCTCATTTACACTTGCTTCGGCTTCAACACACATTAAAGCTCCTACTGCTTCAACAAGCTTTTTTGATGTGTTTTTGATGCTTTGGTGGTGCTTCTTCAATGAGGCTTCGGTGGTGCTTTGATGAGGCTTCGGTGGTGCTTAGTTGAAGCTTCGGTGGTGCTTAGTTGAATCTTCGGTGGTGCTTCGATGAAGCTGCAGTGGTGCTTTAGTGATGCTCTTTTGACGCTTTGTAGAAGTGTGACAGATGCCGTGTGTGTTGATATCTCACACCTGCAACTTCTCCAAAACAAAGCAAAACTAGAGCTGAATTTAAGCCTCTCAAAAGCTGCAAGTGCTTCAAGTGAGCTTTGCCATAGACTTCTATGGAGGCTTTGAAGACGCTTTGAAGCACCACTAAAGCTACATGGGGTATAATTTTTTAAGCAAAGCAAATGCAAAGTGTAAACAGGACTGTAAGCTAACCAGGAGCTTTGACTGCCGTTAAGAAAGCTTTAACAAAGCATGTCCGAAGCCTTGTTTTGAAGAAAGTGTAAATGAGCCCTTAAGTTATTATTAGTTAGTTATTATTTCAGATTATTTTGAATTTTCTTTCTTATTTTTTAATTAATTAGATTTCGAATTATTGATTTTCTGAACTTTCGGGGTTTTGAATTTACAAATTTTCAAATTTACGAATTTTCAAATTTATGAATATTTGGAAAAATTTGTTAAACAGGTTTTTCGTTAATTTGATTATCTCCGAATGAAGGAATTTGTTGAAATTGGTTAAACTAATTCATAACAAAACTAATTGCACATGTCTACTTTCTACAGTGCTATATGTTTGATACATACTCAATAAAACTGCATCCTTGAGATGTTATGTTGCACTGTCCATGTAAAACAGATGATTCAATTACATACCATCACCAACAGCCAGATAAATAGGTTTGAATCGATTATTAAAATTCAGGGACAATGCAGCCGCTCCAGAGCATGGGAAACAAACATCTTTCAGATTATCTATAATACAAAGCGATAGGCTGTCATTGTTGACCTCATATTTTTACACTTTTTTTTTTAACCAAATCCATATGTTTATAGACAATCAAAGCCTTTGCGTCTTAGAAAAATCTGCAGAATTAAAGGTAGGCTCCAGTGAAACGTGAAAACTTGACATTTACATTGCTTCCTTAGGCACAGTCTGCTATTTGAGTGGCTCCACTTTTTATCCCAGCGTACATTTTGTGCAGCTCAATACATCGGGATGGCAATCTGTATCATATTTTTCACCTACACAAAAACTGAGCCAGCAAAAATGTTAGCCTGTGTGTTGCCTGGTTACTAGCGGCGATCTTTATTGCAGTTTCCTCAGAGGACAGAATCATGTCAAGGCTGACTGAGAAGCACTGTGAAAAACTTGCTAAATTTTTACTGCTTTCATAATACTCACTTTATTGGTGAATTTAGAGGACTTTTTTTCAGCCTAGTTACCATTTAGCTGTTTTGACAATTAGCAGTTATCGACCTGGGTTGTGTGGAGTTGTTTCCTAAACCAGCACCTATAAAAACATTAAACACTTCTATACCGGGCCTATTCTGGCACTTCTCTCCTACATGTAAAAATCATAATTTTTTTGCTAGAAAATTACTCAGAACCCCTCAAACATTATATCTATATTTTTTTAGCAGACACCGTAGGGAATAAAATGGCAGTTATTTAAACTTTTTATCTCGCATGGTATTTGCGCGATAATTTTTCAAACGCCTTTATTTTCATGAATTAAAAAATAACAAAACCGTAAAGTTAGCCCAATTTTTTTGCATAATGTGAAAGATGATGTTATGCCAAGTAAATAGATACCTAACATGTGACACTTTAAAATTGCACACTTATGGAATGGTGCCAAACTTCGGTACTTAAAAGTCTCCATAGGCAATGCTTTGAAAATGTTTAAAGGTTACCAGTTTAGAGTTACAGAGGAGGTCTAGTGCTAGACTTGTTGCAGCCGCTTTAACGCACACGGCGATACCTCACATGTGTGGTTTGAACGGCATTTACATATGTGGGCAGGACTTGTGTGTGCGTTCGCTTATGAGCACAAGCTACCAGGGACAGGAGCATTTTACATTTTTTTGTTTTTTATTTTACTTAATTTTTTTTATTTTTTACACTTATTTTTATATTTTTATTTTTTTGAATGTAAACATCCCTTGTAATAGGAATATATTGTGACAGGTCCTCTTTATGGAGAGGTGTGGGGTCAATAAGACCCCACATCTCTCCTCCAGGTTAGAAAGCATGAGATTGAGAAAAAAAAATCACCGATCTCATGCTGATAGCCGCCATCATGGCTTTGTTTACTTCCGGGAACCCGGACATCGTAATGTCGTGCCCGGGCCTCCAACGGTCATAGAGATGACTGGTCACTGGAAATCTCTATCATCGTCATTTGGTGCCTTAGGATTCTTTCTCCAGGACCCGATGGCACAGGAGAGCCCGGAGAAGCACCGGATGGCGGCGGGAGGGGGGGTGTCCCCTCCCGTCGCCTATAAGAATGATCAAGCGGTGGAACTGTGGCTATGATCATTCTTATTGTGCACAGAATCATCGGCTGGAAAGAATGATATCTGAATGATGCCTGTAGCGGCAGGCATCATTTAGATATCCCCTCACAAAGTCAAGGACGTCATATGACTATGTGTGGAAGGAAGTGATTTTAAAGTATAACTCCACCTAAAATGTTTGTATTTTGTATATACTGTGGACTGGGTGGGTTAGACTGTCATTTTTTTTTTATTGCTGTCTAAGCTTTATTGAGAACTTCAGACCCTCCACATCCTTTCTACATGATGATTTTGTGATCCTCTAGCAGAGACATAATAGACAAGTAATAAAAAAACAAATAGTCTTCCCCTGCTCTTTTCGAAAAAGAGGGGATTTATTGGTGTCTGTGTTGTCGATTTCCCTCTACTTCCTGTCCTGCAGACAACACTGTCACTGGCATGGGAATTGGTGTGAAATCTCCATAGAGGATTCTAACCCGTCCCTATTTCAAAACTACACATAAAAATTCCTCTAGCTGTGTGGATATCCATAATGTACACATTGTAATATTCCATGTTGCCACTATATATATATATTTTTTTCTCATTAACTTTGTTTAATGGTCTCAAAAAAAATTTGGTGACAGGTTTTTTTGGTCAAGTTGTTCCCACTTAAAAATTACTGATTTAAAAACACTAATAACTTAAAACTGTCACAAACAAAAGGTCCACAAAATATTCCTTTCCTTCTGAAGCTTTTACGATGCATTGTTATCATTAACCAGTCTTTTACTATTAAACTTAAATGGCCAATTGAGACAAACAGTTCTGAGACCGATCTTCCACCGCTGGTTAAGACGGAGGTGGTGCTGGATTTTTGAAATATTCATTTCGTTTTCTGGGCCTTCTGAGCAGACTTTGTGACCTTGCCAGTACCTGCTGCCTTCTTTTCGACAGCCTTGATGACACCAACAGCAACAGTCTGCCTTATGTCACGCACAGCAAAGCGACCAAGGGGAGGATAGTCGGAGAAGCTCTCCACACACATGGGCTTGCCGGGGACCATATCAACGATGGCAGCATCACCAGATTTCAGGGACTTGGGATTTTCTTCCAGTTTCTTACCAGAACGACGGTCAATCTTCTCCTTCAGCTCTGCAAACTTGCAGGCAATGTGAGCAGTATGGCAATCCAGCACAGGTGCATAGCCAGCACTGATCTGTCCTGGGTGGTTCAGGATAATGACCTGTGCAGTGAATTGACCAGCTTCCAATGGTGGGTCATTCTTACTATCACCAGCAACATTACCACGACGGATATCCTTCACGGAAACGTTCTTTACGTTGAAACCAACGTTGTCACCGGGACAAGCCTCGGTCAAAGCTTCATGGTGAATTTCCACAGACTTGACTTCAGTTGTTACATTGACTGGAGCAAAGGTAACCACCATACCTGGTTTCAGGAGACCAGTTTCCACACGACCAACTGGTACTGTACCAATACCACCAATCTTGTACACATCCTGCAGAGGCAGACGAAGAGGCTTGTCAGTGGGGCGGCTAGGAGGCAGAATGCTATCAAGAGCTTCCAGCAGAGTGGTTCCACTGGCTTTTCCCTCTTTGCGGGAAATGGCCCATCCCTTGAACCATGGCATATTGCTACTGGGTTCCAGCATGTTGTCGCCGTTCCAACCAGAGATGGGCACAAAGGCAACGGTATCTGGGTTGTAACCAATTTTCTTGATGTAAGTGCTGACTTCCTTTACAATTTCCTCGTATCTCTTCTGGCTGTATGGTGGCTCAGTGGAATCCATTTTGTTAACACCAACGATAAGCTGCTTCACACCCAGAGTGTAGGCCAGAAGAACATGTTCACGAGTTTGTCCATTCTTTGAGATACCAGCCTCAAACTCACCAACACCAGCAGCAACAATAAGCACGGCGCAGTCAGCCTGAGAAGTACCAGTGATCATGTTCTTGATGAAGTCTCTGTGGCCAGGGGCATCAATAATGGTGACATGGTGACATAGTACTTGCTGGTCTCAAATTTCCACAGGGAAATGTCGATGGTAATACCACGTTCACGCTCAGCCTTCAGTTTGTCCAACACCCAAGCATATTTGAAGGAGCCCTTTCCCATCTCAGCAGCTTCCTTCTCGAATTTTTCGATGGTACGCTTGTCGATCCCACCACATTTGTAGATCAGATGCCCAGTTGTTGTGGACTTGCCAGAATCTACGTGTCCAAAGACGACGATGTTGATGTGTGTCTTTTCCTTTCCCATTTTGGAGTTTTAGATGTTGGCGATGGACACCTTGTAAATTCGCCGCAGACCCGGTGAGGAAGAGCCCATGTTGCCACTATATTACATGGCCTGTAGATGCAATAATGTTACACTGGGGTTTGATATTAGTTACAATTTCAATTTATGAGCACTATGTTCATGTATTCTACTGACAAGCTTTTAATGAAAAAGCTTTGCTTAAAGGGACCATTCAGGTCTTGGTGCCCTGATAGGTCATGTTTTGCATGTGTTAACACAAATGAGTAAATGTGCAGAAGTGGTGTCTGCATTTGTTTGTTTTTTTTTTCCCCCCTCCGTTTTCACCTGCTGATCTGACCAGTAACACACATCTTGTATTATAGTGCCCACACTATGGAAGAAGAAGCAACGGGGGTTGGGGGTGGGGGAGTACATACCTCCCAATTTTTGGAGATGGGAATGAGGGACACCTATTAGCAAAAGTATGTAGGTATAGGACCCACCCCGCCACGCCCCCTTAAAGGAGAATTATACAAAAAAATGATTAGTTAAACCCACAAACATGGGCGTCCGCAGAAATTTTTTCTTGGGGGGGGGGGCATCATTTTAGGATCACCCATGCACCTCCCCTTTTCGACAATGTCATTATCACATGCATATCACATCATGGTCAGAGACTGCAGATGTAGTACAGTTCCTAAGATAAGTAATGGATAATGACCAACGGGCCCTTTTATCAGACCCAGTGAAACTACAGCAGTGATCCCTCCAGCTGGACAATCAATCAATTTGGGTCCCCCGGTGGCAACTCTGGTCAGTAGTGTAGCATGTCTGTACCCTGGTCTCTCTGGCTTCCACCCGGCACACTCATCATTCTTTGTCCTGTAGCACTCACTCCCTCAGATTTTTTCCAGGCTGCAGTCTCTCAATCTGTCTCTTGATCGAGCTGTAACCTCCTCCCTATGGAAAATGGGGCTGCCAACCTTTGAGACTACATGTCCGATGATGCTCTCCTCTCCTGGTCTCCTTTGATTGGCCCTCGGTTATGGCCAATAGGGAAGGAACGGAGTGGGCATGAAGCCCTGATAGCGATGCAACTGTGCTAAATTTAAGATCTGATCCCCAATTCCAGGGGGGGCACTTGACCCCCCTTGCCCCTACCTGCGGACGCCCATGCCCACAAGTGCTTTTATTTACCACTACTATTCCTTTATGTTGGCTTTACACAACTACTAATGCAGTAATTTCGAAATCTGATGAAGTGATTAGCACTGAGAAATACTTTTTGAAAGATAAAAAGTGCATTTTATATACAACTATATATGAGACCAAAATGAGGGACAAATTAGGAGGAAAGAGGGACAGAGGGACATTGCTCCAAATCAGGGACAGTTGGGAGCTATGGGAGTGTTAGATGTACTAGCAGATGTAAATAAACTAACAAACTGAGGCCAAACTCCAGCTAACACTTTATAAGTAATTTCAGCAACAGTTTTGTTTCTTTTGGGATAAAGGTTTCACTCAAAGTGGAGCGCCACCCTGAAAAACAAAAGTACATTAAAATTTTGCAAAAAATCAAAAAAAAAAAAATGTAAATTTTTTTTTTCAAACGTACCAGAAATGGCTGTTGCTAGGCAGATCGTCCTAATCTGCCTCTTCCTACTCCGCGGTGATCTTCAGTCTTCTCTCCTCCACGCGTCATCTTCTGGGGAATGAGCACTGTGTGTTCTGGGAACTGTGTGTCCCAGAACACAGCGTGCCCCATTCACAAAGCGCTGCGCGACTCGCACATGAGCAGTAGGAAACGAACAGTGAAGCCGCAGGGCTCCACTGCCTGTTTCCCTTAGTTGGAATGGCGGTGCCGGGAGCCGAGGGACGGGTCGGCCTCGGGCGGCCAACATCACGGGCACCCTGGACAGGTAAGTCTGCTTATTAAAAGTCAGCAGCTACAGTGTTTGTAGCTGCAGACCTAAAAAAAAAAAAAAAAAAATTTCAGCTGTCCCTCCCCTTTAAGTAAATAAAGGCTGATCATGGCTCCATGCACACTGAAGTTCCTAAACGTCCGTTTTTGGGAGTTTAAGCGTTTTTTTTTTTTTAACAGCCCATAAACTCCCCTCTATGTTATCCTTTTTGGATGTTTATCAGCAGTAGAGTTTATTGGCTCTTTTCTGAATGCCATAAAATCCCGTTCAGGAGTCGTTTTTCTGACCACAAAAAATGGCAAACGCTCATAAACACTGATAAACGCTCAAAAATGTGGCTCACCAGCGTTTAACGTTTTTGATCCATTGAAAAAAAAACGCTAAAAAATGATAACGCGGAAAAACACTAATAAACACTATTGCAAAAACTTTAAAAAACGTTGAAAGGCTCACTGCAAAGCTACTGCCGTTTTTATAGCCTTATTTTAACGTCTAGTGTGCATGGAGCCTAAGCACCCCTGTCAGTGGTAAAAGGTTTGTCTCAACCCTCTAACTGCTACATCTGCAGGACCACTTGGTCTGTTGAAACTAATTCAGACGCACTGGGCTGGCCAGATCAGCAGGTGAAAATAAAAGAAAGAAAGACTAAAAAATAAAATGAATGCAGCAGTCACATCTAAGAATTGGTAAGCTGCAATATAATAAATGTGTGCTTTAAATGTCAGTCCATTTAAATGAACCATTTTTTGCAACTAGGATATGTGTTTTTTTTTGGGGGGGGGGGAGGGGTTGTTTTGTTTTTTTGCATGATCACAAAGAAAAGCAACATTTTGGGACCATGCATGGACCCTTTGTTAGGCATGTGATGAGGAGTAAAGGATTCCAGTATAGCATGCAAGAGAATTATACCACATTTATGGCAACGCAGTGTACCACAACCCACAGTAATGCACAGTAAAGCATGTCCATTGGAGCTGTGCTGCCTTGATGTGTTGGAGTGCCATTCAAAATGAAGGGCACTGCAATGAACTAATGCATGTAAATGTGACCCACTGTTTGGACTGAACCATTTAACACTGACTGGGGTGCTTACAATGATCAGCTTTCATGTATGTAAAATCTTTATCCCAAAGGGAATAAAACAGTCGCAGGTAATCGCTGCATGCAATGAGCCACAAATAGCTGTGGGAGCTAATCCCAGGCAACCCTTGCTGTCTCTACCACAGATAATTGCAAAAAGCCACATTCATAAGTGTAAATGCGGCCTATTAGGTAAGTCTGCATAGGTATTGTCATTTTAGGCGAAATATTTTGATTGTAGCATGTGCCTAATGTGAGGGGATCTCTTAAATAATTTTAGGCATATTCATAATTTCCCCCCTCTGCTGCCCAGAAGTAGCACTGCATCAACCCCTGACCATTTCTTACAGGTGCATCCGTTTTGAATTGAAAAAACTGCAAGTATAATAATAAAGATAACACAACACTATCACAGGGTGGCCATACACTTTACAATCTGATTATACAATCTTTGAACAATTTCAATTGATTTTACCATTAACGATGTATTATGCAGGCAAAGATAAACAATACATTTTATTTGAATTCAATGTGTAGGCCCTTACATCACATGGTTGATGGCAGATTTAAGAAAGATTGTATAGTAGGATTGTAATATCATTGTATATTTTGTGGTCAGCTATAGTCAGTCATTTAAAATTACAGCATACACATACTGTATGCGTACTGTAGTTTTACTGCTACAGCTACACAAAATCATATATATATATATATATATATATATATATATATATATATATATATATATATATATATATATATATACAGGGTTTTTTTCAGCAGGAATGCAGGGAAACCCAGTTCCAGTACCTCCAGCACTTATTGTATTTTTTGACAAAGGAATGCTAAAGGGTCTATTGATGCTGGCTGCTGGGGGATCTAATGGTGTTGGTGGGGATCTATTGTTAAAGGGTAGGTATATTGTTGTTGGTGGGGGGGGGGGGGGGTCTCTTGTTGCTGGAGGGTCAATTGTTACTGGGAGGGACCTACTCTTGAGGGAGAGGTCTATTGTTGCTGGTTGCTGGAGGGTCTATTGATGCTGGCTGCTGGGAGATCTGTTGTTGCTGCTGGGAGCCTATTGTTGCTGGGTTGGTATTTTGTTGCTTGGGTTGGGTCTATTGTTGCTGGTGGGATCTTCTGTTGCTGGAGTAGGGGTCTTTCAAATTCCATACAAATTAAATTACTTAGCAGCGCAAAATGATTCTCTGTATTCTCTAAAAGGGGCAGTATTGGGAGGTGGGTATGGGGTGGAACCAAGAGGTGCTCAGAGGTGGGTAAGGGGCAGAGACAAAGGGTGCGTCAGAAGGGAGGGGTTCCTGCACCTATTCTTTGAGAAAAAAAGCCCTGTATATATATATATATATATTTATATATATATATATATATATATATATATATATATATATATATATATATATATATATATATATACAAGATTCTGCATTTCTGGGTAGGGGGCGCAAACGCGATCACCCACCTGCACTGTTACTAGCTCCAGCACATGCCAATCAGCGGTCTCCAGCTTATGATCTATGCCTAGAACCCGCTGATCATCGGAGTGAGTGACAGGGAAGAGATTTGTGTATGTAAACAACACAAAGCTCTCTCCTGACAGTGGCGATGGACTGTTTTTTGTTTCCCTGCAAAGCAGATTGCTAAGTAAAATCAGCACACATTACAAACAGTAAAAATTGTTAGAAACGCAATTAACCCTTTGATTTCCCCAGATGTTAACCCTTTCCCAGCCAGTGTCATTAGTACAAGGTTGGTGGATATTATTAGCACTGATCACTGTATTAGAACTGTATTGGAAATGTCAGTGGCAGTCAGCCAGTTTCCACAAAGTGTCAGTTAGTGTCAGATTGTCTGCCGACCCGCTATAAGATGCTAATCACCTCCATTACTAGTATTAAAACAAACAAAGAAAATAAAAATGCCAGTATATATCCCATAGATCACCCAAACCAATTATTGTACACTTATTGGGATTTTTTTCTATGTATGAAGAATTTTTTTTTTATTAGATATGTTTTATAACAGTATTGTTTTTTTTCAGTATATTGTTTATATATATATATATATATAGATAGATAGATAGATAGATAGATAGATAGATAGATAGATAGATAGATAGATAGATAGATAGATAGATAGATAGATAGATAGATAAAAAAAGAAAAGAAAAAAACAGTGGCGATCAAATACCACAAAAAAGCTATATTTGTGGGAAAAGAATGATACAAATGTTGTTTGCATACAGCATTGCATGAACGCACATTCA
Source organism: Lithobates pipiens (assembly GCF_037356315.1). Taxonomy (NCBI): domain Eukaryota; kingdom Metazoa; phylum Chordata; class Amphibia; order Anura; family Ranidae; genus Lithobates; species Lithobates pipiens. The sequence continues at coordinate 287,006,151 of NW_027507903.1, read as the reverse complement.
CCAGTTAAAGTAGCAGTGTGCCGAATAGCAAAAAATTGACTGATCATGAAGAGGGTAACATTTTCTAGAGCTGAAGTGGTTAATACAGGAAATGAGAGGCAGCCAGATCAACACTAGATGCTTGATTGTTTGGGTACCTTGCTTCCTAATGTCTTTTTGCTGTTGAAAGGTTCTAATCACAAAAGTGGAACATGATTATGCACTTACAGTACGCTTCTTAACTAAATAAAATGAAAACTTAAATTGGTTGCCGCCTTTGCTTTAATACTGTAAACAAAATGGTTATCTGGATACATATGCATGAAATTAAAATTTTCTGCAATATTGACCTGTGACTGATTATCACATTAAATACTCACATATATTTTGTGTGATTCTAAAACAGCTTAAACATTAACAACACCTGTGCTGTAAGAAATATAGAGGGTGATGCTGATGACCTCCTTCTGAAAATGCTAGTTGCTGTTTCTGATTGAAAAGCTTTCACTGACATGAAACAAAAAAAAAAAGGTCAGGAATGTCAGAGCAAAGTCAGACTTCCTTATGCGCAAACTTGTTCCAAGCCAATGATTTGGGAAATATTAACGGCAGTATGAAAGCCAGGAAAACTAGCATTTTTAGAAGTGGTTGGACATGGCAGCCTCCATAATTCCTTAGTACAGGCCCCCCTAAAGTCTGAAGGACAATAAATTGGACCTTTCATTAGAAAGTTTGAAGACCCCCTAGTCTAAGAGATTTGGAGTGAGATTTTGCGATGTCATTTTGGGGCTACTCTGAAACGAAGAAGCAAAACGTTGTCTCTACCAAGATTGCCACAGAGACCTTTTGCCTCTGCCTACTCTTTTGGGGCACAACTTCCTCTTTGAAGACTGTGATGTAGAAAAATTACCAAGAAGTTATTCTTGGCAGCGGAAGCTTGCCAAGAGGAGGACCCATGTGGCCCTTTTGCAATTCAGTGCGTTTTTGGCCCATACCTGTACTGGTAAATGACTTGTTTGATTTTTTAATAAATTCTAAGCAAGCTTTATTAAAATGTACATTAGTATCTTGACACCTAAATCAAGACTCCCTTCAGCTTCAAGTCAGAAGACCCTTGCCTTGACATGGTGAACAGACATTCAGTGGCTCTGCCAGGACCATGATGCTTGTCCTTCCAAAGGTTTAAGTGATGAAGTGTCAGAGGAAGTCCTAATTAGAATGCGTAAAGCGGATGGTCAGTAATCCAACGTTAACCACTTGAATATGAGTATAACATGAAATATGGTCAAAAAGATAGACTTAGCTTTTACTTTTTTTTGAGCCTGTGATGTGTGCATGGAAACAAAACACTAAATTTAAACCAAAAAAGTGTTTGTGAACACACAAAAAAGTGCACTTAATGTGTGTCATATGGGCCCCTCCTGAAGGGGAGGGACCCTTCCCCGACCTCCTGAGGCACAAGACTGCTGATGGGGGCAAGGCACACTTAGGTCCACCTAGCCAAAAAACCTTGCAATCTCTGCTCCTCGTGGTTAGCCAAAGTTGACCATCAGGGATTAATAGGTGTGGGTTTTTTCCAAAGAGAAAACCCCCAAGGCAGCGGAGGAAGAAACTTAAGGGCCACACATCTTCCCCCACCCAGGCCCAAAGACCCATACCTTACAATCCAAGTGAAAAAAAAAGAAACATAAATTTTAGTTAATAGAAGCAAAAAGACATTAGTAGGTGATTTAGGGTGGCAAAGGTATTAACGGTTATTGAAATAATTTCTGATATGGATATGTGTGATTTGCATTCTGTCTTTTGGCAAATTTACGAGAAATTTTGTATAATGTTTTCTTTCTTTTTCTGATTAAAATGCAATAAAATTATAATATAAAAAAGGACACATACATAAGAGCAGTTGAAACACGTGAAGAGAAAATAAATAAGGAAAAATAAGATTGGGTGCCACTGCACCTGCACTGGCACCTGATGGACTTAGTTTTTAAAGTAGAATTAAAGACAAAAATGTTTTCTTCTCATGTTGGATCAAGAAGAGGGTTTAACACCCTTCAAGTTTTTTTTCCATCGGTGTCCCATTGGGAAGATTTCCCTTTATGTTTTGTCCCATAGCCAAAACAGGAAGTGGGAGGAGATCCCTTCAAAGTGATGAATATTCCTGGTTGTCACTCAGACTTGTGTAACGGCGGCCCCTGAAGAGCACGGGCTATGCATTTTTCAAAGTTAAAGTTATGCCTAAACTGCAGTTTGGTTTGGGTACAATTGTCTAAATTTAGACTTCAGCATCAGTCTTACTGGACTGTGAGATGTTCAGCCTGGTCACAGGGGGCACTGTATTTTCTGGCAGGTATGGAACTATGGTCTGTTTAGGTGCTTAAGTTACTCTTTCTTGGAGACCGCCCAGTGGGAGTGGCGCTCTCGCTGTGCTTTCTGGGAGAGGGTATTTAAGATGCGGACGTTACGTGGTTTGGGGTTCCAGTCCAGAATAATGTTCTGACTTCATGGTCCTGGTCCTCCTGACCAGCCCCCAGGAAGGCTATGGCCTGGGGTGCGGATCTAACCAATCTTGATGTCTTGGGGCTGGCTAGCCCGAGACAAGGAAACTAAAGGAGGATTCTGAGGTGGTTGGGTGCCGTCTCCGGTTTGGGAGAGACCCAGTGACTTCAAGCATTCCAGGGGAGGACTCTTCAGAAGAAGACCACGTACGGGTTGGTTTGTTAGTAAGAGCCTGGAAGAGCTGAAGTACCCAAGAGAATCCGGTCTCGTGGATATCGCCAAGCTGGCTGAAAGATCCAGGTATCACAAGAGTGTTCTTCAAGTTTCGTTTCCCTACGTGTTCTACAACAACGTCTGTGGCAGAGACTTGTTCCTGAGTAAGCACCTTGTTGGCTGCTAGGCCTTGTGAGAGAAGGACTTAGTAAGAGCCTGGAAGGGCTGAAGTACCCAAGAGATTCCGGTCTCGTGGATATCGCCAAGCTGGCTGAAAGATCCAGGGATCCTACGAGTGTTCTTCAAGTTTAGTTTCCCTACATGTTCTACAACAACTTCTGTGGCAGAGACTTATTCCTGCGTAAGCACCTTGTTGGCTGCTAGGCCTTGTGAGAGAAGGACTGTCCAACTTGAGTGAACATCCAGTTGCGAATGGCTATTCTCTGGATGCAATCAAAGTAAGCAAGTTCTTCAACATTTTGACTTTGACACTAAGAGTACCTGAACTTCCTTTCCAACCCTCTGATCCCAATTTAAGAGACTGTTTCATTGTCTATGTTTTGCAAATAAAATCCATTCAAGTGGATCTGTTGTCAGTCTCTCGAGTTACTGGGCCATTTACCACGGGACACCCCTAGACATAAAAAAGGAGATCAGAAGGTAACGGTAAGCCCAAATCTAACCAGCAGCTCCTTTGGGGGTAGTGATACACTAGTTTCCTCTATTCCTGTTCTAGCGAGAACCCAAAATGTGTGATTTTCCTTCACTTTCGGTGATACCAGGCAGTGGCATCGCTAAGAGGGTGACTTTTGGGGCTATAGTCCCGAATGTGGGGCCCATAGCCTGAGTCTCTGCAGGGGTCCCCAAGGGGAGGGGAGGCTCTCTGGGGACCCTGATGTAAGTGGGGGGCTCTCTGGGGACCCTGATGCAGGGGGGGCTCTCTGGGGACCATGATTTAAGGAGGAGGCTCTCTGGGGACCCTGATTTAAGGGGGGGGCTCTCTGGGGACCCTGATTTAAGGGGCAGGCTCTGTGGGAACCCTAATGCAACGGGGAGGCTCTCTGGGAACCCTGATGCAAGGAGGAGGCTCTCTGGGGATTCTAACATAAGGGGGACTCTATGGGGACCCTGATGTAAGGGGGGCTCTCTGGGGATATATACACACACACGTATATTATATACATGTGTATGCCCGCCCAAGCGTATGACTTTCTTTACTACACTGCTATGGGCTCTAGCCCCAGATCTTTTGTAGACCTAGCAACGCCCCTGATAACAGGTACTAGGAATAGTAGAGAGGGTGAATTTCCTTAAAGGTGACACAGACAGGAATAAAAACCTTGACAGGTGTTCTAATCCCTCTGCACTCTATCCAAAAAAAAAAACAACTGTTTTGGCTCCAGTTTAACCTGTTGTTTCCAAAGCACAGTGGTTAGCAAGAATTAGCAATGACAGAGAGGAAGCTACTATGAATCCACGTAGTTTGTGTTGTGCTCCCTTTCATCTACTTTAATATGGCTGCCAATGTCACTTTATTCCAGGACTGTTATCTGTGAATTTTTTTTCTTAATATGTTTTCAAAAGTGTATAGTGTTCTGTATGAATTCACTGTGTAGCTGCGAGACCACGTAGTGTCAAACTAAATCTGAAAGCCCGGATCAGATTTAAGCTGCTCTTGGACCTACTAAAGTTTTGTACGCTGCCAGAGGATACACAGCCAGAGTGGGATTGGCTGGGAAGCAATCCACACCCTGCAGCGCTCTCCGCAGAGACAGCTGTGTAAGTTCCATTCAAACTGGGGTTTTTACATTAAAGGAAACCTGTACTGAAATAAACAGGCTGTCACTGCTGCATTTTACGTTAATTAACTGTCATGCCGAGTCACCAACCAAGAACATATATGGAGTTCTGACTGTAATTAACGGAGTACTGAGATTAGAGACAGCCAGGCATCTAGTATTTTCAGAAGGAGCTCAACATTGACACCAACATCTTACTTTTTCTCTCAATAGTTTTCTTTTAGGCCCCTTTTACACTAGTGGTAGTGTTTACCGTCCCTCTAAAAAGCGATCTGCAGTGGATCACTTTTAAGATGGCAGTAAATGTAAGTTTGCAGGCATTTGGGAAGTGATACTGCTGCCACCCTATGCCTTTCTTTTTTATCACTGAACTACAATTTTACATTGCAGGAACACACCCCATTCACGCACTGTACATGCAGGCAGCAAGGATGCGGCAATGTGTACTTACCCAAGCAGCACCATGTGCACTGGACACCTGTGTAAAAGGAGCTTTAAAGGTCAACTGCATCTTTTGTTGAAAAAAAGAAAATATATATCCCGGCTTGTGATAAACTAAAAACGCAGGTTTTGCTGCAATACTCAGTAACCCCACCTACCACTAGGTCCATCGTTTGTTGTGTATTAGGTTGAGTGATGCTGGACATCACTTCCTGTGAGCTAAGACTGTCATGGACACACCCCCTGGAAGTGTATCATCACACTGGTCTTTGCTCCTATTACTTCTGCACAGAATGGCACTTACATGTCATTGCAAGAATTCTGGTGTGTAGAATTAAAAACCACTAGCCACCATCTCCACTAAACCAGAAAAGGAAATGACCCATGGCAGTCCAAAAAACTGCTTAATGTAAGGTATGTATTAAAGTAGAACTATATGCAAAACGTTTTTTATTAGTTTTGGATAGAGCAAGGGAGGTTTATACCCCCTGAAAGATTTTCACCATTTGTGTCCCATTAGGGAGATTTCCCTTTACTTCCTTTCCCATAGCCAAACAGGAAGTGAAAGGAAATCCCTGCAAATTAAAAGAATTTCTTGGGGACTCCCATGTAACCCAGAACTAGTACCCCTAGGGGAAGATTTCCCCTCCTATTACATTTCTGGGGATGAATCCAAATTTGGAATTTTCTTTACTTTCACTTTCAATGATACTGATAAACAGGATAAATGGAGAGGGTGAATCTCCTTAAGGGGGGGCACAGGCAGCATTAAAAATTGGCAAGTATTCTAATCCCTCCAAAAAAAGTTTTACCTTTAGTTATGTTTCTACCATTCTGCCCACAGTCCCAAATCGCATGGCAATTGCAGCACAACATGCTGCATGTGCTTGGATGTCATTACCCTTCAATGACACCCCAGATGCAATGCGATTGTCACACGGAAAACCATGCCTTCGCACACTGCTTAGAGCCTGTCACCCAAAAACTTTGCCCTATGCAACACGCAGCATAGCATGAAAATCGCAGATCAGTTGCGTTCCCGCTGCACAATAATGTGAACAGGGCCAGTAAACACGCTTGACCTAAACCCCATAGAGAATCTGTGGTGTATTGTCAAGAGGGAGTTGAGAGACACCAGACCCAACAATGCAGATGAGTTGAAGGCCGCTATCAAAGTAACCTGGGCTTCCATAACACCTCAGCAGTGCCACAGGATGATCATCTCCATGCCACACCGCATTGATGCAGTTATTCATGCAAAAGGAGCCCCGACCAAGTATTGAGTGCATACTATACTGTACATGGACATACTTTACAGTAAGTCAACATTTCTGTATTAAAAATCCTTTTTTTTATTGGTCTTATGTAATATTCTAGTTTTCTGAGATACTGAATTTTGGGTTTTCACTAGCTGTAAGCCATAATTATCAAAACTAAAAGAAAGAAATGCTTGAAATATATCACTCTGTGTGTAACGCATCTATATATTGATGTATTTATGGGAGAGACCAGTACATATATTTATATATATAGATGGATGTATTTATTGGAGATCAGTATATATAGGTGAGTGTATTTGTTAGAGATCAGTATATATACAGATAGATATATTTATTGGAGATCAATATATATATATAGATCAGCCTTTCTCAACCTTTTCAACACAGATGAACCCTTGACATAGTTCTCCGGTCTCAGGGAACCCCCGCTAAAAATGAGAAATATACAACTCCTGATACATTAGTGTGATGGTCAGTGGGAAGAAAGGTCCTTACACTTGTGGTCATTGGGAAGAATTACCTCCTTACAGATAGCTAAAAAGATCAATGGTGTCAGTGGGAACTTATCTGAGAGGCAGAAATTGCCCAATGCTGAAGGAACCAATAGCAACCTCTGGAGGAACCCTGGTTGAGAATCATTGATATAGATGGATGCATTTATTGGAGATCAGTATATACATAGATGGATGTATTTACTGAAGATCAGTGTCTATAGATGGGATAGATATTTTTGGAGATATATATATATATATATATATATATATATATATATATATATATATATATATATATGAATGTATTTATTGGAGATCAGTTTATATATATATGAGATGAATGTATTTATTGGAGATCAGTGTATATAAATATATATATGATTAATGTATTCATTGGTATATATATATATATATATATATATATATATATATAGAGAGAGAGAGAGAGATGAATGTATTTATTGGAGCTCGGTTTATATATGGATGGAGTTGTCGGGCTGTGTGGCAGTGCCCGGCCGTTGTGGTGTGTGCCCGGTGTTCTCCTCCATCCTCTCCGCTCCCTCCAGCTCCTAATCAGCACTTTTATTTTCCATGTGAAGCGGAGAGGCAGAGAGTGTCGGGCCGGAAGGTCCTTATAAGGATCAGGAAGGAACCCCGCCGGAAGAGCGCCTTACATGGTCATCACCTTACATGGACTGACCGGCCGGGGTTTCCGGAAGGTGGTGGGGGAGGCGGGGAGAAGGTGGTGCCCGGGTCCCCAGCATTAGAGGGGGGGGGGGTCCGGTACCGGGTGACCGGGAACCCCAGGCCGGTACCCCTGTAAGCCCAGCCGGTGACCATGTGCAGGGCTCTCCCTGGCCGGGGGTTGCCCGTGTCCGCCTGCCGTTCCATAGGAATAGACGGAGTTCCATCCTTAGTCTTCCCCCTTCCGAGTCCGACGTCACGGATCCTCCAGCAGCCGCCAAATAAGGGCTTCCTGCACTCCATATATGGCCATGTACGTCACGGGGTGGGCGGGCTCAGGCGGCTACGAACCCTTTATATAGGAGCGGATCCCAGGGAGCCGCGAGAGATTCCAGCAGGCAGGACTGGGGGAGCCGTGCGGGGGCAGCGATTGCAGAACCGGCGACAACCCCAGCAGCAGCCGCCACCTACCTTTCCATAGCCACCTATCCCAAGCAACACTTGGTCTATTATCACAACACACAGTCTCCCCGTCCATAGCCCAGTGTGCATGCACAAGCAGCCTCTTCTCCTCTAAGGTTCCAGGAGGACCTGATGGCAGTTGCCAAGGCAGAGATGCTCATCTCCCCTCTGCAGATCTCCGACCCGTTCGGTTCTTTCCCACATTCCCCCACCATGGATAACTACCCCAAACTGGAAGAGATGATGCTCCTCAACTCAGGGGGATCCCAGTTCCTGGGCGCCACAGTCCCCGAGGGCAGCGGATTTAACTCCTCGGGGGAGGGAGCTGACCACTTCGATCACCTGGCAGCAGGTAAGCACCGCACCCCCTCCCCCTCCCCTACCCATACATGTCATTGTGTGCCATGGATCGCTCAGTGTGTGCTTCTTGTTGTGCATGTGAACGTGCTGTGTTGTGTTATGTTGGTGTGCAGAGGGCTAGTCATCCATCTCGGTGGAAGGTTTTATTCTAGGTTGTGCACACTGATTGTGTCCTGAATACTAAACACTGGGGTGGCAGGGAATTCTGTTTGCGTCAGATCATGCAGAATCCTAGCACTGGGGGAGGGGGGGAGGGTTGTGTGACAGCAGCAGGGTGATGGGAAGGATGGGGAGGATGTTGATGAGGATGTTCTCCACACCTAGGCTTTGACAGTTTGCTGTGTGATGGGTGCCTCTTGTGTCCAGCATGTAACCGGTGTTCTATTTGTTTCAGATGCCTTCTCTGAAATGTCACTGCACAACGACAAGACGGTGATCGAGACCAGCTATGCCAACCAGACCAACCGATTGCCATCCCTAACCTACACTGGTCGCTTCTCCTTGGAGCCTGCACACAACAGCAGCAACACCCTGTGGCCAGAGCCCCTCTTCAGCTTGGTCAGCGGACTGGTCGGGATGGCCAATATGACCACCACCTCAACTCCTTCATCATCTCCTTCTTCATCTTCTTCTTCTTCCCAGAGCCCTCCATTGAGCTGCTCTGTACAGTCAAGTGACAGCAGCCCCATCTACTCTGCAGCACCTACCTTTCCTAACTCCAACCAAGAGCTCTTCTCTGATCAATCAGTGCAGTCCTTTCCTAATGTTTCAACTGCTTCAATCCAATATCCACCCCCTGCCTATCCTGTGACCAAGACCAGTTTCCAGGTGCCAATGATCCCAGACTACCTGTTTCCACAGCAACAGGGAGATGTCAGTCTGGTGTCTCCTGATCAGAAACCCTTCCAGGCTATAGAAACCAGAGCCCACCAGCCTTCCCTCACCCCCTTGTCCACCATCAAGGCCTTTGCTACACAGACTGTTTCCCAAGATCTCAAGACTATCAATAACAACAGTTATCAATCTCAGCTCATCAAGCCAAGCAGAATGAGGAAATACCCCAACCGCCCAAGTAAGACCCCACCACATGAGAGACCTTATGCTTGCCCTGTTGAGTCTTGTGATAGGAGGTTCTCAAGGTCCGATGAACTGACAAGGCACATCCGAATCCACACTGGGCAGAAGCCCTTTCAGTGCCGCATCTGCATGAGGAATTTCAGCAGGAGCGACCACTTGACAACTCATATTCGCACACACACAGGGGAAAAGCCATTTGCTTGTGACATTTGTGGTAGAAAGTTTGCCAGAAGTGATGAGAGAAAAAGGCACACTAAAATTCACTTGAGGCAAAAGGACAAAAAGAATGATAAGGCAACTCCTGTCTCTGTTGCATCTCCCATCTCTTCCTACTCCCCATCAGCATCAACATCTTACCCATCTCCAGTGCCAACATCCTATTCTTCTCCCGTATCTTCTTCATACCCCTCACCAGTCCACAGCTCTTACCCATCTCCTTCCGCAACCGTTACATACCCCTCTGTTACCTCCACCTACCAGGCCCCTGGTATCACCAGCTTCTCATCTTCAGTGGTCACCAATTCCTACAGTTCACCAGTGTCCTCTGCACTTTCCGATATGTCCATCACATATTCTCCAAGGACAATTGAGATCTGTTGAGAGTTTGCAGTGACAAGTGCAAACCCTGAATAGGCACAAACTGAAGACTTCCAAAGCATGGTCACTGAGTGGGAGGTTAATGATGACTTGACTGTATTGAAAGCAAAAAAAAAACAAAAACAGAAAGGCCATTATAAACTAATAAGCTTCAAATGCCTAAGAAACTGCCATTTTAATTTCCCATTCTTTTCAAAAGACTTAATTTGCATGAATAATTAAAATAATTTCAACATGATCCTTTTAAAGATCAACTTTTATTTGCATAAAGGGATTTTTACTATATACATAATGTATATTGTACACGTGCAAAGTTTTTGTTTACTTTTTTATGCTTTTTTTTTTTGTTGTTTTTTTTTTTTTTTGGTACTCTTGTTGTGAAATTATTTTCCCCCCTTTGCATATTCATGTGGTATTATTTGAAATCGATAGGGATGCTGTTTGTGAATGGTATCTATCTTGTGAAAATGCTACCATGACTTTTTCAACTTATTTGAGGATCAGCAATTACATATTCGAGCATGTGGAAGAGTAATGTTTTGTTCCTCCTTTTTTACGTTACTTTGTTTTTGTTTTGTAAATATCATCAGATGGTACTCACATATGTCAAAAAAAAAAAAAAGACGTTTCGTTATCTAGTAACTTGGTGCCTTTTTTGTGAAGCCTTGCTGATGTCTTGGCACGTGCATTTGCGTGTATTGATGCATTGCATCTAGCCTTAAGGTGTAAGGGAATTCTATAAAGAATGTATCAAAGACCTGTCAAAGGTACAGAGAGGGAACTGAAGCACAGCTTCATTTATGTAGAATGTAAGCAAAAACTCAAAAAGTCTATTTTTGTAATTGAAATGTAAATTTATATATATATATAAATATATATATTCAAGAGATGGAATGTTGTAGTTACCTACTGAGTAGGCATGGATTTTTTTGTATGTTATAAACATGCAGTTCATTATTTTGTGTTTTTTATTTTTACTTATATTTGTGTTTGTTTTAAACAAAGTGACTGTTTGGCTTAAAACACATTGAATGCGCTTTACTGCCAATGGGATATTTGGTGTACAACATATCCTTGAGAAAACAATAAAATACCTAAAATATTTTATTTCTTCTAGTCAATGAGTTTTATTGCTGGGCTGAAATGTGCCTTGGGTTTGGGAAGATGTATATGGGGTGTGGTAATAAAGGTGAATCTTTGTTCACACAGGTAGATGGGTTGTTGCAATGAAAACAACCCGTAAGCCCTCCAGCTGTCTCAGAACTACAAGTCCCATGAGGCATTGCAAGGCTGATAGTTACAAGCATGGTTCCTAAAGGCAGAGGCATGATGGGACTTTTAGTTCTGCAGCAGCAGGAGGGCCACAGGTTGAGCACCCATAACCATCTGGCTGTCTGAACTGAAGCCTCAATAAAAAAATTAAAAAAACCTATACCTTCAATTAAGGTGTATGTTGTTTAATTGAGGATTAGCGGGTGTGTGGGATGTACACTGACAGCAGACAACTTGTTAAACTTTTCTCCAGTAGAGCTTGATTTACTAAAGAAGTAGAATGTTTTCACTTTGCAAGGCCAGTGTTCATTTAGCTTGTATGAGTAGGGCCAGCAATACACGGAGCAAATTTCTTTCCTGCAGCCACAGGTTGCTGCTGACAGGGGAATCCCTCCTGTCGGGCCATTGTATTCTCGCAGGGGAAGCCATCCCCACTGGGAGAAGACAATGATTATTAATAGCAGCCGCTAGCGATAATCACAGGTAAAACCCAGCATGCTGGTTGTACCCCAGTTGATTGATCGACCAACTTTGTACATTCAGCCTGCCCATACACAGTTCAAATTTTGTCCAGTTCCTACTGAAATGCCCGAGAGTCAAACCGTGTAGGGCCTACCCAAGGTGAAGTTGCATTCACTTTAATTATCCAATCAAGCACAAGCTCAATATATTTTCTATTGTTTGCCTAGCATAGAATTGGGTATGCAGAGTATAGCTTCATCGTATTTACTAAGCTAAGTGAACACTTTCTATGCCTTTTAGTATATCAACCCCATTGTGTTAAATGGCTAAATACACAAATCACATATACATCTGATTGTACAATCTCCTTTAGGGTCACTATGCACAGTACTCTGATGTAATATTTGAAGCTAGTCTATTCAATCATTCTGTATGCATTCAGACATGACACTACACCCTTGTTAGATCTAAAAGAGATTGTACAATCAGCTTGTATAGTGAATGGTAAGCCTTAAACTCACCACATATATTACAATCTGAGTGTACAATCTCCTTTAGATCTACCAAAAACTCTGTGGTGCAAAGGCCTGCTTGAATGGCTACACATTGATTGATTAGCATAGGCAGGTGCTCATATTACATAGTTTTGGTAAAGCCAGCCATACATAGATCGAAATACGAGCGGTTCAGCAGAATTTCAATCCATGTATGGGCAGGCTGATTGTACCCAAACTGATCTATCGATCAACTTGGGTGCAACCAGCCTGTCAGATTTTTTTACATGTGATTACAACCGGTGGCTATAGCCACTAGCAGTAATCATTGTGTTCTCCTGGCTGAGAAGGCTCCCCACCCCCCCACTGGTAGAACATAAGAGCACTGCAGAAGGCATTCCCCCATCAATACGAACTGTTGAACTGTGGGAATTGAGCAATTTTCTTTGCTTTCACCCAAGGAGGAAGGAAAGTAAAATCAAATGATCTATGGGCTGCCCTGATCTAAAGCTGAAGTTGATTATACAAAGATTGTATGGTGTGTGGTACACTTAGATTTACCAAAACAATGTAGCATCAGGGCCTGCCTGAACAATCCATTACATTTGAATACACTCAGACAGGTCCTTGTACTACATTGTACACTCAGATTATAATCAGTAGGGTCAGATTTAGGCTGGCCATGCATTAAACAATTAATTGTACAATATACAATTCTCCTTTAGATTTACCAAAACCATATAATATGAGTTAAAACACTATCAATTTGTATGCAATCAGGCAGGGCCTTGCACTGCATAGTGAAGGTAAACCTGAAGGAAATTGAACAAGAAATCTGTATAATGTATGGCCAGCTTTAGACCTAACCTTGGCGTTCTGCATGTGAACTTTGCAACTATCACTCTACATCCAGGATGGTGTTGTTAGACTTATGCCCCACCTGGGATAGCTGGGCATCTCTTCCTCTGGATCAATGCCAGCATAGGTGGCCCTACTGATGGCAAAGTTACTTCTAGTATAGGGGTCACGATCATTTGACAATGCAAGTCCCATTACTACATCAAAATAAGGGAAATGAGCTAATGCAGGAATCGGGAACATGAACCTCTCTTCTTCTGTGGCATAAGAGAATCTATTAATGGGTTGATATGGGCAGCAGAGGTGGTCAATCTGTGAGCTACTTCTGGATATACAGTACTTCATATATATATAGTGTGTTATATCATTTTTATGCTGAATGTATAGCTGGTTATCCAGAGTAACACATACACATAGGGTTCCAAATACAGGTATGGCTTGTTTGTGGGGTATATGGGGAAATATTAACATTCAAAACCAAAGAATGTCTATACAGGAATAAGTGTGAATATAGTGATTTGTACAACAACGGCATAAATCCACAGGTCTAAGCCCTGCAAGATGGTGGAGATGACAACCAAATATACAGAATGTCTACTATAGCCACTGAATTCCAGATTTTACAGCTTCTGTCAAATATTGAAAAAAAAGTCTATATAATCATTTAGATTTTATGTACTGTAACTTCAATAGGAAAACTTGGGAGGTCTTAGCAGACCTGGAGATACGATTGTCCCTTAAGCCAGCCATAGACTGATCGAAATTCGTCTGGTTTAGGAGGAATCTGCCCCAAATTTCCATCCATCTATGAGTAGGCTGGTTGTTCTGAAGTTGATCTGTCACTTCAGTACAACCAGCCTGACAGTTTTTCTCCCCGTCGATTACTGCTGGCACCTATAACTGCCAGCAGTGATCATTGTATTTTGACGGCGGGGAAACCTCCTCCTGTTAGAATACAATAGTGCAGGGGGAATCAAGCAATTTTCTTTCCTTCAACCCAAGGTTTTCCACACAAAAAAAGAAGTAGGGGCTGTTTAATTAGCAAGTTGTATGTTCACTTTGCATAGTGAATGTCACTTAAGGCTCTGATCACCCCTGAGAATTTTGAAATCAAAAAATGAAAATGAAATGAAAGGTTTTACTGCAATACACTTAGATGTGAACGGAGCCTTAGGTTAGTAAATGAAGTGAAGCTGTGTTTTCTCTAAATGTTTATGCTAGGAAAGTTGAAAAAAAAATCTTGAACAAGGATGACACAGCTTGACCTTATTCACTAAGGTTATATTCACACTTGTGTGATTTGTCATGTGACTTTGGACGTCCAAGTCGCTCGACAAATCGAACACCATTCTTTTCAATGGCACCCGTTCAAATCACTGCGACTTTGAAAAGGTGCCTGCACCACTTTGGTGCGACTTTTAATGGAACTTTGAGCCATAGAATGTAAAGTCTAATCAAAACCGCTCCAAAAGTTGTATTAAAGTACTGCAGGCAGTAGCACCTTTTCAAAGTCGCTGTGATTTGAATGGGTGCCATCAAGAAGAATGGTATATGATTTGTCATGCAACTTTGATGTACAAAGTCACATGACAAAGCTGTGTAGACACGCTAATGTGAAAGGAGCCTAAAGTGACAAATTCACAATGCAAAGTAAACAGTCTGTACTCCTTTGTTTAATGTCAGGCAGTTGACAGGGCGGCTATCAAACTTTCTTTGAACTATGAGCCCCTTTTCACATTGGGGCCGTGACCACGTTATCGCTAAAGTGGCACTGGTTTTAGCGGCACTTTAGCGCTGCATAAGCAGTGCTTTTTCAGATGTTTGCAGGGAACTTTTAACCCCAGAGAAGGGGATAAAGACTCCCGTGTTGTGGCGCTTCCAAGGTGCTTTTAGGTGCTTCGGAAGCGCTGCCTATTCATTGCAATGGGCAGGGGTATTTTGGGAGCGCTGTATACAGTGTTCCCAAAACCCCCCTAAAGTTGCTGCTTGCAGGACTTTTTCTAACGTCCCGCAATCGCACCTCCCCAGTGTGAAAACACTCATTGTAATGAATGGGAGGCAGTTTTCAGGCGCTTTACAGGCGCTATTTATAGTGCTAAAACTCCTGAAAACTGCTTCAGTGTGAAAGGGGTCTTACTGTTACAGCAATGGGCATTCCATTATCTATAATTTTTTTTTTAATAAAGTAACTGGCTTGAAGTAACTGGCTTGAAGAAGTCTTCCTTCAATTATTATTGTGTTGTGTTCCCCTGGGGCCAAAGCACATGAAGTACTTTGGGGTCAATTCACCTAGAGATAAATACTGCATAATTTTTTTAATTAAAATAACTCATGCGGTATTTATCTCAAAAATAGTCAATTCACCAAAAGACACACATCATTTAACAAATGCGTTAAAAAAAAAAAATTGTGATATTTAGGTGTTTAGCATTAGTTTTTACTTTTTTTTGCATTTTTTTTTAACATGCGCCAGAGGAGGATAATTCTGTTCTGAATGCACAAAGAAATATGGTGAAACTAAACACATTCTAGTGTGCTTTCATCCACACAATGATCTCCCTCTGTATACCGATACACTGTAAGCTTTACTGGTCAGTGCAGAGTCCCCCTCATTGTTATTTTGTGCATTAATAAAATACCAGCTGCCTACAACAGGTGATGACTAACGAATTACCGTAATGATTTATCTCATTCTTGTTGCAGTACTCACCGTACGTTCGATATTTTACTTTGATGAATTGACTTTTTCATTATCTGATGCAAGACACGAATGCGGAGTCCTTTAGTGAATTGGGCTTTTTGTCCCATCTTCCTATGTGCTGTCTAAGGGTACATTCTGCAAATGCACCTCCTTGCTAGCTTTGTTGTTGGATGGCTGTGGCGGGAGGAGGAGAGCCCTCTCCAACCTCACAAATAGCCTTAGGGTATATTCACACCTGCGAATGCACCTTCATTAGATGTGAGAACCCTAGCAGGGGGTTTCCTCGATTAGCTGCAAGAGGCAGCCTCATTACAAGCAATGGGAGGCTGCCAGCTCCTGTAGCTAATTGTGGCAACTCACATGTAATTGCTCCTGCACCAGTGGCGACCCATCCATCAGGGGTGCTGGAGGACACCGCCCCCTCCATCCACGGCCACCACTCCCATGCTCTATCCACGGCCGCTATTTTGCAGGACAGCGCTACCCCCTATTCATGTGTCTGACCCCTTTCAGGATGCTGGGTGTGTGAATTACAGCGGCGGGTGTGTTTTTTTGAAACACCTGATTAGAGCCGGAGGCTCTAATAAGCTTCAAAGTAGGGCATGCTAGTGGCGCAGAACATTGTGCCAAGAGCCCACCCAGGTGTTACAACAGCGAATCAATATTCGCTATTGAAACACTGATCCTCAATCCGGGAAATCAGAAGCAGGTATGAGACTCGTTTTCCGATTGGCCGAAAAGAGAAGAGTCCCAACTGGCCACCGAGGAGGAGGGCAGGTAAGCCATCGCCAGTGAGCAAGGAGAGCCGCCGGTGAAGCCTGCAAGAAGTGCTGCCCACTATAGATGGGGTAAGTGCACCAGACAAACCTGACCGACGGGGGAGGGGGGGTTTGTACTGCTTGTACTGATCGATCCTCACATGTGATCGCTGCATGAAAGATTACATACGAGCAGCAGCGATTATCAGCAAGTCAGGGAACCCCCACTGGGGGGAGGGGGGTACCAAAGGGTCACCATACTGATCATATTATCTTTGTACAATCATGTTTAGATTTTCTAAAACTATCATGTTTCCCCAAAAATAAGACCAGGTTTTATATTCATTTTGGCAACAAAAGACCCAGTAGGGCTTATTATCAGTGTAGGGCTTGTCATGTGCTGTCTTCTCTCCCCCTCTCCCTCCCTGCCTGTCAGCAATCCCCAGTGGCCATTGAGTAAAACTGCTTGTAAAATCCTAGAATGCACTGTATTACAGTATTAAATAATGTAAACTGTGTTTGTTTCTGTAATCTGTGATAAATACCTTCTTATAGCACCACTCGGCACTTCCGAGACCTGACGGACCTCTCTTCCCCGCTCCGAGCACTGCAGAGTGAGGGCCGGCGATCCTCTGCTGACAGCTGGGAGAAGAGGAGGAGAGCAGCTGGATGTCAGCTGAGCACCGAGTTGCCCCGTAATGAAGGCATGTATCACAAATAGATTATAGAACCATACACAATTTACATGATATAATACTGTAATACAGTGCATTCTAGGATTTTACAACCACTTTAAACTAGGGATTATTTTTGGGGTAAAGCTTATATTGCAGCTCTCCCCGAAAATCATAGTAAGACTTATTTTTGGGGTAGAGCTTATTTTCGGGGAAACAGGGGAGGTAATATGAGGACCTTCCTAATGTATCCAATCAATTAGTATCCAGTCAGGCAGGCCCTTGCCCTACATTGTTGTTGGTAGATTTAAAGGAGATTGTACCATCATATTACGACGTGTGTGTTGAGCTTATGTCATGCTACGCACCTTCGGCTTTTATTGCTGTCTGTGGTGATGGGAAATTTCTCCAATGAGCACAAAAAGAAGAGCTAAAACATGTTTTAACAGAGAGAGGAAAAGATAAAGCTTCTGCAAAATTATTTTTTTTTTAAAAGTAGCCTTTCCTGTCCTAGTGACGACTGTTCACTTTAATTTCTTGTCAAGGTGTCAAAAGAATTAAAAGTGAAGGATAAGCCTCCCAGTGGTTACACAGTACAAGCATACCCCACTTTTAAGTACACAATGGGGTTTATTTACTAAAGCTGGAAAGTGCAACATCCGGCTCCCTTCTGCATAGAAACCAATCAGCTTCTAACCCCACCTTGTTCAATTAAGCTTTGGTAATAAAACCTGGAAGCTGATTGGTTTCTATGCAGAAATTAGCCTGATTTTGCACTTTCCAGCTTTAGTAAATAAACCCCATTGTGTACTTAAAAGTGGGGTATGCCTGTAATCAGTGTGAACCAAAAAGTAAAAAATATACTAGATCTGGAGTTGGGCTTAAATAATGGCGGAGGTGAAATATGGTAAACTTGTTCTCCTTTTAATTTTCTGTGAATTACAACTCAAGTGGTGTGCAATGCCACAATTTATTGAGCAATGGCGAATGTTAGCACTGAGTATATGTTTTGTTTATACTTTCTAGAAATTATTCCTTAGAAAGTGATGCATCATCATTAAAGACTTTGGGACGTATATCCTAATGCAAAACTCCAGTCGGTATACGACAACTCATCACTAAACCTGTATATCAGGTTATGTTCAATTGTTGCTTATTTTTCAGATTGTGATCTGTACTACTATCTGCAATAAATGTTACAAATCGCAAAAAAAAAAAAAAGGAGGTTGAAGGATTCACTTTTGAATCAAAGTGTATTGGGGATGAGGAGCAGAGGCTGTAAACTTAGCAGCGTAAAAGTTAATAAATAAGAAAAACCTTCACATTAGGTATCCATTCATGTGCAATAAAAACAGGATATTTGGTGACACATAATCAGTTTAATAAAAGGGACACAGCATATACTTACTAAGCTCAGTGACCATTTACTTTCCTAAGGGCGGCCCGTTCATTAAGGGAGTATGGTCACCCCCCCCTTTATCCACACCACCCCCTATATAATTAATGGATAGATTCATGCATTAATGGATTAATGGATAGATTCATATTCTAACACTGAATCGCCACTCCGCCAATCAGGAAGCGTGTTTCCTAATTGGCTGAAAGGTCAGGTGATCCTATTGGAAGCCAAGGAGGAGGAGGTGCTGTGATCCACACCACAGGAGGAGGAAGAAAGCCGCCAAACGCCCACTTCCTATATGGGGTAAGTGTGAGGCTTTGATGTCCCGGCTGTCCCCCCGGGGGAGGGGGGGTTTCCGCCCCCCCCCTCCCCCCAAAAGAAAAAAACACCAGCCGCCACTGTGTGCAGCAGCCTCTACATTTTTGGAACTCTGTTTTGGAACACTGTTGAACATAATGTCCATGTTTACTGCAGAACCCACAATGTATTGCTGGAATCGCCTTGTTTTCGGCTGCCTGTCCCACTATTTTTTCAATTAAAAGTGTAGATAAACAGCTTTTTATTTTACCTGACTTCACAGTTTTAACTGGAGTCTTCCTATTCAGGCAGATATGAAAGAACATAATGTCATATTTAAGTGGAAAAAATATTAGATTTAAATACAGCTGACCTGGAAGAGGAGAGAGCAGAGTGACAGTGTCTAGTTAGCAGGCTGGCAGGGAATCTGTATTACTTTACTGTGTAGCACCCTCTAGTGTGCAGTCTAGAATAGGAACATTTATTCTGACTCACTGCAGTCTGTGTGAGTCTGGGTAAATGGTCTGGGTTACTATAGGTCAGGCTGGAGGGCTCTGTGGTAAAGTCTGTGGTACCTTCCCCTGGTTCTAGCTTGGAGAAGCTTCTAGAAGCTAGTGGGTGAAGGCCAGGAGATCCTGATCTGCATAGTTATGGTAATCTGGCCAATCCCCAGGTGGAGGCCTGGCAGGGTGACTAGGTCAGCCCATAAATATTGTGGAGCCTGGCCAGCAAGTGAAGTCGGGTGGAAGAGGGAGTAAGGAAGCTGTGTGGTGTAGCCTGGGATGGAACCCCAGACTGAGGGTGGCTCTGCTTCCAGGCTGCGAGCTGAGGAAAGATCTCCACTACCCTACAATCTCTTCTATTGGACACCCTGGTTAACATGGGAGGGCCTGGACAGCAGGAGGCCTGAACAGTAGTTTCTTCCAAAGCAGCAGGATTTCAAGGAACAATGTAAGTACCTCTATAACCTCAGGACCAAAAAGGGAGAAAGCTGCCAGATGCAATATCCAGCAAGCTTTCTGGGACAGTGCCAACAAGCTAAACCTGATCCCTTGCTCTGGGACCTTTCACTAAGCAGCCAATTGGGCTGGTATTTTCAAGCAAGTCGACATAGAGCTCCTGCAAGTTGGGACTTTGCTAAAATTACACCCCGGGGACACAGAGATTCTACAAGGGGAATTTCCATTATTCTTCTAGTCAAGTTTGGCATCCCATAACCCCTATTCCCTATCCAAGTTGCTTTCCCCCCAAAAAAACACAAAAACAAGCCCGTGGACTGATTTTTCTCTCTGAATGAAAGTTAGAAAAATGCACCTTGGCTGGCTGTGCAGGAATAGGGGGGCCCAAAATCCAGAGGCCCTCTAGACTAGGTAGCAATACAACTGCAGAAAAGAAAAAGGAGGTTGTTATATTGTCTATCAAGAGTGTCTGGATGTACTGTAGGTACAGCAACACAACAACACTCAAAGGATCACCTTTACAAGGCAGCTGAAGACTTGCTATACCTTTAAGGAGGATAGGGCTGCTTCCAGGTGATCCTTCTCTCTGTTTATGAGTTGATTTATAAGTCCCATAGATGGAAACTCTGATAGTTTAGGGTTGGGGACCACACTTATTAGAAGTGCCCTGTTGTGGCACTGTCTTCCACCTGTATGCAACTAAAACCTCTGTAGTTGAGACAGATTGTTTTTTTTTTTTTTTTTTTGCTGGCTGTTTTGAAAGTCTTTTGTACTTTAACCTCCCTGGCAGTATGATTATGTCAGATTTTTGCGTCTCAAAGCGGTACATTGTTTCTCAAGGAAATTTGGCGTTTTATATTGTAGGCCTGTAATTCTTAGGAATAACTCACTTAAATCTGTCCAAACCAGAGTCTAGTAGACACCCCGGGTATGATAAAGTTTGAAACACGAAATCATAAATTTTAATATAATAAATAACTATAAATAATTATACAAAAATAATAATATAATAATGATACATTTTATTCAATAATGTAATCAAATAAAAAAAAAAAGAAATTTGCTCAGTTGCAGAATTGTCGCTGTTGTCACTTTCAGTGTGTGATGACAAATTTCCCCATGAATCACTATCGCTCAATTCTGCAAGTGATTCTAATTCACTATCGCTGTTTTCTAGCTGGTCTAAAACACTTTTTTGGTTGCCATGGACAATCTCAAGTTTCCAGGCTCAAGTTTTACTGGACAAAGCATTAGGGACAAAAGGGATGTGAAATGATTTGATACAGTAATATAATCTATAAGATTATAGTGTACTGTATGTGTTATGTTTTTTACATTTTTTGAAATTCCCTCGTGCTCCGTTCCCAATGCGTCGCGACGCTCGCAGGTAGCAGAGTCCGGAACACAGTATATCGGGCAGAGGATCCGGCCACCGGACACATCAAGGAGACATTGCAGGATTCTGGGGACAAGGTAAGTAACCTGTACAAGGATACTGCGATGTAGTCCTGCGAGAGTCTGGGGTTACCGATAATGGTACTGAAATTTAACCCCGAGACACTCTCAGGATACCGCTAGGGAGGTTAAGGGCTAAAACTGGATACACAGTATACAACTTTTGTTGTTCAAATTCCTTTAGATTTACCTTCAACTATGTAGTGCTAGGGCCTGCCTGATTGCATACAAACTGAAAGTATTTAGGTTTGACCTCATATTATATGGTTTTGGTAAATCTAAAGAAAATTGTATAGTGTGTATCCAGCTTTAGTCACACCATGAATTGCATAGGAACACGCTGTGTGATTCACATGCAATGCCAATTTCATTTGAATGGGCTGAAATTGCATTGGACCGCACCAAAAATAGTGCATGGACTACTTTGAAAAACGCACAGCAACCGGATCGCATGGTACTACTAGCGCATGCATTCAGGTGCAGTCAACATGCTTTTGCAAGCTGAGTTTGGGCTGTTGTTAAGTTAACACTGACACCCTCTGCAGATCGCAAGTGCAGTGCATTTTGCATGTTCTGGTGTGAACTGTCCTTTATAATACACAACCCAATATATATATAACCCAATATAGAGTTAGCTAATATTCCTAAATCCTAAATCTCTAAAAAAATGAAACTTACCAGACTCTGTATTAAAATGCAGATATTCCTTTTATTCGTGAGTTGTTTTCTTATCTGATTCTAATATTAGAATTTGGGCTGGCATTCACATAGCTTTAGTATAAAATGCAAGGACTGTGTGCTAGGTAGTACAAAAGCAATAAGCAGCAGGACTTTTGTTCTAAAGAAAAGACATGCATTTAATGTGTTGAACTGGGAGTTTAATTTTCATTTAAAGTGCCACTAAACTCTGGTTTAAAAAAAAACTCTATTCTAGTATGTACTCTTAACTCAAGATGGTCCCTTGTATTGCTCTCAGCCTTCTCCAAATCGCCAAATTCCTTTTGCTGCTGTGATCTGACTTCTTATTAGAGGGTGGCTACATTCATGCCCCATGATCCCACTGTGTATATGGGAATGTAGTCACTCTTTTTTGCTTACACCCAGGATATACTATGGACTGCATGATATGTAGAGTGCATAGAGCAGGCTTTTTTTAACCAGGGTGCCTTCAGGTGCCTACAAAGGGGCCTGGACAAAATACCTAGAAATTGTCCAAAAACTGTATACAAGTCACCGGGTGGATCAAACCTGAATGTTAACTGCACAAAGCCACAAGTTATCATTGTGCACCATTACAACCTTCCAGTTGCCTGTCTCCTAACAACCAATGATGTCATTGGTTGAAAAGATGGATGTCAGACACTTGCACAGTATCCTCGTTTGGCCCTCCCCTGCCCCTCTCCTTCAGCACCAGGGTCACATTACCTGAGTGAGGGAGAGAAATTAAGGAAGAAGAGAAACAATGGAATAATAGTCAGTACCAGTGTGCAAAGGTGTATTTGCTTTGGAAGAATAAATTACTTTTAATGTTGGTTGTCTTACGCATGTGGATGTTGCTACATTATGCAAAACGATTGCTTTAGTTTTAGAATGGGGTACCCTGAGATTGTGCGGAATTTTAAAGGGTGCCTTGACTGAAAAAATGTTGAGATACACTAGCAGTGTACATGACTGCAAGTAACGTGCACTGCTTGTTCCAATCAAACAGAAGTGAGAGGGAAAAGCAGAGGGTCAGCAGCTCATGGAGGACATTACAAGGAAGCAGGAAAACACAGTAAGAAATTGTAGCAGCGGGCTCCTGAAAAGTATGCGCTATGTTTTTCAAAGTTAAAGCTTTACCCAAACTACAATTTGGTTTGGGCCTATTTGACTAAATTTGGCTTCTGTGTCAGTCTGACTGGACTGTGAGATGTTCATCCAGGCCACAGGGGGCACTGTCTCTGGTGGCAGGAGTGGAATTATGGTCTGGTTAGGTGCTTGAATTATTCCCTCTCGGAGTCAGATCACTGGGAGTGGCCCTCCTGCTGTGCCCTCTGGGAGAAGGTATTTAAGACAGGGACGTCACATGGTTCTGGGTTCCGGTCCAGTATGCTGTGCTGAGTATATGGTCCTGGTCCTCCTGACCAGCCCTCGGGAAGGCTATGGTCTGGTTTGCGGTTCGACCCGACTTTGATGCCTCAAGGCTGGCTAGCCCAAGGCAAGGGAACTAAGGAAGGATTCCAAGGTGGATGGGTGCTGTCTCCAGGTCCGGGAGAGACCCAGTGTACTTCAAGCATTCCAGGAGAGGACTCTTTAGAAGAACAACACGCGTGAGGTTGGTTTTCTTAACAAGAGCCTGGAAGGGCTGAAGTAACCGAGAGAATATGGTCTTGGGGATATTGCCAAGTGGGCTAAAAGATCCAGGTATCCTACAAGTGTTCTACCGCTTAGTTTCCCTACGTGTTCTGCAACAATGTCGGTGATAAAGACTTTGTTCCTGAGCAAGCACCTTGTTGGCTGCTAGGCCTTGTGAGAGAGGGACTGTCCAACCTGAGTGCTCATCCAGCTGTGAATGGCTATTCTCTGGATGCAGTCAAAGTAAGCAAGTTCTTTAACGTTTATAGACTTTGACATTGAGAGTACCTGAACTTTCCTTTCCAACCCTCTGATCCCAAGTTAAAAGACTGTTCAATGGTTGACGTTTGCAAATAAAATCCATTCAACTGGATCTATTGTCAGTCTCAATTTACTGGGCCATCTACCACGGGACATCCCCTAGATGTGTCACAAGGAGAACAGAAGGGAACGGTAAGTCCAAAAATAACCAGCAGCTCCTTCGGGGGTTAGTGCTACAAAATAATTTCATGAAAAATAGTTTGTTGAAGAATACAGATATAATTTAGTGTAATTTAGTGTGAAGACAACTTTGAAAGATATAGTGGGTAAAATAAGTATTGAACACGTTGTCACCATTTTTCTAAGTACATATATTTCTAAAGGTGCTATTGACATGAAATGTTCACCACATGTTGGTAACAATCCATGCAGTCCACACATACAAAGAAACCAAAACAAATAAGTTCAGAAATCAAGTTATGTTTAATAAAATAGAATGACACAGGGAAAAAGTATTGAACGCATGAAAAAAGAGAGGTGCAGTTTTATCAGTAATTAGAAAGCAATCCCGTCCCTTGTCAGTGCAAATTAATATCAGCTGGTTCAGTCTCAACTGATGGCCTATAAAAAGGTGTCTCATTACCAAGGTATCACACAAAAAACATCTCATAATGGGTAAAAGCAAAGAGCTCTCTGAAGATCTTTGCAACCTTCTTGTTGAAAAACATACTGATGATATTGGTTACAGAAGGATTTCTAAACTTCTGAATGTTCCAGTGAGCACTGCTGGAGCCATAATCCAGAAGTGGAAAGGACATTTCACCATAAACTGGCCACGACCGGGTGCTCCTCACAACAGTTCTGACAGAGGAGGGAAAATAATTATCAGAAGAGTCGTGCAAGAGCCAAGGACCACTTGTGGAGGGCTTCAGAAAGACCTGAAATTAGCAGGTACAATTGTTTCATAGAAAACTATAAGTAATGCACTCAACCTCCATGCCCTGCGACTCTATTACTAAAGAAAAAAGCATGTTGAAGCTCATTTAAAGTTTGCTGCACAACAATTAGACAAGCCTGTCAGATACTGGGAATATTTCGTCTGGTCAGATGAGATCACAATTGAACTATTTGGATTCCATAATACACAATATGTTTGGAGGTCAAAGGCACCACACATCACCCCAAAAACACCATACCAACAGTGGAGTTTGGAGGTGGGAACATCATGGTGTGGGGCTGTATTTCAGCATACGGTACTGGCAAACTTCATATCATTGAAGGAGGGATGAATGGAAAAAGGTACCAAGACATTCTTGATAAAAATCTGCTGCCATCTACCAGGATGATGAAGATGAAACAAGGGTAGACATTTCAGCAAGACAATGATCCCAAACACAAAGCCAAGGAAACTCTCAATTGGTTTCAAAGAAAGAAAATAAATCTGATAGAATGGCCTAGCCAATCACCTGACTTGAATCCAATAGAAAATCTATGGAAAGAAAGATCAGAGTTCATAGAAGAGGCCCACGGAACCTTCAAGATTTGTGTGGAAGAATGGGCCAAAATCACACGCAATACTTTTTCCCTGTGTCCTTCTATTTTATAACAGATAACTTAATTTCTGAATTTATTTTTTTTTTTTTTTTTTGTATGTCTGGATTGCACGGGTTGTTACCGATATATGGTAAAAATGTCATGTCAATAGCACCTTAGTGTGAAGACAACTTTGAAAGATACAGCGGGTAAAATAAGTATTGAACACGTCACCATTTTTCTAGGTAAATATATTTTTAAAGTTGTCTTCACACTAAATTACACTAAATTATATCTGGATTCTTAAAAAAATAAAAATAAATAAATAATGAAATCGTTTCATACTGTGTTTTCCTGCTTCCTTATAATGTCCTCCATAAGCTCCTGTTTTTGCCTCTCACTTCTGTTTGATGTGTTAAAAACAGGGGTTTAGTTAGCAAGCGCATGTGTAAGCTGCAAGGCCCCTGTTTTACTTGCAGTCCTAACTCTTGTAAATGGATGAGAGTCTCCACAGTGGAAGCACAAGCATTCTAATGGATAGATAAGTGGCAGGTGGGTCTGGAGGTAGCCCAATCTTCCTTAAAGGCACAGGGGCATATTGGACACCCAGCACATAGCACAATGGCAGCAAAGGTGTCCAGTGTGTCCCCTCACCAAATTTATACCAGTAACAAACAGATGGCCCCTGCCTCCACCTATAACTGGCCTTCACAGCATGGAGCACATGGAAGGACAATGCATGAAAGACAAAACCAGAGAAAAAATTTGCAAGTTGGGACCTAAAGAACAAAAAAAGTATGGTTTGGGTGCGGCTCAGAACTTGTTAGAACAGGCTAGAATTCGTGCTAAGGGAGTGTCTAAGAGGAAGTTGCAAGAGTGCCTCCCCCTCTTAGTCAAGGAAGATAAGAACACCGTATTTGTCCAAAGCCCCCCCCCCCCTCAAGTCCCTCTGCAGCCACCCCCCATATGTAGCCCCAGAAGCAGTCCCTCCTACACCAAATACATACACCCCCCTTAGACGGGACACTCCCCCTGAACAAAACCGAGCTCCCCTTCCAACCGTCTCACCAGTCCAAGTCGAAATCCCAAGAAGAGTGGGTGGACAGGGAGCTGAGCTCTAATGGTCTTACTAGGAGCCCATCCTTAGATCTGACTAAGATGAGTAGATCTTTACAGGATACCCTAGCTGAAGGACTAAAAATGTTAGGGGAAAGATTTCTGGACCAAGAAGATAGAGATAGACATCCACCATGCAGGGCCTGGGTCCCTAACTATTCCACACCAACAGCACCTTTGGTAGAGTTGATCCATGGAACCCCCATGGCACCTCAGGACAACATAACATGGACTGATCAGACTGTAGACATGTTCTCAGAGATAAAAAGGATCCTTGCTGGATCCTCAGTACTAGGCCTACCCAACTATGGCAAACCATTTGTACAAACAGTAGACTCGAGAGGACACATGACTTCAGTCCTGACCCAGGAACATGGTGGGCGACAGAGACCAATAGCCTACTATTCTACTAAATTAGACAGTGTTGCCAGAGCATTGCCACCTTGTGTACATGCTGTGGTTGCAGCAATAAAGGCCTCTGCCTCCATTGTGTTATATCACCCTCTAATTTCCAAAGTACCTCATGCAGTGTCTGTAATTCTATTACAGCAGATCTCCCACCTTAGTCCAGCTAGACATTTATCTTGTATGCCTGTACCATTGACACAGTCACATTTAACAATTGAATGGTGCACTGTTCTTAACCCCTCCTCATTGTTACCAATACCAACTGATGGTGAACCACATGATTGCACTGCAGCAATAGCAGAAAATGTGCTACCTAGGAAGTATCTGAGTGACACAACAACCCTGATATGGTACTGTATGCAGAAGGTTCTAGCAAAAAGAATCCTGATGGTACGTGTGTGACAAGATATGCTGTAGTTTCAGACTTAAAGCGGAGGTCCACCCTAAAATGGACCTCCGCTCATCTGATCCCTCCCCCCCTCCGGCGCCACAATCGGCACCTTTCAGGGGGGAGGGGGGTGCAGTTACCTGGATAATCCAGGTAACTGCACCCACTTCCGGGCTAGCTGTCTGCGGAACGAGCGTAGGTTACGCCCCCGTTCCGCAATGCCCCGCCCCCTTCAGCAAGTGCCCCGCTGCCTGCTGGGAAACACACAGCTCCCAGAGGCAGCGGGGACCGTCCGGATTGCGCCGCGCGGCTCGCGCATGCGCAGTAGGGAACCGGAAATGAAGCCGAAAGGCTCCATTTCCTGATTCCCATACCCAAGATGGCGGCGGGACCCGGCAGCCGAGCGAGCGATCGGCTTCGGGTGCCGACATCGCGGGCGCGCTGGACAGGTAAGTGTCACTATTTAAAAGTCAGCAGCTGCAGTATTTGTAGCTGCTGGCTTTTAAAAAAAAAAAAAAAAAACGCGGAGTCCCGGTGGACTCCCGCTTTAACCATACTTGAGACTAAATCCTTACCAAAACACTATTCAGCACAAGCGGCAGAACTTGTTGCTCTGAGAAGAGCATGCATTCTTTCCAAAGGTAAGGCAGTAACTATCTACAGTGGGGGAAAAAAGTATTTAGTCAGCCACCAATTGTGCAAGTTCTCCCACTTAAAAAGATGAGAGAGTCCTGAAATTGTCATCATAGGTATACCTCAACTATGAGAGACAAAATGTGGAAACAAATCCAGACAATAACATTGTCTGATTTTTGAAAGAATTTATTTTCAAATTATGGTGGAAAATAAGTATTTGGTGACCTACAAGCAAGCAAGATTTCTGGCTCTCACAGACCTGTATCTTCTTCTTTAAGAGGCTCCTCTGTCCTCCACTCATTACCTGTATTAATGGCACCTGTTTGAGGTTGTGGACAGGTGTCTTTTATACTGATAACAAGTTCAAACAGTCACACTCCAAACTCCACTATGGAGAAGACCAAAGACCTGTCGAAGGACACCAGAAACAAAATTGTAGACCTGCACCAGGCTGGGAAGACTGAATCTGCAATAGGCAAGCAGCTTGGTGTGAAGAAATCAACTGTGGGAGCAATAATTAGAAAATGGAAGACATACAAGACCACTGATAATCTCCCTCGATCTGGGGCTCCATGCAAGATCTCACCCCGTGGAGTCAAAATGATCACAAGAATGGTGAGCAAAAATCTCAGAACCACATGGGGAGACCTAATGAATGACTTGCAGAGAGCTGGGACCAACGTAACAAAGGCTACCATCAGTAACACACTACGCCGCCAGGGACTCAGATCCTGCAGTGCCAGACGTGTCCCCCTGCTTAAGCCAGTACATGTCCGGGCCTGTCTGAGGTTTGTTAGAGAGCATTTGGATGATCCAGAAGAGGATTGGGAGAATGTCATATGGTCAGATGAAACCAAAGTAGAACTGTGTGGTAGAAACACAACTCGTCATGTTCGGAGGAGAGAGAATGCTGAGTTGCAACCAAAGAACACCATACCTACTGTGAAGCATGGGGGTGGCAACATCATGCTTTGGGGCTGTTTCTCTGCAATGGGAACAGGATGACTGATCCGTGTACATGAAAGAATGAATGGGGCCATGTAATGTGAGATTTTGTGTGCAAACCTCCTCCCATCAGCAAGGGCATTGAAGATGAAACGTGGCTGGGTCTTTCAGCATGACAGTGATCCCAAACACACTGCCCGGGAAACGAAGGAGTGGCTTCGTAAAAAGCATTTCAAGATCCTGGAGTGGCCTAGCCAGTCTGCAGATCTCAACCCCATAGAAAACCTTTGGAGGGTGTCCATGTTGCCAAGCGACAGCCCCAAAACATCACTGCTCTAGGAGATCTGCATGGAGGAATGGGCCAACATACCAGCAACAGTCTGTGACAACCTTGTGAAGACTTTCAGTAAACGTTTGACCTCTGTCATTGCCAACAAAGGATATATAACAAAGTATTGAGATGAACTTTTGATATTGACAAAATACTTATTTTCCCCCATAATTTGCAAATACATTCTTTCAAAAATCAGACAATGTGATTGTCTGGATTTGTTTCCACATTTTGTCTCTCATAGTTGAGGTATACCTATGATGACAATTACAGGCCTCTCTCATCTTTTTAAGTGGGAGAACTTGCACAATTGGTGGTTGACTAAATACTTTATTTTGCCCCACTGTATACAATCAGCCAGTATGCCTTTTCCACAGTACATGT
This sequence comes from Lithobates pipiens, assembly GCF_037356315.1. Lineage (NCBI taxonomy): Eukaryota > Metazoa > Chordata > Amphibia > Anura > Ranidae > Lithobates > Lithobates pipiens. The sequence continues at coordinate 286,976,601 of NW_027507903.1, read as the reverse complement.
ATTTGCACAACAATGGAAAAACTGGGGAATAATAACTTCTAATGGAAAGCCCATCACACATAGGGACTTCATTCAACTAATAGAAGCAATTAAACTACCAAAACAGCTAGCCATATGCAAATGTCAAGCACATACAAATAAAACATACACAGTCTCAAAAGGCAATAGGAGAGCAGATGAGGCAGCCAAACAAGCAGCCATCACACAACTTACATTGATAGAGAGTACAGAACCTAATCAAGTTATATTAGATTACACTGTACTGAAGGAAATGCAACAAGTTGCCCCACTAACAGAAATCACAATGTGGAAAAACAAACATTGTACACTCATTAATGGAATTTACATGTCACCTGACAATAAACCAGTGCTACCTAAGTCACTATACAGGTATGCTGCAGTATTGACACATGGAGTAACCCATGTGTCAAGCGGAGGGATGGTTCCTATGTTAAATAAAGTTTGTACAACATATGGATTCACAAACTACTCAAAAGCGGATAAGACCCTAGAAAGGTAAATTTCCAACACCATAATATCCTTTCCAGCACATATGTATGGATTTTATAGAGCTAGACAAATGTGAGAGGAAAACGTATTGCCTAGTAATCATAGATGCACTAACAAAGTGGGTATTAATATTCCCCACACGGAATGCAGATGCACATACGGTAGCAAAAGCACTGTTAAGAAATATTGGGGTTTATTTACGAAAGGCAAATCCACTTTGCACTTCAAGTGCCCTTGGAAGTGCAGTCGCTGTATATCTGAGGGGGACATGCAAGGAAAATAAAAAATAGCATTTTGCACTTCCATGTGTACTTTTAAGTGCACTTGCAGTGCACTTGTAGTGCAGAGTGGATTTGCTTTTAGTAAATCAACCCCAGTATCCCAAGGTTTGGGATCCCTAAGAAAATATACAGTGACAATAGTCCACACTTTGTGAACAAAACAATTACACTATTAAATGAGGCTATGGGAATACAGGTAAAATATCACTGTGCCTACCACCAACAGTCAGCAGGGCTGGTTGAGAGACACAATGGTATACTAAAAAGTAAACTAAGAAAAGCTATGCAAGAAACAGGGAAGAATTGGATGTATTGCTTACCATTAGCTGCTCTCAGCATGCACGTAACCCCTAATAAGGAAGGATTGAGTCCTTTTGAAACGATGCATGAAGGGCCATATAAAATATTATTATTTCCAGATATATCATCAGGGGAAGAAACAGAACCCAGTTTGGCAGAATATATAACTAAATTGTTGAAACAGAAACAAATTAATGATGCTTGTTCATTTCCAGAAGGACCAGTACAGACAGATGAGAAAGTTCAAGTAGGTGAATGATCAAGGTCATTAAGAAGAAGCATTGGCACACACCCAGATGGTAAGGGCCTTTCCAGGTCCTTCTGAACACCCCTACCACAGTAAGGATAGCAGAAAGATCCACTTGGATTCACCAGTCCCACTGTAAAAAGTTTTTTCAGGCAGAGCAGGAAAAGGTTACTCTGGCAACCGAGGAAGTCCGGCTACAAATGGGGGTTGAACGATAGGTACAACCCATCTCAAACCGGTGAAGTCTCCACTACCCTACCCCTTGAGAAGCCCCAGTCAGGATGAAAGGCATAGCGTTTATTGCAGGGACTCTGGTAAGTTTAATGTGGGTCTTAAACACCCTGGTTCTGAAGGGAGACCCTACACTGTGGAAAAAAATGTTTTTAACCACTTCCCGCCCAAGGTACATCCAGGGACATCCTTGACTTTCCGGGGGTATATCTGAATGATGCCTGAGGCCACAGACATCATTCAGATATCAGCGTTTTCAGCCGGCGATTCCCTGCACCATAAGAATGATCATAGCAGCTGTTCCTCCACTTGATCATCTTACGGGAGGCGGGAGGGGACGTCCCCCCCTCCCGCAGCCCTCCGGTGCTTCTGCCGACTCACCGCTTCCATGGGTGAGTCGGTCACAGGATCCGCCGGCCCCCGGATACTACCATAGAGATTTCCGGTGGACCAGATCGTCCCCGGAGTCTCTATGATCGTTCGGAGGCCGGGCGCGATGTTATGACGTCACGCCCGGCCTCTGCATTCAAAATAATGGCGCAGATTTGGCTAGGAAGCCAGGATCGTTTTTTTATTTTTTATTATTTTAGGCTTCCCAGCCTAGAGGTGAGATATGGGGTCTTATTGACCCCATATCTCACTTTAAATAGGTCCGATCATGCCATATTTCTATTACAAGGGATGTTTACATTCCTTGTAATAGGAATAAAAGTAATCAATTTTTTTTTTTAAGTGTCAAACTAAAAAAATAAAAGTAAAATTAACAATAAAAAAAAAATGAAAGCGCCCCTGTCCCCGTGAGCTCGTACACAGAAGCGAACGCATACGCAAGTCCCTCCCACATATGAAAACGGTGTGCAAACCACACATGTGAGGTATTGCCGCGAACGTTAGAGCAAGAGCAATAATTCTAGCACTAGACCTCCTCTGTAATGCAAAACGTGTAACCAGTAAAATTTTTTAAAGCGTCGCCTATGGGGATTTTTAAATACCAAAGTTTTGCACCATTCCACGAGCGCGTGCAATTTTGAAGCGTGACGTGTTGGGTATCTATTTACTCTGCGTATCTTCATCTATCACATTATGCAAAAAATTGGGCTAACTTTACTGTTTTATTTTTTTTTAAGCATGAAACTGTTTTTTTTCTGAAAAAAACACGTTTGAAAAATTGCTGCGCAAATACCGTGCGAGATAAAAAGTTGCAACAACCGCCATTGTATTCTCTAGGGTCTTTGCTAAAAAAACATATATAATGTTTGAGGGTTCTATGTAATTTTCTAGCAAAAAAATGATGAGTTTTACATGTAGGAGAGAAATGTCAGAATTGGCCTGGATGCGAAGTGGTTAAATCTAACTTTTGAGGAGGGGGTGACGAGTACAATACTGGTTGATGTGTGTCAATTGATGGACTGTGGGAGTTATCAACAAGCACAGAACCGAGTGGGATCATATATATATATATATATATATATATTGTTATCCGTTATTGGGAACTGATTGTACCTCCTGGAAATCCGCTCTATGGACAATGGCTAACCCAGATTGGGGGTATACCAACCCATGGGTGCCCTATGCAGGAGTACGAGAACCTGCTAAAGGACTAAAGACCAAACTATCAGTAAGAAGAGCTGTGAACTCCCCTTGCAATCACCAGAGGAACTGTAGTCAGTTGCCGATCTCACTGACAGAACCACAACTAGGGGACCAGAGACTGTTTCTCTTTGGCATATATGTCACTGGAACTGATGCCATGGGAGGTTTCTTTCTTGCAGTTAAATGGGAAAATGAGACAGGGCCCCAGATTGAAGAGGAGAAAGAAGGTCCAAAAACAGTAGTAGAGAAAATGCACCCTGTGGTTAGGCTCACTAATCTGACCTTGGAAGATAGATTTGCTCTGGAGACAGTATACCAAGATAAGAATGAGTGGCTGGAATGGCTGAGGTATACAGCAAGGACACTAAAAAGGAAAAATTGCCTGGTATGCGCTGGAGCCAGGCCTCACTTGGCTACAGTACCTTTTCCATTAGATGATCAAACTGATCCTGAAGGACGACAATGCATGTTGAAACTGTACAACAAGGGTTACACACCTTATATTAATACATCTTGTCATACTATGAGTTTGTTGTTTCCCCAGGTTCAGAGACCTCAAATACCCCCAGCGGTCATGGCGTATCCTGGTGACTATTCTTGTTTTGCACTCCTGGGGAATGAGAGTTGAACAGACTTGGGACAATTACCCGATGACTAATGTAGAAATACAGTGGTCAGAAAAGAAGGTGGCTGGGTTGAACATGATACCCAGAGGGCTGAAGTTTGGTGGTTGTGTGGTGATAGGAAGCTGAGAGCCAGGTTCCCAGCCAATGCCTGAGAGGATTGCACTTTGGTCCAGCTAGCTATGCCCATACGCCTCCTTTCAGAATCCCCATGGAAGGAAAGCCCCCCATGAGAGCGGAGAGACGCCTCTCCAAAAGGGCCTTTTGATTCCCAGGTCTATATTGATGAGATAGGGGTCCCGTGGGGAGTGCCGAATGAGTTTAAGGCCAGGAACCAAGTGGCAGAAGGGTTTGAGTTTCTGTTATTCTGGTGGAGTATGATAAATAAGAATGTTGATTGGATAAATTATATTTATTACAATCAGCAGAGATTTGTAAATTATACTAGAGATGCAGTTAAAGGTCTAGATCGGGGGTAGGGAACTTTTTTGGCTGAGAGAGCCATGAACTCCACATATTTTAAAATGTAATTCCGCGAGAGCCATACAATATGTTTAAAACTCATTTTCTTTTTTTGTTAATCGGTTAATCGACTAATTTCAATTATAACTGTAATATCCACATCTCCCCAATGATTGTCTGCTTGCTTACCACTACACAGGCAGGCAGATCCATGAGCAGTTGAGGCGGGTGATGATGACGTCAGCGCGCCGCTCACCTAGGCCGCCGCCGGGTGCACCAAGATGGCCGCAGCTCCGCAGATAGGTCGAAGCTGCGGCCTTTCCTATGGGCTCAATCCACAGATCGACACACCACGCAATCCGCGGATTGAGAGGTGAGAGCCAGATGCAGCCATCAAAAGAGCCACATCTGGCTCGAGAGCCATAGGTTCCCTACCCCTGGTCTAGATGAACAACTATCTCCTACATGACTTATAGCTTGGCAAAACTGAATGGCACTAGACATGGTGTTAGCAGAAAGAAGAGGAGTTTGTAAAATGATTGGGAGCCTGTGCTGTACTTTTATTCCCAATAATACAGCTCCAGGTGGAATTGTAACACGGGCAATCGAGGGCCTCCACACATTATCGAATGAACTCTGGAATAATTGACCCATTTTCATCCTGGTTGGAAGGATGGTTTGGAAAATGGACCGGATTGGTCACATTAGCACTGATCTCTATCGTCATAGTGTTGGCCATACTGGTAACCTGTACTTGCATCCCTTTCATTCATGGACTATCACAAAAACTGATTGAGACGGCAATGACAAGAACTATGTAACAGACAGTCCCTGCCTCAGATGAGACTTATGATGATGTTGGAGCTAAAACTGCGATTGATGATGACCAGGCTCAACGTGGGTCCAACATAGGCACTGTGTTTATAAACTACCGCAGATGAAGAACAGCCACAAAGAGGATGGAAATGTTGGAATTATCAAAGAACTGTTTGTGCCCGTTCTTTATATCGTATAGGCTTAATTAAGGACATTTAATAAGTATTGCAAGATGGCGATTATATCCTTCACAAACATAAGCATTGTTTTTCTTTGTTATAACTATATATGGTAATATTCTAAGATTGTAAGGTTTGCTGACGCAGACAATAAAGTTAAGTCCCATAAGCTGCCAGCATACACCCAGAGACTTATGACTTCTGTAACTTTCTCTTTTTACTACTATTAAAAGCTAAGTCTGTGGCCACTGGGTGTGACTCCTCACTTGAATCTATGCATGTAAGGACCTCACCCATATGTATCGATGAATAAAGCTTCTTCCTTGCCACAAGCCGGGAGTCTTGATTGATCCAAGGTGACCAGGACATTTTCCTGACATTACCTCACCTTCTTTAGCAAGGCAGTGGTCGTCTCTTAGGTGTGTGTAGGGTCGTTATCATGATGGAATATTGCCCTGCCGCCCAGTCTCCGAAGGGAGGGGATCATGCTCTGCTTCAATATGTCACAGTAAATGTTGGCATTCATGGTTCCCTCAATGAACTGTAGCTCCCCAGTGCTGGCAGCACTCATGCAGTCCCAGACCATGACATTCCCATCATCATGCTTGACTGTGGGCAAGACACACTTGTCTTTGTACTCTTCACCTGGTTTCCACCAGACACTTAACACCATCTGAATCAAATACTTTTATCTTGGTCTCATCAGACCACAGGACATGGTTCCAGTAATCCATGTCGTTAGTCTGCTTGTCTTAGAAAAACAATTTGCAGGCTTTCTTGTGCATCATCCTTAGAAGAGTCTTCCTTCTGGGATGACCGCCTTTTCAGGCCAATTTGATGCATTGTGCAGCGTATGGTCTGAACACTGACATGCTGACACCCCCCCCCCCCCCCACCCCTTTAACCTCTGCAGCAATGCTGGCAGCACTCATACAACTATTTCCTAAAGACAACCTCTGGATATGACGCTGAGCATGTGCACTCAGCTTCTTTGGTTGACCATGGCGAGGTCTATTCTGAGTGGAACCTCTCCTGTTAAACCGCTGTATGGTCTTGGCCACTGTGCTGGAACTCAGTTTCAGGGTCTTGGCAATCTTATTATAGCCTAGGCCAACTTTATGTAGAGCAACACTTATTTTTTTCAGATCCTCAGAGAGTTCTTTGCCATGAGGTGCCATGTTGAACTTCCAGTGGCCAGTATGAAAGAGTGAGAGTGATAACACGAAATGTAAGACACCTGCTCCCCATTCACACCTGAGACCTTTTAACACTAATAAGTCACATGACACAGGGGAGGGAAAATGGCTGATTGGGCCCAATTTGAACATTTTCAGTTAGGGGTGTACGTGCTTTTATTGCCAGCGGTTTAGACATTAATGGCTGTGTTGAGTTATTTTAAGGGGACAGCAAATGTACACTGTTATACAAGCTGTACACTCACTACTTTACATTGTAGCAAAGTGTCATTTCTTCAGTGTTGTCACATAAAAATATATAATAAAATATTTACAAAAATGTGAGGGGTGCACTCACTTTTATGAGTTACTGTATATGATATGTGTCACCTGCGGCTGTGAGAATGCCTGAACAGTGCCTGCATCTGATTGGACCCATGCACTGTTCAGCCATGAATCTTCCGCTCGGCTTCTTTGACAAAAGTTGATTGGTAAATTGACTTTGGCAGAGGTGGGTGGTGCCAACAGGGCCAACCGTGGAATGGAATTCCATCTGTGCATGCTTAAGGATAGTGGTGAAGCTTTCAATCTGATTGACTCTTTCTCATTATAAGTATGTGGAGAGGAGTGACCCATTGAGTAGACAACTGTTCTTTACAGTCATGTGACAGCAGAAATTAGTCCCCACATAAATCTATGGCAAGCTCATGAGGGTTAAACAGTCTATTGAAGTGTTAAGGGCTGTATATCAGGCCATGTGTATGGCAGCCAGGCCGGCTTCTTTCAAAGGGCGTCCCCCTGTCAGAACACAATAGCTCAGCAGGGAGCTCGCTATACTAACGCATAGTTATTACAGTGGTTCCTCCTGATCTCTTCAGTTTTTTTTTTTTAGTTCAACCTCTCTGGATTGAACAAAAAAAGTAATAGTGTGTACTACCATGTTTCCCCAAAAATAAGACCTAGCGCGATTGTCGTGATGGCTGCAATATAAACCCTATCCCCCCAAACAAGCCCTAGTTAAAGTCCTTGTAGGTCTTATTTTCAGGGTAGGGCTTATTTTCGGGGAAACAGGGTAGGGCTTATTTGGGAGGTAGGGCTTATATTGCAGCCAACACCGACATTCACGTTAGGTCTTATTTTCGGGGAAACAGGGTAGGCCCATGGGTTAGGTTCTTATTGTTATATTTGTCCCCATTTGGGAGATTTATTTTCATTTCCTGTCTCAAAGACCCATCAGGAGATGACAGGAAATTAGGGGATAATCCGACATTTGTCATCGGAATCCGTTCCCCAATTTGCAGATTTTCCCTCCACTCCTGTTCTGGTGACGCATAACACCAGGACAGAACACAGGCACCAAGAAAGCCCCTTCTATCCAGCACTAGATACTGTATAATCAAGTACTCTGACACGTTCAGCAATCAATCATTATGTTTCTAGTTTCACGAAAGCCAGTGGTTGCACGCCTATTATCCTGTCAGAGGAGGGATGCTTCTTCCAACAATTTTGCATGTCTGATAAGATTATAGCAGTTCTCATTGACTCCCACACTGAGTGAGGTAATGCAACATGGGCTGAATGGTGAATGGATAAACCCTTGTGTAATAAGTGTTCACAGTATCCTATCCTTTATCTGGTATGGTATAGCAAGTCATTTTGTACTGGATGCACCTAATGTCTATGGAAATGAGAAAACATTACAATAATTAAAACATATACTGTATACATGGTTACTTGGAACATTTGTTTACATTCATAGTTAGAGTCTTGCTGCCCAGGAGGTCAGTAGAGGGGGCTACCTCAGGCAGCATAATTGGAGGTATGGTGGGGTGCAGTACCAGGTACTCCATCCTCAGGGCAGCTCGGTAACAATAAGAATGATAAAACCATAGGCTCAGCGCTATTGAGCTTCCTGACTGGCCTGTTTGAAAATGCGTCAGTCAGGCAGGTGCTCTTGAAGGCACAGGTAGAACCTGACACTGTACGCAGGGTACCTCAATATCACTGATCCTGATACAACTACAGGACGCAAGATACTGTATTTTTTTAACTTGTTGCATTGATGTGTC